>NC_060176.1:37467811-37832811 GCF_021184085.1 Oncorhynchus gorbuscha | reverse complement strand
CGTTTTAATTTTTTTATTTATTAATGCAAATACTGTTTTATATGCTTATTTTCGCTTATGTTGAATGATTAAACCACTGCACAGAAGGGCAGAATTTTTTAGTTTTTATTAAAAAGTCCAGGAAAGCATTTTGTCTTCATAACAGATCCTAATGAAGCTAAACTATGTGGGTATTAGGAAGATTGAAGAACAAGATTGGATAGATTGAAGCATATTTGTCAGTAGCCTGTGACGGATGGTTTGGTTTTGATGTTTCCCCTGGGGTTTTCAGTTTTAATCTGGTCTGATGTTGCAGACCGGGGACTCGATTATCTGAAAAAGCCTTAGGGCAGTCAGAGTTTAAGTAATCTACTACAAATTATTTGCAATTGATAGGTAAAGAGGGATTATAATCTGTTTGGAGGGAATTTAGTTTCGCTAAACATTCAGTCATTTAGTATCTTATTTCCCATGAGTTTTGTTCTGCAGAAAAACAGTCCTGTATAGTCCTCAGTGACAGCAACCACTCTTGCTATTTTAGAGTAAAACGAACTCACTTATTACTTTAGGGGAAAAAGCTACAGTGTAGTTTACAAAGGTGGTTTGAATACCTATTCTAAAGTAGTTTGTAATAAAAGGCCTTACAGATTGAGTGCATAATAGAACCTTGTTATGGTCTTCTAGCCCCAAGAAAACTCCTAAACAATCACACTTAAGGGAAGAAAAAGGAACATGCCAATAACAGTCTAACTGGCTCTGGGTTTGAAGAGAGGGTTGTTGTCTTTTTCTTGCAATTTACAACTCTAATGATGCACTTATGTTGCCCGCTCTTCCCTTTTTCTTACACCTTACCTACTTAAGGAGGAAATCTTGATTGGTAAGTCGATGCTATCCGCAGACGTAGGGATTTACTGTACCTAGGGTTCGCTGCAGGGTAATTATTTTCTTCTTGCAGGGAAAAAGCACAATCATCTGTCCTATTCTGAGGGCTTTCTTAGTTAGACTGATGGGATATCTCTTTGTCTGCAATCCTTTTCATTTCTACATAATACCCATTTTGTGATGTTTGTTCAATGTTCTATAAAACAGGCTTTGTAATGGGGCTATTGTTTTTTGTTATTTTCTTCTTCTTTCTTCTATCTTTTTCTCTCAGTCGACTTGGCTAAAGCCGTTGGTAGTTTTATTCACACATTAGTTTCTCTCTTTCTTTTCCGTTCTTTTGTTCTTCCTTTCATATGTTTGTTTTAGTTCCAAATTAATTTACTTTAAACCTTTTTTGTTAATTTATTTATATTTGGTTCAGTTTTGTTTTTCTTTACAACTTATTTGCATGCCACAAATTTGCATGACGTCTTTAATCTTTCCAAGTTCTCTGTCCCAAAATAATAATTTATTCTCTGTTTTGAAGGGAAATACGTGCCTTTGTAGAGTATCACAGTGCATCGTACAGGTAATTGCTTGAACCTATCCAAAACACCTCTAGAAGTAAAGCAATATCCTCTTTCTGTCTGTTTACAGGTCTTGCAGTCAAAACCTGGCAGTGAGGTTTTAAACACGACAGTAGTTCACCATCACACTCTGACCAATCAGAGCAAAGGACCTCAGGATTACGATTCCGGGAATGACACGTCTTCACCACCGTCGACCAAAACCAGCATTTCACGGACAAACGTCATCGGTGACAAAAAGGTCTTGTGTCAAGCGCCGGCTTCCCCAGAGAAGCTGAAGTTTACAGATGGCGATAACGCATCCGACTCTGGGAACTCTGTGACCAGCTATGCTTCCCTGTGTAAACCTCTGCATGTGGAAGGTGGTTTGTCTACTCCCATTTTCAATGGGAACGGCAAGAGGTGGGCTTCCTATCTTTCAGGAATATCATACTGTAGATGGCGTAAACTGCTGCTTGAAGTCAAAGATCAGAAATGTTCCTTAATTTAAACCTGCCATGTACATACTGTAAGGAGGACATCGACATATTTTTACAATTGCTGCAGAAATTGATACATTGGTGTAATTTCACTGTTATCGTTGCAGTGAGCCGGTAACAACCTCAGTATGTGGGGCCAAGGTGGGGAGACCTCAGAAGACAGTCTCTTCTCTCTCTCCTTTGAGGATGGTGGCCTCTTCACGTAAGCGGACTAGAACCAACTCGTCGAGCAGCAGAAGTAGATCCTCAGGGAGCTCAAGACACTCCGGACGCTACTCTCGAAGCCGATCACTGTCATCTGCCAGGTATGTTTCATTCAGGTTTTAATGTTCTAATTCACTGACACCTTAAGCAGCCACCTGAAATATGTGGGCTTCGCTGAGCACCGTTGAAGTAAATCTGTTCTGCTTGTCTTAAGGTCGTACTCCCGTTCACCAAGCTACTTGGCTGGTTTGAGAAGGAACGGTAGTGAGAGCAGTGGAAGGACCAGAGGAAGCTACTCCAGATACAGTAAAGAGAGGTAAAGCATGTGTCACCTATCTACTTGCTCAACTAACTACTTCTGGCATAATGATAGCAGGATGTGCAAGTGTCGTGTGTTTAAAATGTGAATTACAGAATTGCTTACGAGTGATGCCTTATTGTACTTCTTTTGCCATCTAACATAGGATTCGAGAGAAGAAGAGGGACCCCAGCTCCTGTGAGAAGGATGTGAAGCACAGCAGTCAGAAGCGAAACGGGAAGAGGCATAGACGCAGGTCCTACTCTCCAATGAGGAAAAGGAGGAGAGATTCACCCAGTCACCTGGAAGCCAGGAGGATAACTAGGTATCCTTTTCCCTTTCTGTCTGATACACTTTCACATTCCTTACAATACATGCATTGTTTCATTCGTGCGCCATAACTCTTTTATTTGACTCTGTATCAACTTATTTACTCAAACCACGGACTCAACAATGGTTTTCCCGCAGCAGAGTCCCTCTTCTTTTAACCTTCGACAATGGCCTCCAGTTTGCCGCAGAGGCTTTTGGCGAACTGTGCTGTGAAAAGGCCATTTACCAGAAACATTTTCTACTAGTCTCAACAAGCTACAATGAATAAAGCGAGACAGCTCAATGAAACAGTTGTGATCGTGATTATGCACTGAAATGTTCCAGGCGTAATGTTGTTTTGAGGTGTGACAGTAATGCTATATCTTAAAGAAGTTTATCCTGACATGAACACGAGCTGAAATACAATTTTGTGAAGAGAGTAGCGTAGCAATCCAGGCATGAATACTTAGGCCCCTTGTACTGTATGTTAACAATAAGGTATGGTTTAGAAATCAATATCCAATTAAGCATTCTGAATGACACCGCAATGTTTTTTTTGTTATTTAAAAACTTTATCTGCAATTGATTGCTTTGGGACTTAAATGACTTACTCTTCATGTATTGATTCACACAGTCCCTTAAATGCTAACCATACTTCCCTAATTTCCCATAGTGCCAGGAAGAGGCCCATCCCCTACTTCCGGCCCAGTCCTTCATCCAGCAGTCGCTCTACCAGTGTATCCTCTTGGAGCAGCCTCTTCACACGGAGTCGCAGCCCTAGATCCAGTCCTGGCCTCTGCCTCAGTAGTTCAAGGAGTAGGAGCAGGAGCAGGAGCCGAGGAAGAAGTAGGAGTAGGAGCTACTTCTCCTACCGGAGCTACAGTCGCAGCTCCTCTTGGAACTCCATCTTTGGTCGCCGGAACCGCAGTCAGAGCCGGAGTCGCAGCTATGACTCGTTGGACGGTTACAGCAAGGGCAAGAACCGACACTGAGTTTTTTTAACTGAGGAGGTTACAGAGGAGACTGCATTATCATTTCTCAATCTCCCAGCTGAAGTATGAGGTAATGTTTTCATCTCTTTGCGTCTTTTTTGTGTTAGATGCCTGAGCCAAACCCTTCAAGTAAGTGTATTTTTTTTGTGTGTCGTTATTTGTTCAACGATGTCTTGAATAGAGGCAGTTGTCTCGTCCATGATGTATTGAAGACAGAAACCACTGGAAATAGATTGTTTGTTTTCTTTGGTTAGTTTTTTTTGAGTCAGCTGTGTCCTCGTCATGCATTATTAGCATTCAAAATGGCCAGAGACTGTTTTTCCTTGTGACACTCTTCCTCTGACGTCTGTGTCTGAAACGAAGGATGGAGGAGCATTGTTCAATTTAACCCTCTGATAAACTCTTATTTTATAACAACTCTTAAGTTTCTGACCATTTCAGATCTGGGATGTGCACTACAAAGTTGTTTTGGGCGACAGAGGCAGGGTTGAGAAGGAGGGTTTTTCAGGAACATAGGAAAAGGTGTCCATCTCTGATCTCAGCTCTTAACAATGTGGAGCAAAAACATGTCTCTGAGAAATGATGAGAAGGGGGAGGAAGAGGAGGTGGCGGAAGTCCCGATGCCAAACAAACTGCCTATCAGCTCAGATTTATTTACCCTCTAATCAAGTGGAAAACAATTGAAATTTAATTCCTTATAAGATTAATGATCAAACCCACTGCACAGAAGGGCTGAAAAAGTGGGTTTTCATAAAATTGTCTGTCTTCATAACAGCTCCTCTAGTGAAGCTCAACTTTGTGAGTTTACAAAAGAGATTTTTTTACACTGTTTTAGTAGCTGCTAGGTTGTCATATTTATTTATCTAGGTAGTTGTTTATTAATTAATATATTTATTTATTTATTTATTCAAATGATCTGTGTTCTATTTATTTTATAATTTTGAATGAAACTTGAATAAGAGTGCAATGAGAGAGTGTTCAATGGTTTTACTTCTCAGCATATGTTTGACAGAGAGGAGACTCACTATTGGATAAATCTGTTATTTTGTTATTCAGATTTTTTTGTGTAACGGTCCCAAATAGCACTGTTCAATAATGTGTTTGGTATTTCAGAAGCAGAATCAAACACATACTTCACCTGTCTTGTTTGCATAGTTCACCCACCAAAGGTCAAGTTTTGAAACACACATTTTTGTGTCATGCATATTTATAATGTGTTTACAGTAATGTTCATGCTTTTGTGTTGCCTCTCAGCAATGGTCTATGTTTCTATGCAATGCCATTATATTGCTGGGTTTATACAATTATTAGTATGTTGCGATTAAATAAATAAAAAAGTTCCCATTCAAACTCTACAGTGGACAGTCTGACTCTAGCCCATGTGCCGGTCTGTTTGTACTGTCATGCCAACTCAATGTCATCCATTGACAGTAACAGAGTTGGCAAGCGAACAAGAAGATCTGAAACAAGGCTAGTCTGACTTTGCACAATAGACAATGTAATAGCATATCGATACAAACAATGTTTGCTTCACTCCATCTCAACTATTCATTCCTCTGTTCTCTTTTGGGGAGAATGCTATTTCTTCAGAGGCTATGCTATAAATAGCCACATCAACAGAGATGACAGAAAAAAGCAAATAGGAAAGTACTAAAAGCCTGTGTGGCAGACTTTTAGCCTCAATGGATACTCACATATACTCTTTCAATGAGATCTATGTGAGTAGATTAAGCAAAAAAAAAGAAAACATTAGCATTTAGAATAACTGTCTTTGCCCTTATGTTTAATTTCTCCATTAGGTCCAATCTATCACCCTGTCTATGTACGTTCAGAATCTGCTCCAGGCATGAGGGTCTGCTCTCTATGCATTGTACATATAACAGTATGAAGTTATTTATCTGAATGTTCAGTAATTTGTCCAAAGGTTGGGAGAGCCTGGAAGGATGATGATGACACAAGAGTTTGACAACCCATTTTACATATGCTACTGATGACATGCTTTTGCGGTAGTGCTGAGTGATTAACCGAAATTTAGGTTTATTTTCATTTTTTAAATAACTAATTGATCAAGGTCAGTTCAATTATTTTAATTCCTTTTATTTCCATTTTTTTCTGTGCGCTCAAATCTTGGTCTGTGCCGTTTCTCTAGAGATTTCTCTCTGGGAGATGTTGTCCAACTATAGAGAATGATAGAGGCCTCTAATGGCCAAAAGGAGTGCCAAAAGGGGCTCTATTAGCATGGGCAGCACCATTGAGGGCTTCCAACATTTTAATGTAGTCAACTGGGTGGGACTTCCAAATTCATTGGCTGATCCCTCCTGGTGGCCCAGTTGGAGTCATGTCCAACCGAGTCATCAGGAAGGTTAAGCCAATCGTGAATAAGAAAATTGACTACTTCAAAATAGAGATTGCCTCAATGGCGCTGCCCATGCTGTCAGAAAGACTATAATACCATAATACATAGATACAAAGATGGGTCCTCTATCGTGTCAAACTCAAAGTTAAGACCAGAATCCATTGTGCCTACAGCTGCCTGTTATCATTGGTTCTTGCCGGGCAAGACTGTGGGGCCGGCAGACCGACCCAGCGAGAAAGAGCAGAGTGATAGCGAGACAAGAGAGGGATAGAGACATCATCATACAATCTTAGAAAAAGGGGTTACAAAAGGGCTGTTTGGTTGTCCCCATACGAGAAACCTTTTTGGTTCCAGGTAGAATCCTTTTTGGTTCCAGGTTGAACCCTTTTTGGTTCCAGGGTGAATGCTTTTGGGTTCCAGGTAGAACCCTCTGTGCAAAGGGTTCTACATGGAACCCAAAAGAGTTCTACCTGGAACCAAAAGGGTTCCTCAAAGGGTTCTCCTATGAGGACAGCCAAATAACCCTTTAAGGTTCTAGATAGCACCTTTTTTTCAAAAAGTGTACTAAAAACAAATATGTAATTTACACAAGCAAAATATTTTATTTAAGTAAAGTAATGTGAATAAAGGATGGCTAGAGCCCAATAAAGGATAGTAATGGGCAGTCACTACCATCAATTGTTTTATTCTGTGTTGCAGCATTGAACCCACATAATGCATTTATTGTACAAAAACAAAAACATTATTATTTTTCAAAAACTGAACTGACCTAAAAAAACAACAACACTATTTGCTGAGCACTATTTTGAGGTGAACCACTCTCCCTTTTGGCCCTGATATACCATTCCATGATGTACAGTATGTATACTGTACAAATGAATATGAATTATTACTGTGGTGTAAATATGCATCTGCGCTGTATAGATTCATTATATGAGGTATGTGGCATAATTCATTCAGAATTTGTGGAATAGTCAATCAAATGATCAATGCAAAATGATGCACTGGTACGGTATGGTTTCTCTCCTACTGTAAATACTTTGCCTCATTGTTGTCAACTCATCTGTAAGCTCTCTGATTTTAGTGTTAAATAATGTGCATTCATTCTTTAATTTTCCATGTGAAAGAACAATATTGCAAGACTGAGAGACAGGATGCGTTTTCCCGCTGGTGTCAGTGTGAGCTTGACTTGTTGTAATGTGTCAGCTGAAATTGTAATTGTCCTTCCTTTGAATCCTTAAATAAACCCTTATGCCTCCCCTTCCTCTATCTTGTATGTCTGTAAAATCCATGTAAAATCCCAAATAAAATTGTATTTCATTCATAGCCTACAGGGTTTACTTGCCATCTTAATTGTTTCAATACCTATACAAAAGAAAAAGCTTAACTATAATGTAGGACGATAGTAGTTGCTTACTGTTTCTTTACTGTTGGGCCAGATACAAAGATACCACAAATACATGTCGTTTACATACTGACGAATTTGACTCATTAGCAATTAGTTTTATCCGTATGGTGACATCAGCGTGTTTTTCCCTTTCCCTCCCTTTCCCTCACTTCGTCTCTCCCCCTCAGGCACGCTTGAAGCCATGCGTTATTTTCTATTAAAAAGATGAGTCACCCGGGAGCGATCATTTCAACAGACAAGAATTTGTTGGACTAGTAACACAACAGCTAATGGCTAAACTTGGACGGAGAGGGAGGGTCTTCTGTGGTCAACTGTTGCGTCGCGACCGGTTGCGCCCAGAGGCACTACTGTGCACATTCACCGCCAGGGAGAAGCCATATAAAACGGTTGACCAATCGGTATAATGTCAGTTCAACTCATAGAGGGTATTAAACTTCTAGGATACTAACTGGAGGGGTAGTTATAAATCAATGTCATTGGGTTGAAACCGTTATTTTTGATGATCCAATCCGTAACTGGCATGAGCCCAACACGGGAAATTATCAAATTAACAACTTTTTCTCTCTCATAGACTACTCAATATTTATAAAATTCGTAGAGGTGTCAGCTTGGGGAGAGTAAACTTGGAAAGGGTAAACATTTTTTCTTACTTTTCTTCTTTGGGACAACGACCGGTAAACATGGCAGAAGGAGACTTCTACACTCTTGGAAGTAGGCAGAGGGTCCCCCGAGATCCGTTCAGAGAGAGTCCGTCAATCGCCTCCAGATTTATGGACGATGACTTTGGGATGTCCCCTTTCCCCGAAGACTTGTCAATGGACTGGCCCGGCTGGGCTCGGCCTAGCCGGCTCAGCACGCGGCTTTCCGCACCGTTTACTGGCAATCTGCGCACTGGGTTTCAGCCAACGCGCGCATCGACTGGGCAGACGCCGGTGTATTGCACGAGATACAGCGAGTCCCCCCGCAGCTCTCCGACCCAAACACCGGGAGAGCCCTGGAAAGTGTGTGTGAACGTCCACAGCTTTAACCCAGAGGAACTTAATGTCAAAACCAAAGATGGGTTTGTAGAAGTGTCAGGTGAGGAAATCTTCGAAACCTTACAAAAGTTACTAATATCGCCTTTATAAATCGAAACTAACCCAACTAATACCACCAGAATTGCTTGGAGGAGAAATTTTAAACACTAACAATGTTATTTTCGTTTTAAGTTGTACCCAGCTAGCACATTTAGTTCCTTGGCAATTGTGGAAACATGTGTTTTTGGTTTCACATTGGTTGTGGGATAGAAGCCATACTTTCCTGACCAAGTTAACATTTGTTCTACGGTTCTGAGAACGTTTTACTCTGGTTCCTTGAAAGTTTTCCTTGGAGGGTTTATTAACGCTCTGAGAACAGAAATTATAGGTTATTTGGAGGTTTTTAATAACTTTGTAAAAAAAAAACACTCAATAACACTGCTAGCTTATTTTGTGTAAAATGTTGTGAACTCAGAGATAGGACACATGGAAATGAATGCAAATACATTTATTTTTTATTGTGACACCAGTACCTATAATCTTCTGTTCTCTATCCATGGATGCGGTCCAAACAGTTAAGACACACACTCGTCCACTTACACTTACTTGCCTTTTATGCCCTTGGGGGAATCCCCGTTGTCATCTTGGGGGGCGGTCCAAATGATTAGCCAAGCAAGAGTAGTTTGCAGCGTAAGCCCCTCAGCCCTTGTTTTTAGTCGGCTTTGCGAGTGTACAATTATGTTCACTCCGGGGATGAAACTCCCCATAATTAAATTAGTGACGATTGTACGTACATCTGCTAAGAAAAGTCGGCAAAAACTTAAAAAATACATCAATGGAGAAGTCAACATACACGTGTAAGTAAAAATGAATGCAAATAATTTAGAAATTGTGCTACTAATGCAGACGATGCCACAAAAACGTCTCATATGTCTCTTAATGTTTGTTAAAATATTTTTATTTGGTTATCTTTTGGAAATTGTAGAAATAAAACATTTTCCTTCTTCAGAAGTTCCAGCTAGGCAGGCTAACGTGAGTTAGCCAATTCATGTGCTAGCTATCATACAGTAGGTGTATATTAATAACTATATAGTTAATAAGTAGACATGCACTCATAATTGACTGTAGCGCATATAAAGCACCTACAAGCTACCGGTGGCTGAAAACACAATCATCGCAGGATGAATGAGTGACAAATTTCCAGCCAAAGGTGGTCAATTTAAAAATCATTCCTTCCTCCCTCGCCCTTTGCCCTGCAAGTGTATACTTGTCAGACGTCATGATACGTCATCAGAAGTGTCCACTTCATTTGAGGGCTGAGGGGATAGGGTGTGTTTTTGAAGTGTTTGGACCGCACACACGGAGTTAGTCCACTGTGCCACCAGGATAGAGCTAGTATGCCATGCTTTTTTATGCATACAATGTTATTTTTTTGTGTATTCAAACAGACTACATTTCAAAGGAAACAAGCACTCATTAAGATCAGGTGTGGCTTATTAGTGGGTGCGGCCAACACACCTGAGCACACTTAACAAGATAGAGGAGACAGTTTTGTTGATGAGTTTTTTTTTATGCTGAACGGAATGTATCGGTTTTTAAATAATATTTTTTAGAACGTTCTCTGAACGCTACCAACATTTTCTTCTGTTTTTTATGGAACATTTTCTTCACATTTTGAGAACTTAATGTATGCATGTCTTTACATTTCTGAAATTCCCACAGAAGAACATTGTTTCTTAACGTTCTCGGAACAATTTGTGAACATGACTTTAAATGGAACAATGAGGAAACCTGTAGGAAAAGTTATGCTGAAGTACTGAAATTCACACAGAAGAATGTTGTTTCTTAACGTTCTCTGAACTATTTGAGAACATTCCCAATGTCAAACCAGTTGGAAAATCAAATCAAATCAAATCAAATTTATTTATATAGCCCTTCGTACATCATATATAACTATTCCAAGAACATTACCCACATTTAAATATAATGTAACCATGTTTGAAGTTTTATGAAACGTTCTGTTAAACTATTGAAATACAGTACCAAGAAAATAAAACATTTTTGTCAAGTTCCTTAAATGTGCTAAGAATGTTCCCATCGCCAAGCAATTATCCTGCACCATTCCCAGAAAGTTGTGGGTAGGTTGCATGCAAAATTACCATAGGAAAACCATGCTTTCACCAACTCTTAATAAACATATGATTATCAGAATGTTGTGTTCTAGCTGGGTAAAGTACCACAATAGATAAAGTAACACAATAGACATTACTGACAAAATAGTTATATTCATATTTTCAAATATTTACATATCTTATTCACATAGCCAGCTCATATCAAGGGATGTTATGATATCCTGCTCTACAGTATGGGCAGTAGGACCCATGACTTGCAGATTGCTAGACCAGTTCATCAAGGCTCGGCACCTGTTTAGATTCCTTCAAAATCACTCACCAATGCGCCAGATATAGATTTAAGTGAGGAAGGCCCATGACAACAGTATCTGTCCACAAGAAGATAAGCAACACACTACTGTTAGTGTTTAACACTGGAGAGAGAATGTTCTGGAACTATTACTCTGCCTGGTGATAGCTGACTAGACACTTCAGTATTTATGAAATCATAAGCTTGTTGTACTACCATGCCCTGATTCTAGGAACCAAAAACATGAAACAGCTAGGTTCTGGAAGTATTATTCAATTTCTGCCCATTGATGGCTAACTACATCCCTTCAGTATTTAGCCAATTCATATACCAGTAATGTTTGAGTTTGTTGTGTTACCATGCCCTTATTAACTGATTTACAGAACAGAACTGCCCTGATTGTTGAACCTAATCATTTTAAGGGCTATATTAACCTCCTGTCCAGGGCATCCATACAATCGTTGAGTTTGTTATGTATAACCAGGTCCTGATTGTATAGACAAATAAGCGTAAACAATATTACAAGCTTGGCTTCTTTAGAGAGTAGACTAAATATTTAGGGAACAACTGAATAATGCCAGGGATAACCAGCACCTAGGCATGGTCTGAGGGAAGTAGAGGCTAGTGTAGGCTACAGAGAGAAGATACTAGGCCCTATACAAGCTTTTTATAAACACATTGTTGGCATGCCAGTTGGGTCATTTAGTCAGCTAGCTGCCTATCTCTGTGGCTCTGCCTCAGTGACCTCGTTCTAAAAGTCTGCCTGTGTGGGCGTGTCACAAGCATGTTCAAGCCGGGGTTGACGTGGCCTCTCCGGGCTTTCTCTCATGTCACAGTTTGTACAAAGCAAAAGTTAACCTAACATTGGCTGAACAAGGTTTTGCCTCATCATAGTTTCTAGGCTGTCCAAAGCAGTGTGTCCTTGAGGCTGCAGAAAAAACTATGTTTAATAAATGGGTGTAGCCTACTGTATATTTGCAATTAAGGTCTGAGTGTGTCACCAGGGCAGTTTGGAATGTGACATCTGTACCACAAGGGACTGAGGGAGGATGAGAGGTTCTGGGAGACTGAGAGAAAGCCTGTGGTTGTGTTTTTATTCTCTCCAGACGAGCTCACACTGCAGGGGTATAGCGTTGCACATAGCTGGGCAGGAACGAGCAGAGGGGTGGAGGGTAGCGGCTGCTACACTGACATTTAGCATGTAGAGCAGCTGCACAGACAGAAGTCATAAACAGAACTTTATTAAGATGAAGCCTTCATTCTGGGGCTTTCCAGATCTATCTCTTTATCTCACTCTCTCTGTTTGTCAGGAATATATGTGTTTGGGTTGGTGAGGTCATACTTTGAGAAGAAGCAGGGTTAAGATGGGAGGAGATGGAATGGTGTCTTTCGTCATCATTTCTGTGAATATATGACCCACCCTTACACCAGGGACACGACTAAGTATGTACTCTGTGTTTACATCAGTCCACAATCCTGGGAATTAGATAATTACACTGCTATAAATATCTTTAGAAAAATATTTGCAAAATATTTTTGCCAATTATTGCAAGGGTTTGGATTTCAACACCCAGACCCACTTATCAGAAGCTGTCTATTATGTCATAAAAACGATATGGATAATATGTTTTAAAAGTTTTGACAGGGCATATATATATACAGTTGAAGTCAGAAGTTTACATACACCTTAGCCAAATAAATATAAACTCAGTTCTTCACAATTCCTGACATTTAATCCTAGTAAAAATTCCCTGTCTTAGGTCAGTTAGGATCACCACTTTATTTTAAGAATGTGAAATGTTAGAATAATAGTTGAGAGAATGATTTATTTCAGCTTTTATTTATTTCATCACATTCCCAGTGGGTCAGAAGTTAACATACACGCAATTAGTATTTGGTAGCATTGCCTTTAAATTGTTAATTTACCGAGGTTAGCTAGCCAGCTATTTGTCGTCCTTAACGTAGGAGACTCTGCTAGCTAGCCAACAGCTAGCCAACGTCTTCTGAATAGACTCAACAACCCGGTCGCATTCACAGGTAGTATCACATTTTCACTTCATTTCATTACAGTACAACGGTTTGATTTGTTTGATCGTAGCTAGCTACATAGCTAGCTACATAGCCGTCTTTGTATCAAAGATAATTGTGTAGTCTAGAGCGATTTTCTAGGTTAGCTAGCCAGCCATTGTCGTTCTTTTTAACGCAACGTAACGTAAACAACACTGCTAGCTAGCCAGCTAGCCCCCGAATAGCAACACTGCAGAAACTATTACACTCAACGGAACGACTTGATTAGTGTAGTGTCAACAACGCACCCACTGCCAGCTAGCCTACTTCAGCAGTACTGTATCATTTTAATCATTTTAGTCAATAAGATTCTTGCTACGTAGCTTAACTTTCTGAACATTCGAGACGTGTAGTCCACTTGTCATTCCAATCTCCTTTGCATTAGCGTAGCCTCTTCTGTAGCCTGTCAACTATGTGTCTGTTTATCCCTGTTCTCTCCTCTCTGCACAGACCATACAAACGCTCCACACCGCGTGGCCGCGGCCACCCTACTCTGGTGGTCCCAGCGCGCACGACCCACGTGGAGTTCCAGGTCTCCGGTAGCCTCTGGAACTGCCAATCTGCGGTCAACAAGGCAGAGTTCATCTCAGCCTATGCCTCCCTCCAGTCCCTCGACTTCTTGGCACTGACGGAAACATGGATCACCACAGACAACACTGCTACTCCTACTGCTCTCTCTTCGTCCGCCCACGTGTCCTCGCACACCCCGAGAGCTTCTGGTCAGCGGGGTGGTGGCACCGGGATCCTCATCTCTCCCAAGTGGTCATTCTCTCTTTCTCCCCTTACCCATCTGTCTATCGCCTCCTTTGAATTCCATGCTGTCGCAGTTACCAGCCCTTTCAAGCTTAACATCCTTATCATTTATCGCCCTCCAGGTTCCCTCGGAGAGTTCATCAATGAGCTTGATGCCTTGATAAGCTCCTTTCCTGAGGACGGCTCACCTCTCACAGTTCTGGGCGACTTTAACCTCCCCACGTCTACCTTTGACTCTTTCCTCTCTGCCTCCTTCTTTCCACTCCTCTCCTCTTTTGACCTCACCCTCTCACCTTCCCCCTACTCACAAGGCAGGCAATACGCTCGACCTCATCTTTACTAGATGCTGTTCTTCCACTAACCTCATTGCAACTCCCCTCCAAGTCTCCGACCACTACCTTGTATCCTTTTCCCTCTCGCTCTCATCCAACACCTCCCACACTGCCCCTACTCGGATGGTATCGCGCCGTCCCAACCTTCGCTCTCTCTCCCCCGCTACTCTCTCCTCTTCCATCCTATCATCTCTTCCCTCCGCTCAAACCTTCTCCAACCTATCTCCTGATTCTGCCTCCTCAACCCTCCTCTCCTCCCTCTCTGCATCCTTTGACTCTCTATGTCCCCTATCCTCCAGGCCGGCTCGGTCCTCCCCTCCCGCTCCGTGGCTCGATGACTCATTGCGAGCTCACAGAACAGGGCTCCGTGCAGCCGAGCGGAAATGGAGGAAAACTCGCCTCCCTGCGGACCTGGCATCCTTTCACTCCCTCCTCTCTACATTTTCCTCCTCTGTCTCTGCTGCTAAAGCCACTTTCTACCACGCTAAATTCCAAGCATCTGCCTCTAACCCTAGGAAGCTCTTTGCCACCTTCTCCTCCCTCCTGAATCCTTCTCCCCCTCCCCCCCTCCTCCCTCTCTGCAGATGACTTCGTCAACCATTTTGAAAAGAAGGTCGACGACATCCGATCCTCGTTTGCTAAGTCAAACGACACCGCTGGTTCTGCTCACACTGCCCTACCCTGTGCTCTGACCTCTTTCTCCCCTCTCTCTCCAGCGGTCTCGCGTCTTGTGACGGCCGGCCGCCCAACAACCTGCCCGCTTGACCCTATCCCCTCCTCTCTTCTCCAGACCATTTCCGGAGACCTTCTCCCTTACCTCACCTCGCTCATCAACTCATCCCTGGCTGGCTACGTCCCTTCCGTCTTCAAGAGAGCGAGAGTTGCACCCCTTCTGAAAAAAACCTACCCTCGATCCCTCCGATGTCAACAATTACAGACCAGTATCCCTTCTTTCTTTTCTCTCCAAAACTCTTGAACGTGCCGTCCTTGGCCAGCTCTCCCGCTATCTCTCTCTGAATGACCTTCTTGATCCAAATCAGTCAGGTTTCAAGACTAGTCATTCAACTGAGACTGCTCTCCTCTGTATCACGGAGGCGCTCCGCACTGCTAAAGCTAACTCTCTCTCCTCTGCTCTCATCCTTCTAGATCTATCGGCTGCCTTCGATACTGTGAACCATCAGATCCTCCTCTCCACCCTCTCCGAGTTGGGCATTTCCCGCGCGGCCCACGCTTGGATTGCGTCCTACCTGACAGGCCGCTCCTACCAGGTGGCGTGGCGAGAATCTGTCTCCTCACCACGCGCTCTCACCACTGGTGTCCCCCAGGGCTCTGTTCTTGGCCCTCTCCTATTCTCGCTATACACCAAGTCACTTGGCTCTGTCATAACCTCACATGGTCTCTCCTATCATTGCTATGCAGACGACACACAATTAATCTTCTCCTTTCCCCCTTCTGACGACCAGGTGGCGAATCGCATCTCTGCATGTCTGGCAGACATATCAGTGTGGATGACGGATCACCACCTCAAGCTGAACCTCGGCAAGACGGAGCTGCTCTTCCTCCCGGGGAAGGACTGCCCGTTCCATGATCTCGCCATCACGGTTGACAACTCCATTGTGTCCTCCTCCCAGAGCGCCAAGAACCTTGGCGTGATCCTGGACAACACCCTGTCGTTCTCAACCAACATCAAGGCGGTGGCCCGTTCCTGTAGGTTCATGCTCTACAACATCCGCAGAGTACGACCCTGCCTCACACAGGAAGCGGCGCAGGTCCTAATCCAGGCACTTGTCATCTCCCGTCTGGATTACTGCAACTCGCTGTTGGCTGGGCTCCCTGCCTGTGCCATTAAACCCCTTCAACTCATCCAGAACGCCGCAGCCCGTCTGGTGTTCAACCTTCCCAAGTTCTCTCACGTCACCCCGCTCCTCCGTTCTCTCCACTGGCTTCCAGTTGAAGCTCGCATCCGCTACAAGACCATGGTGCTTGCCTACGGAGCTGTGAGGGGAACGGCACCTCAGTACCTCCAGGCTCTGATCAGGCCCTACACCCAAACAAGGGCACTGCGTTCATCCACCTCTGGCCTGCTCGCCTCCCTACCACTGAGGAAGTACAACTCCCGCTCAGCCCAGTCAAAACTGTTCGCTGCGCTGGCCCCCCCAATGGTGGAACAAACTCCCTCACGACGCCAGGACAGCGGAGTCAATCACCACCTTCCGGAGACACCTGAAACCCCACCTCTTTAAGGAATACCTAGGATAAGTTAAGTAATCCCTCTCACCCCCCCCCCTTTAAGATTTAGATGCACTATTGTAAAGTGACTGTTCCACTGGATGTCATAAGGTGAATGCACCAATTTGTAAGTCGCTCTGGATAAGAGCGTCTGCTAAATGACTTAAATGTAAATGTAATGTAAATGTAAATGTTTCACTTGGGTCAGACGTTTGTGGGTAGCCTTCCACAAGCTTCTCACAATAAGTTGGGGGAATTTTGGCCCATTCCTCCTGACAGAGCAGATGTAACTGAGTCAGGTTTGTAGGCCTCCTTTCTCACACAAGCTTTTTCAGTTCTACCTACAAATCTTCTATAGGATTGAGGTCAGGGCTTTGTGATGTCCACTCTAGTACCTTGACTTTGTTGTCCTTAAGCCATTTTGCACAACTTTGGAAGTATGCTTGGGGTCATTGTCCATTTGGAAGACCCATTTTCTACCAAGCTTTAACTTCCTGACTGATGTCTTGAGATGTTGCTTCAATATATCCACATCATTTTGCTGCCTCATGATGCCATCTATTTTGTGAAGTGCACCAGTCCCTCCTGCGCAAAGCACCCCCACAACATGATGCTACCACCCCCTTGCTTCACGTTTGGGATGGTGTTCTTGGGATGGTGTTTTCTCCAAACATAATGATGGTCATTATGGCCAAACAGTTCTATTTTTGTTTCATCAGACCAGAGGACATTTCTCCAAAATGTACTAACTTTGTCCCCATGTGCAGTTGCAAACCGTAGTCTGGCTTTTCTATGGTGGTTTTGGAGCAGTGGCTTCTAGGAGACAGAACGTGTCTCCTTCCTGAGCGGTATGACGGCTACGTGGTCCCATGGCGTTTAGACCTGCGTATTGTTGTTTGTACAGATGAACGTGGTACCTTCAGGCGTTTGGAAATTGTTCCCAAGGATGAACCAGACTTGTGGAGGTCTACAATTTTTCTTGGACTTGGCTGATTTCTTTTGATTTTCCCATGATGTCAAGCAAAGAGGCACTGAGTTTGAAGGTATGCCTTGAAATACATCCACAGGTACACCTCCAATTGACTGAAATGATGTCAATTAGCCTATCAGAAGCTTCTAAAACCACGACATAATTTTCTGGAATTTTCCAAGCTGTTTAAAAGCACAGTCAACTTAGTGTATGTAAACTTCTCACCCACTGGAATTGAGATAGTGAAATTAACTGCCTGTAAACAATTGTTGGAAAAATGACCTGTCTCATACACAAAGTAGATGTCCTAACCGACTTGCCAAAACTGTAGTTTGTTGACATGAAATTTGTGGAGTGCTTGAAAAACGAGTTTTCATGACTCCAACCTAAGTATATGTAAACTTACGACTTCAACTGTATATATATGAAGTGATGTTTGGTCTATTGGTCTGTTTTCTGTGTCTAGTAACAGAGATAGTTTCAGGGTCTGATCTTCCTCCTTGACCTGATAATGGCCAAGCAACAGAGGTTACACCATTTGACAATGTATTATTGGTTAGGGTTATTGAACTCTGCTCATTGGATTTCATGTTGCTTTTTTCCACAGGAAAACATGAAGAGAAGCAAGAGGAAGGAGGTATAGTGACAAAGAATTTCACAAAGAAGATACAGTAAGTACCCATAGTGTCACAGTTATGAGTGAAGAGGTGTGGAGTCAGGCGCAGAGAACAAAGATGTGGGAAAAACAACACGCTTTAATGTCCCGAAACACAACATGTGAAAACACAAATGAACAGAAATATAACCGGACAGCGTGTAACCCAAAATACAACAAAATACACTCAACCAACAAAACAGACGAACACAGAACAACGGATCGGCGATAGCTAGTAGACCGGCGACGACGACCGCCGAGCGCCACCCGAACAAGAAGGGGAGTCACCTTCGGTAATATTCGTGACACATAGCCACATGCAACAATGATAACAACAGCAACAACAGCCAATAAACACATACTCCCTTAGGATTACTTTGCATTGCGTCCATATCTCACAGGTAATCAAACATTTCAAACATATCATATGATCCCATTTCAAAGTTGTCACTCGTTCCTCGATGAGCAAAACAACAACCTTTAGCCTCCCCACAGGGAATCTATCAGATATTTCAAACATCTATTTTGATACGATCCAATATAACCAAATAACACAACTGATAAAGGAACACCTTACTGCACAATGGGGACTCTGACGAGACACAGCCATTTTATATATCTTGTATGGTCAATTGCACTGTATTATGTATTAGACCTAGACATTGTGTGTATGAACTGATATGTAGGCTATGTGTGACATTTTAAATGTATGTAGTTCAGTCCTTGACTAATGATGTTCTGTACTATGTATTGTGTCATATTTCATGTGGACCCCAGGAAAAGTAACTGCTCCTTTGTAGGGATCCTAATAAATAGGATTAGTTAGTCAGGATTAGTTACTGTCTCCCCACAGGTAATCCATCAGACATTTCAAACATCTACTGTCATATGATCTCATATCAAAATGCCAGCTAAATGGCCCAGTAACCCAAGGCAGCTAGGGGACAGAAGTTTCCATACGGCCATGCCCCTGTTAATTAGGACTATGGAACATCAAACAGTGGTGCTAATCACATGTATGGGAGCACTGGCTACCTATCAAATGGTACCCTTTCCCTACATACTGCGCTACTTTTGACCAGACCCCTATGTGCCCTGGTCAAAAGTAGGGAATATGGTGCCATTTGGGATACAGACACTGTCTTACAGGCACGGTGGAGGTGGCATCAAGTCAATGTTATTAATTTACTCTTGGCTAATTAGTAGGCAGCTAGTCGGCACCGGCACCAGCACTACTCTCTCTCTTCATATCACCAAGTCTTGTAATTGTAATCCCACAGATCACACACACGCACACACACACACACACACACACACACACACACACACACACACACACACACACACACACACACACACACACACACACACACACACACACACACACACACACACACACACACACACACACACACACACACACACACACACACCGTTCTCCAGCTCAGCGAAACCCAAAGCAAGAGACAGACTGAGAAATAGAATAGTGGGTATATAAATAACTGTCCTCAATACAGAAATCCTCTGGCTGTAGAGTACAGTAGGCTACCCTCAGTGGAGAGAGAGAGGAGGCATTCCTGTATTTCCTAACTAATAAAAAGAAAAGGGGCTTGAGTCAGTCTGTAGCGCTGAAGATCCCCGATTGAAATTTCAAGGTAATTTCCGATTGAGCCAACAAACGCAGCATTTACCATGAATGCAATCTCCGCAAACGCGGAAACACTGCCATTTAATTTATTTTGCACTATACTGCGGATCTTCAGCTCTACGGATTAAATCAAGCCCTAGAGCTTGTTATTCCTTTCAGAATATAAAATTCTGCTGTGTGTCGGAGCCCAGTCAAGCCCAGCCCCGCCCCTCCCATAATTTTTTATAAAACACAGCTGCTTGTGCCTTTATTTCTTAATTAACTTATTGTGGTCTTATTAGCATAGGATCTTAGAGAGAGGAGTGCATACAAATCATTAACTATTTAGGATTTTTCTCTGACTCTTCTGTGGTAAAGGTATAGTGCATCAACAAGGTCAACTACTTATATTATTCCAACCTGGGGTAGACGTAGCATAGTAAATGAAAATCCGGGATACTTAAATGAGTATGATATGTTATGTTTGGAATTGTATTATTCATTTGTGGGTGTCCATCATTAGTTTCGTATGATATGTTACGAATTATAATTCAAAAGATATGTTACGAATTATAATTTGTATGATATGTTATGAATTGCAACCTATACAATATGTTACACGTTTGCAATATGTATGATATGTTATGAATTCCAATTTGTTGTGGCTAACGTTAGCTAGGTGGCTAACAGTAGCTAGGCTAAGGACTAGGAGTTAGGTTAAAGGGTTAGGGGAGGATTTTGCTAATATTCTAAGTAGTTGCAAAGTAGCAAATGATCTAAAATGCTAAAGTTGTCCGTGATGAGATTCGAACATGCATTATTTGGGTTTCTAGACATTCGCATTATACACCTACCCATCCACCCTGACCGACCACCCTACTTTAGTTGTTGCCTTAAGTAACCTTCTGTCTTATTTATCCATACCAAACATAACATATCATACTCATTTGAGTGTTCCAGATTTTTGTTTACTATGTTATGTCTAGTCTTTGAGACCAGGCTGGCTATTGTCATAACTCTCCTGTGAAGATCTGAAGGATCAGGTTCTCCCGCAGAGGTGGAGGGGGCCGCTTTATGGCGGTCGTAAAATACTCTGCTTCTGGGCTCTGTAGTATCGAGATTGGAATGTGACTGTGGATCAGAGAGACACTTGGACATCAAAAAGTTGAAAAATTGAACAGTATTTCTGTATTCCAAGCAGTTGGGGTGGTCCGTGGACACTTAATGAACAGTCATGTCGAGTTTGTTTCATTTGGTGACCTCATGAAGGACAGGAGACACACAGTACTGCTTCTTTGTTTGTATTACACTTCTCAATTATGGGGTTTGCATCTGTCGTTGTATAAAATAAATTATTAAGTATAATAATACTTTTGGAAAGATAACAATGTGATCTTAGTCTTCTAAATGAGAATTGTTTTTCATAGTAACTTATGATCAGTCAGTGGCCACGACCCCATGAGCACAGACATTACACAGTGTCATGGAATGGCCCCTTTTCTACTCCTGTATAAAGCCACCAGTGCCAAAATTTACATTAGACCAGAAAACATGGAAGCTGTCGCCTCATGTTGAAATGGTTGGCAACTCTACCAAAGGACAAGACCAGAGAACGTGGAGATCATTCCCACGTTGAAATGGCTAAGAAACCTACAAACTAAAGAATTCATATTCAGGCTGCAGCTGTTTAAGTACTTTAGTCTGGTGAACGCAACCGGTCGAACGGCACTGTGACGTATCCATTATAACAAGCTACAACTACGAAAGACTTTGATCTCCGGGGGAACGCAACCAGAGACTCTCTGATTAACTACACTGCTCAAAAATATAAAGGGAACACTTAAACAATACAATGTAACTCCAAGTCAATCACACTTCTGTGAAATCAAACTGTCCACTTAGGAAGCAACACTGATTGACAATAAATTTCACATGCTGTTGTGCAAAGGGAATAGACAACAGGTGGAAATTATAGGCATTTAGCAAGACACCCCCAATAAAGGAGTGGTTCTGCAGGTGGGGACCACAGACCACTTCTCAGATAAGTGGCTCAGGTAGTGCAGCTCATCCAGGATGGCACATCAATGCGAGATGTGGCAGGAAGGTTTGCTGTGTCTGTCAGCGTAGTGTCCAGAGCATGGAGTCGCTACCAGGAGACAGGCCAGTACATCAGGAGACGTGGAGGAGGCCGTAGGAGGGCAACAACCCAGCAGCAGGATCGCTACCTCCGCCTTTGTGCAAGGAGGAGCACTGCCAGAGCCCTGCAAAATGACCTCCAGCAGGCCACAAATGTGCATGTGTCTGCTCAAACTGTCAGAAACCGACTCCATGAGAGGGGTATGAGGGCCCGACGTCCACAGGTGGGGGTTGTGCTTACAGCCCAACACCGTGCAGAACGTTTGGCATTTGCCAGAGAACATCAAGATTGGCAAATTCGCCACTGGCGCCCTGTGCTCTTCACGGAGACCGTTCTGCTGCCTGCAACATCCTCCAGCATGACCGGTTTGGCGGTGGGTCTGTCATGGTGTGGGGTGGCATTTCTTTGGGGGGCCGCACAGCGCTCCATGTGCTCACCAGAGGTAGCCTGACTGCCATTAGGTACCGAGATGAGATCCTCAGACCCCTTGTGAGACCATATGCTGGTGTGGTTGGCCCTGGGTTCCTCCTAATGCAAGACAATGCTAGACCTCATGTGGCTGGAGTGTGTCAGCAGTTCCTGCAACAGGAAGGCATTGATGCTATGGACTGGCCCGCCCGTTCCTCAGACCTGAATCCAATTGAGCACATCTGGGACATCATGTCTCGCTCCATCCACCAACGCCACATTGCACCACAGACTGTCCAGGAGTTGGCGGATGCTTTAGTCCAGGTCTGTGAGTAGATCCCTCAGGAGACCATCCGCCACCTCATCAGGAGCATGCCCAGGCGTTGTAGGGAGGTCATACAGGCACGTGGAGGCCACACACCCTACTGAGTCTCATTTTGACTTGTTTTAAGGACAAGTTCATTTTTGATAAGTTTGGTTTCTATTGATCATTTTTGTGTGATTTTGTTGTCAGCACATTCAACTATGTAAAGAAAAAAATATTTAATAGTAATATTTCATTCATTCAGATCTAGGATGTGTTATTTTAGTGTTCCCTTTATTTGTTTCAGCATTGTATTATCCAGCAGACGGACCAGCAATCACAGAGAAGGACAACAAAGGCATAAACTCATAAATATGTAAATTGCAATTTATTTTTGAATGAGCGGCTGTTCATGTTCAAAATATTAGCATTTCCAGTGTAGTTATCAACTCTGAATTTCCCGCTCTTGAGCTGTCCCCACCCCTTTCCTTTGTCTACCAAGCTGTCATATTGGTTTCGTCCACTAGGGACTTTTCTGTGTGTCATGTTAGTAACCAATGTACTGTGTGTGTGTGTTTATGTAATTTTGTGATTGATTAGTTATTTAGTAAATAAAAAATTAAGCCAATTTATATATCACTGATTCATGATTTATGATGCTAGGGTTCGTGCAGATTTCCAAGGGTTTGTCACATTCAGGAATGAGACTGATGAGGTAATAATACATTAATAGAAGACTGTAATCGATAAGACAATAAATTATTTGTAGAGTTATATTCGGGAAATTGTAACTCTATAAACAACATTTTCCATAGGTGCCCCGACTTCCAGGTTAATTATCATTCCATGATTCGTTTAATCACAGAAGAATTACACAACGAGAATTGATTTGATAATATAACAGTCTACATATTTAATGACAGCAAATGCTACGACACTATTCTAAAAAACAAATACTCAATGTCTCTCTGTGTATCTCTCTGGAATGTAATTCCTATGTGTTTTTCTGTGAAGGTCTCTCTCTGTGCTAGCTATTTGGTTTGTTATTCAGGGCTGTGGGTGGATTGTCATTGTCACTTTACCTCCTGTCTCTCTCTTCCCGCAAGCCCTGTTTCACTGCCTCTCCCCCCAAAAAAGCATATTGGACAGTTTCGGGCAGCCATACAGAATCAATGGGAGAGATAAAAAGCTATGTAGCCAGAGGTGTATAAAATCCCCACCCGGACAGACACGATTATGCAGTCGGGTGTGTCACGTAATAAGCTGGCTGAGTGATTTGACTTTGTCAGAGAGACTTGCTGCATTTGGCTCCCTAAAAACAGGGGACTGTGAATTGGAGCCTTGAAGCCTGGGATGATTTATTATGGGGTCTTCATTCATTTCCAACGTTCCACACATGAGTATGTATGTCTTGTGGTATCTCTTTCCCCTTGATATGCCACTCTTTACCATTGCTCTCTGACTTCCTCAGACTCAGACAGGCAATTGTCAGTTATGTGTAAAGACGGTAGAGAGACTGTAGAGGGGTTATGATAATGAAATGGAGGCCCTGCCCTTTAAAAAAAACCACGTCAAATTTGCAGTTCCCACATCCAATTTGCCGTTTCACACGTCCAATTTGCAGTTTCACATGTGAAATCACATTTTCACACGTGAAATAGCTGTTTTCACATGTTAAGCTTAAATTTCACACAGGAAACCATATTTTCACATGTATTACATTTAGAGTTTACATGTTACCACCACCTTCACATGTGAGGAGAATAATGTGTTTTCACATGTGAAATATGCAGTTTCAAGTGTTAAAAACATTGTGAAAATCGGGTATGCAGATTCACATGTGGGGTTGAAATCATGTTATTCTCCTCACATGTGAAAAGATGGTGTTAACATGTTGCAGTAGCAATGTTTCCACCGGGGATTTAGGGTGACCACATCTAAAAAGCCCAAATGCTGTACAAAGGATTTTTTTTAACGATAACACGATTAAATAAACCACCTCCCTCTTTCCTGCAATTCTCCCTATCTTCGGTTATGTTACGCTGGCCTTTGCTTTCTCTGCCTTTTTTCCAGTTGCAAGTTTTGGCACATTCATTTCAACAACACAGCACCCTGCATCTCACTGCTGTTTTGCCTCTGAAGCTACAGTAATCAGGGTCAGTCCCGGTCAGTCTCTGGATGGGAGCTGGAAGTGGTGAAATATAAACATATGAAAAATAATGTCACATGTGGGGAAACATTTTTTTCACAACGGAAAAACGTGAAAAATGTACGTGAAACTTTGCACGTGTCCCAAAACCACGTGTCTGACTCATACATTTTTTAACAACAACATATGATTCAATAATGAATTTGTTTAACGTGAATTCAGTCCTATGTAGAATTTTTTTAAATTGTGTTGTTTACATTGGATAAAAGTAGAAACCATAGAAAATGGTACATACACTACAGTTGAGGAACAATGGGAAAGCAATTCTGCTTTGAAAGTTGATCAACTTGTCACCCCACTTTTGAGAAAATGGCCCTTGAAGCTTTTTGGTACACCTACTGAAGAGTTCTTCTTTGTCTACACCCATTCAGCATCCTTCACACCCTCTTTAGCCTAAAACCCCAACCCATCTCTTTAAAGATTCACATGTGAGGTGATGTGCTAAACAGAGTGAGTAGTGTAGTAAACAATCAAGGTTTTTAAGACAAAAAATGGTAAAAGTAGTAGCCTAGAATAAGGAAAGATTCCAGGTAAAAATATATATGGCCTATATCCTAATCTGATTGCGGTGCAGGTCATGTTGTTCTTCACATTACCGTCTCTGGTAAACACACACTCAAATAAAAAAAAATACAGAAGGTGTAAATGGTACAGTAAAATGGTTACTTGCATATTTGCATAGTAGCGATATCAAAAACAGAAAGTCTCCAGATATTATTAGATGACGCTTACCCAGACACATTGTCTAAATTGATGGGTCATGTGAAAGAAATGCTATAATCATCCCCCAGGCAGCTAAGTGGATGGGTCACTATTGGTTAGACATGTACACATGTTCATGAAATACAATAGATGGCTGTAATCACCCCCATACACACCTGGCTGACTTGATGGATCTTGTAATCATTTGGTGAAGTGGAGTCTTTTTGTTCAGCTAAACAACGAACTGGCATAATCTCAACTCATATTAAACTGATTGTCATAGTGGTAGTATAAATATGCAGGTAGCTAAAGCTAACCAACTATGTCCAATGCTAGCTAGCTAGCTAGCTAACATTAGGCTAATACAAGCAATGCATATAGTTTTCTGATTCTAATAATATTACTACACAGATCATACACGTAACTTTAACTAGCGAGCTAGCATGCTATCGTTCACTAGCTAGCGAACAGTACGCTTTAACTTGCAATGAATATTACTTTCTGACTAAATTAGAAACTTATAATACATGAAAATGTAGCTAGACTCTTACATGGATGAACGGTTTACGGCAGACTGGAACAATTTAACTCCGTCTGTAGCTACATCTTGTGTAAGGGATTTCCTCCTCTTCTTCCGAAGAGGTGAGGCGAAAAGGATCGGAGGACCAATATGCGGCGTGGTAAGTGTCCATGGTTCTTTTAATAAGAAATATTACACATGAACAACTGAATACAAAAACAATAAACATGGAATGAACGAAACCCAAAACAGTACCGTGTGGTGAAAAACACAGACATGGAAACAAACACCCACAAACACACAGTGAAACCCAGGCTGCCTAAGTATGATTCTCAATCAGAGACAACTAATGACACCTGCCTCTGATTGAGAACCATACTAGGCCGAAACATAGAAATCCCCAAATCATAGAAAAACAAACATAGACTGCCCACCCCAACTCACACCCTGACCATACTAAATAATGACAAAAGAAAGGAAATAAAGATCAGAACGTGACATCTTGTTTGGCCAGTATTGTGTCAAGTCACTCCGGTTTACACTGACCGTGGCATGTGCAGAAAGTAGCCCATCACAACTCTCTCCAACTGATCTGTCGATAGCACCTGCTAAATTCAGGGCATCAATGTTGTTGAGTAAAGTAGAAAAACGTTTGTAATTGTTGATGGCTAATGTTATGTCTTACAAAAAAGCAGTGTTTGAAAGGATAATGAACACAATCGGAGCAGCTCACGTTATAGACAGAAGCGTGCTACATGGCAGACCAACGCATTTCTGGCCAATATATATATATTTTTAAATATGTTTAAATGCCTCTCCTCTGGAGTAGTAACGTGCAACATGCATACGCCTAGCTTCCTTAAAGGGTCACATATGTGTGTTCACACGTGTCTGAAAACCATGTTTTTTTCATATGTGATTTTTTAAATGTGTTTCTTTTGTACGTAGCATAGGAACACTTGGCAGCTCATATGAAAACTCCAGCGATAGACAGAGAGCCTTATATGGCCAAGCTGCTTCACAAAGTCAAGAGACCAGTCTGTCTGGGGTCCGTCTTTCATTCTCTCTCTCTCTCTCTCTCTCTCTCTCTCTCTCTCTCTCTCTCTCTCTCTCTCTCTCTCTCTCTCTCTCTCTCTCTCTCTCTCTCTCCCTCTCTCATTAAAAGCAAGTCTAAGAAGCGGTAGATATGTTCTGTGACCTATTTCTATGCTTCCCTTTCTCAAGTTTAATTTAGTTTTCTTTTACATTCAGTTTTGTACACCAGCTTTAAACAGCTAAAATGCAATATTTTTGGCTATAGAAAATATATTTCACAGCTATTTAGATGGTACAATGATTCTCTACACTATAATTGCTTGTTTTTTCACATAAACTGACATTTGGCGCACTATTAGAATTTTAGCAACCAGGAAATGGCAGAGCAATTTCTGCATACTGTATCTTTACTGTTTCGTACACTCAATGTATTTAAAATAAGAAAGAGAATGTATGTTTAGATCATGCTTATGAAGTATTATATAACATGTGCTACTACAGTGTCATAAACCAGATTAGACCAGATAAAACTCAGCAAAGGTTAATCCCATGCTGACATTTATTAGGAATTGATAGCAGAGAACACAAGACCTCTAACTTTACCCAGAGCCATATGCTTCTTTCTGGGCTATATACTCCAAGGATATGTCCTATCTAGCAACCAAGGTAATTTTTAAATCTCTGTTTATCTCATATTGGTCCAAACATATTAGTGTTTTGTCCAAAATGGCACCCTATTTCCTATAAAGTGTACTACTTCTGACTAGAGCCCTATGGGCCGTGAATAGGGTGCAATTTCAGAAGCAATCTCTTGTCTGTTTATCTCATATTGGTCCAATCATACCAGGCCTCCTCTCTCCATCCTTCTTGCTTGGCCCTCTACTATTTTCTATTTTTACCAATGACCTGCCACTGGCATTAAACAAAGCCTGTGTGTCCATGTATGCTAATGATTCAACCCTCTACACGTCAGCAACCACAGCTATTGAAATCACTGCAACCCTAGAATGGGTAGCCAATAATAAACTGGTACTGAACATCTCTAAAACTGAGAGCATTGTATTTGGTACAAATCATTCCCTAAGTTCAAGACCTCAGCTGAATCTGGTAATGAATGGTGTGGCTGTTGAGCAAGTTGAGGAGACTGCAGTCCTTGGTTTTACCTTAGATTGTAAACTGTCATTGTCAAAATACATGGATTCAATGTTTGTAAAGATGGTGGAGGTCTGTCCATGATAAGAGATGCTCTGCTTTTTTGACACCACACTCAACAAAGCAATTCCAGCAGGTTCTAGTTGTATCTTATCTTGATTATTGTCCTGTCATATGGCCAAGTGCTACAAATAACCTAGGTACGCTGTAGCTGGCCCAGAACTGAGTGGCACGTTTTGCTAAAGGGGCTAAAATCAATAATATGCATTCCACGCTCTCTTGGCTAAGAGTTGAGGAAAGACTGACTGCATCACTTCTTCTTTTTATAAGAAACATTTGTGTTGGAAATTCCAAATTGTTTGCATAGTCAACTTACACACAGCACTGACACACACACTTACCCCACCAGACATGCCACCAGAGGTCATTTCACAGCCCCCAGTTCCAGAACAAATTCAAGGAAATGTACAGTATTATACAGAGCCATGATTGCATGGAACTGCCTTCCATCTCATGTATGTACTGACATGTGTAACTGATAGATGCAAACACACATGCACACTACATGTTAATGTTTTTAAATGTATGTACATTTTTAAAGTATTTTGTGTGTAATGTATTTTCCATTATTTGTCGGAGCCCAATAAGACTAGCTGTCGCCATTGGCGTCGGCTAATGGAGATTGTAATAAAATAAAATAAAATCCTCCAGAATCCTCATAAACATTTTGACAGGCGGTAATGATATCTCACTCTCTCTCTAAACTATTTTTCTCTGTCTGTCACTCTGTCCCTGTCTCTTTCTCTCTCCCTCTTTCCCTCTCTCTCAAAACACATTTATGAGGAAGCCATTTATGCTAATTTAGTCCTAAACTAGTTCAAAAACCAAGTGGGAAAAGGGAAATTGGTTGTTACCTGTCTGTCTGGCTGTTGAAATGAGCTGATTAGAAAAGTATGCAAATGGGAATTTCAGGTGATAATAAACTTTGCATCAGACAGCCATTTTTAATAATTGGAATCAGCCCTCATTTCTCAATTCTGCACCTGGAGCGAGTATGTCTCTTTTTTCTCCTTCTTCTTTTTTTCTCCCTCACGGCGCTGCGATGATGACGGCAGCCAGAACATTTTAATGAAAACCTGAAAAATGAGCGTTGGTCAAAGAAAGAAAAATTGCTTTCAACATTAATTTAATCTGGAGCCAAGTTGTTAAATCCTCTGTTTATAACTGGAGGCTGTTATAGGTATCGACAAGATGTCAATCAAATCCATTTGCTAGCACCAAACAGTAGTTGCAGTACTGCTGAGGTAATTCAGAAAAGGTTTCAAAGTTTTTAAAACCTCCAAGCACAGTTGTGTACACAATGTTTTGCCTTCCTTTCCACACCTCTTCTCTCTGTCTTTGTAGTTACCAACTTTTTCAAGACCCTCAAGCTTAAAGTTGTATGTACAATCTCTCAAATGTTCTTTCTCTCCCTCTCAGGATTCCAATCGACGTGGACCCTCTGACGGTCTTCGCCTCCTTGTCGCCAGAGGGTGTGTTGATCATCGAGGCACGGCAGAGCCCTCCATACTACCTCTTTAGTAACGAAGGTCCTCAGGGAGAGATGGAAGAGGCCAGCCAGAGCCAGGAGGCCACCATGGTCTAGGGCGAAGGCCTGGGGAGACACAGGCTCACCCCGGGCCCCCCTCGGGACATAATAGAGCATCCAGCAGAGTAGAGAAAGGGCTAACACAGGTTCAAAGCCATCGAGACCTTCCGCTCTATGTTGTTAGGTCAGTCCGAAATGGCACCCTATTCACTATTAAGTAGTGCACTGAATATGGTCCCAAAGAAGCATTCTGGTTTTCTTTTTGAGTGTTAAGTAATCACTCAATCCCTCCCCTAAAATATATAATAATAACATGGTGTTTGTATATCTCTTGGCAGCAAAGGCTATTTGGATCTGTCACAGATTTAATTAAAAGTCCCAAACTAAATCAATCCTAATGTCTCATAGTGGAGTTGCTATGTACAGTATGCATCCAGTCCCAGATGCAACACTGAACCGACTCCAGATCCTAAACTGAGCAGCCTAGGAGCAAGCTGGGGCCCATTCTGCCTGGATCATCCTGTGATATCTTGGTTTTCTATCCGTATCCCATTTGTGGTGAAAACGTCACTTGACAGAATGCTTCATATACACCATATTATGTTAAATGTGTAATTGAGAGAAGCACATTCAAATGGATCATCAAATAAAGTCATCCCATATGGCTTCATTTCTGAGTGGGAAGACTTAATGAAAGGGATATTCCCATCATTATAGTGTGTAACCTACTATACGTGTGTGTTGAAACCGTATTCTACCCTAATGCAGGCCTATTCTCTGTAAATACATTGCACTTAATTAACAGTACGTGCCAACCCATAGACACATCTATTTGAGAGCCATGATTACCCTACCTAGAGGTCTTACAAACGGATGTTCGCTGCATTTTTCTATTTGTGCATGTAATGATGACGCTGTGCTCGTTCTTGGTGCAAAGGGAATGCATTTTTGCTAGACATCTCCACTCCCTCCACCCTCTCCTTCCTCTGCCCTCCATCATCTCCTTCTCTCCTCCTTTCCCTCATGTCTTTGTATTTGTTTATGCAATAAAACCTCCCATCAATCCCAGTGTGTGTTCACATCTGTGTGTTTTGTTCTGTCTGCCACGTACAGTATGGGCCAGTAACAGTGCCCAACAACAGTAATTGGGTAACAGCTTAGTGTAAGTGTGCATCTCAAATGGTACTCTAATCCGTTTTTATAGTGCACTACTTATGGTCCATAGGGCTCTGGTAAAAAGTAGTGCACTTTAAAGGAAGTTGGGTGCCATTTGGGACATAGACAAAGGATTGATTGATACAGGAGAGGTCCTGTGTAAACACAAATTCACTTCCTTGACAACTTCTTTCACAGCAGCATTACTTAACAGCTCTGCGCCGGTCCGCAAAGCGCAAGAAGTATGACTGTCCTGACTTCTACAGAGGCCATATCACCAGAAATGCTGCAAGGCCAATGCAGACATCGGATTGACCATGCAGTGACTTTAATGCGGCCCGGCTGTACAAACATAGGTTACTGTAAGATAATATGTATCAAGAAACATGTAAACCACGAAACGCCATGATAAAGAATCCATGTTCCTATGTACTCATGGTAGGTAAAACAATTACTGTGTGGCTGTGATACAGTCAGCACTTCTATTGCAACTTCGTATTTCGTCGTCCTAACGTAGTCTACACTGCTATCTGCCCAGCAGCTAGCCAGCTAGCAAACGTACACCGTCTACCGAATAGCAGCACTGTAGAAACTATTACACTCAACTGAACGACTTGATTAGTGTAGTGTTAGCTAGCTACATAGTTGTCTTTGCTGTCTTCGTATCCAAGATAATTGTGTAGTTTAGAGCGTGTAATCTTAGAGTGATTATCTTAATTTACCAAGGTTAGCTAGCCAGCTATTTGTCGTCCTTAACGTAGGAGACACTGCTAGCTAGCCAACAGCTAGCCAACGTCTACTGAATAGAACTTCCGCACTCAACAACCCGGTCGCATTCCGCTTCGCTCCACAGGTAGTATCACATTTTTCATTTCATTTCATTACAGCACAACGGTTTGATTTGTTTGATCGTAGCTAGCTACATAGCTAGCTACATAGCCGTCTGTGTATCAAAGATAATTGTGTAGTCTAGGGCGATTTTCTAGGTTAGCTAGCCAGCTATTGTCGTTCTTTTAACGCAATGTAACGTAATCAACACTGCTAGCTAGCCAGCTAGCCCCCGAATAGCAGCACTGTAGAAACTATTACACTCTACGGAACGACTTGATTAGTGTAGTGTCAACAACGCAGCCACTGCCAGCTAGCCTACAAAGTCAACAACGCAGCCACTGCCAGCTAGCCTACTTCAGCAGTACTGTATCATTTTAATCATTTTAGTCAATAAGATTCTTGCTACGTAAGCTTAACTTTCTGAACATTCGAGACGTGTAGTCCACTTGTCATTCCAATCTCCTTGCATTAGCGTAGCCTGTTCTGTAGCCTGTCAACTATGTGTCTGTCTATCCCTGTTCTCTCCTCTCTGCACAGACCATACAAACGCTCCACACCGCGTGGCCGCTGCCACCCTAATCTGGTGGTCCCAGCGCGCACGACCCAGGTGGAGTTCCAGGTCTCCGGTAGCCTCTGGAACTGCCGATCTGCAGCCAACAAGGCAGAGTTCATCTCAGCCTATGCCTCCCTCCAGTCCCTCGACTTCTTGGCACTGACAGAAACATGGATCACCACAGATAACACTGCTACTCCTACTGCTCTCTCTTCGTCCGCCCACGTGTTCTCGCACACCCCGAGAGCTTCTGGTCAGTGGGGTGGTGGCATCGGGATCCTTATCTCTCCTAAGTGGTCATTCTCTCTTTCTCCCCTTACCCATCTGTCTATCGCCTCCTTTGAATTTCATGCTGTCACAGTTACCAGCCCTTTCAAGCTTAACATCCTTATCATTTATCGCCCTCCAGGTCCCCTCGGAGAGTTCATCAGTGAGCTTGATGCCTTGATAAGCTCCTTTCCTGAGGACGGCTCACCTCTCACAGTTCTGGGCGACTTTAACCTCCCCACGTCTACCTTTGACTCATTCCTCTCTGCCTCCTTCTTTCCACTCCTCTCCTCTTTTGACCTCACCCTCTCACCTTCCCCCCCCTACTCACAAGGCAGGCAATACGCTCGACCTCATCTTTACTAGATGCTGTTCTTCCACTAACCTCATTGCAACTCCCCTCCAAGTCTCCGATCACTACCTTGTATCCTTTTCCCTCTCGCTCTCATCCAACACTTCCCACACTGCCCCTACTCGGATGGTATCGCGCCGTCCCAACCTTCGCTCTCTCTCCCCCGCTACTCTCTCCTCTTCCATCCTATCATCTCTTCCCTCTGCTCAAACCTTCTCCAACCTATCTCCTGATTCTGCCTCCTCAACCCTCCTCTCCTCCCTTTCTGCATCCTTTGACTCTCTATGTCCCCTATCTTCCAGGCCGGCTCGGTCCTCCCCTCCCGCTCCGTGGCTTGACGACTCATTGCGAGCTCACAGAACAGGGCTCCGGGCAGCCGAGCGGAAATGGAGGAAAACTCGCCTCCCTGCGGACCTGGCATCCTTTCACTCCCTCCTCTCTACATTTTCCTCCTCTGTCTCTGCTGCTAAAGCCACTTTCTACCACTCTAAATTCCAAGCATCTGCCTCTAACCCTAGGAAGCTCTTTGCCACCTCCTGAATCCTCCTCCCCCCCCCTCCTCCCTCTCTGCAGATGACTTCGTCAACTATTTTGAAAAGAAGGTCGACGACATCCGATCCTCGTTTGCTAAGTCAAACGACACCGCTGGTTCTGCTCACACTGCCCTACCCTGTGCTCTGACCTCTTTCTCCCCTCTCTCTCCAGATGAAATCTCGCGTCTTGTGATAGCCGGCCGCCCAACAACCTGCCCGCTCGACCCTATCCCCTCCTCTCTTCTCCAGACCATTTCCGGAGACCTTCTCCCTTACCTCACCTCGCTCATCAACTTATCCCTGACCGCTGGCTACGTCCCTTCCGTCTTCAAGAGAGCGAGAGTTGCACCCCTTCTGAAAAAACCTACACTCGATCCCTCCGATGTCAACAACTACAGACCAGTATCCCTTCTTTCTTTTCTCTCCAAAACTCTTGAACGTGCCGTCCTTGGTCAGCTCTCCCGCTATTTCTCTCAGAATGACCTTCTTGATCCAAATCTGTCAGGTTTCAAGACTAGTCATTCAACTGAGACTGCTCTTCTCTGTATCACGGAGGCGCTCCGCACCGCTAAAGCTAACTCTCTCTCCTCTGCTCTCATCCTTCTAGACCTATCGGCTGCCTTCGATACTGTGAACCATCAGATCCTCCTCTCCACCCTCTCCGAGTTGGGCATCTCCGGCGCGGCCCACGCTTGGATTGCGTCCTACCTGACAGGTCGCTCCTACCAGGTGGCGTGGCGAGAATCTGTCTCCTCACCACGCGTTCTCACCACTGGTGTCCCCCAGGGCTCTGTTCTAGGCCCTCTCCTATTCTCGCTATACACCAAGTCACTTGGCTCTGTCATAACCTCACATGGTCTCTCCTATCATTGCTATGCAGACGACACACAATTAATCTTCTCCTTTCCCCCTTCTGATGACCAGGTGGCGAATCGCATCTCTGCATGTCTGGCAGACATATCAGTGTGGATGACGGATCACCACCTCAAGCTGAACTTCGGCAAGACGGAGCTGCTCTTCCTCCCGGGGAAGGACTGCCCGTTCCATGATCTCGCCATCACGGTTGACAACTCCATTGTGTCCTCCTCCCAGAGCGCTAAGAACCTTGGCGTGATCCTGGACAACACCCTGTCGATCTCAACTAACATCAAGGCGGTGGCCCGTTCCTGTAGGTTCATGCTCTACAACATCCGCAAAGTACGACCCCATTAAACCCCTACAACTCATCCAGAACGCCGCAGCCCGTCTAGTGTTCAACCTTCCCAAGTTCTCTCACGTCACCCCGCTCCTCAGCTCTCTCCACTGGCTTCCAGTTGAAGCTCGCATCCGCTACAAGACCATGGTGCTTGCCTACGGAGCTGTGAGGGGAACGGCACCTCAGTACCTCCAGGCTCTGATCAGGCCCTACACCCAAATAAGGGCACTGCGTTCATCCACCTCTGGCCTGCTCGCCTCCCTACCACTGAGGAAGTACAGTTCCCGCTCAGCCCAGTCAAAACTGTTCGCTGCTCTGGCTCCCCAATGGTGGAACAAACTCCCTCACGACGCCAGGACAGCGGAGTCAATCACCACCTTCCGGAGACACCTGAAACCCCACCTCTTTAAGGAATACCTAGGATAGGATAAAGTAATCCTTTAATTCTCACCCCCCCCCCTTAAAATATTTAGATGCACTATTGTAAAGTGGTTGTTCCACTGGATGTCATAAGGTGAATGCACCAATTTGTAAGTCGCTCTGGATAAGAGCGTCTGCTAAATGACTTAAATGTAAATGTAAATGTAAATGATAATCAACCATCTAGAAAAGGTTATTTGGAGGTCAGCATGTCAATATGAGGAACAAGGAATACCAAAGCATATGGAATATTGATTGTACATCGCTCTGGAAAATATTGTATGCTACATGACTTAAACATAATGTAAATGAATGTGACACTACAATTGGACATAGCTTTAGCCTTTTTCTTTTGCCATTGGTTTATTGGAGCGGCAAAGTGTGAGTATGTATGTGGGTCTTCAGGGTATATTTAGTTATGCAAGCTTTTGCTGCTGGCTGATGATGAAGTAGCCTGGTCCCAGATCTGTTTGTGCTGTCTTGCAAACTCCTTATGGTCATTGTCGGCAGTGGGCAGAACAGATCTGGAACCAGTCTAGTCATGAGGAGGAAGACTGCAGAATGTAGGTGCGATGGGAAGGATGATTTGATTCATAGGGAATCCCTGATGGGATGATGAAATGATGGCCATGGCTCTTTTTCTTTTTACTTGGTGTACTCCTGTTGCTCCATATCAGGGTGCTCTTGGGTTTCCAGCTCCTGGGAGTGGTGGGCCACCTCTTCTGGTGGACTCATGCCTGGCTCAGGATCCTCAGGCTGTGGGAGCTCTACTGCTGTCTCCCCTGTGCCCTCCGGGTGCTGGAGCTCTCCGCCATGGTCATGGGCCTGGTCTGTGTATTCCCCCTGGTCAGACGTGACTGTGTCTGGGGTGTCTGGGCTGTCAGGAGTCTTGAGGTGCTCAAAGGGCTCTGTGTAAGTCGGAGGACCTTCCTCTTCACTGGCTTCATCATCTGCGGACACAGAGGGATGTCTCGCCATCTCCCCAGCTGGCTCAGTAGGGGTCCTCTCATCTGCATCTCCTCTCACCTCCTCATGCCTCTCGGGTCCTGCCGCGTCGCTGTCTGGTTGAGCCTCTGGGTGAGCCTCTTCTCCAGGGACTTCCCGTGCGAACTCATCCCAGCGCTCGAGTGCCTCAGTTGGTGGTAGTATGCCAGGTTCTGTGGGGGTGAAGTCAGCGGCCTCCAGGGACACAGGAGCCACAGCAGGAGCCGATGGAGAAGGCTGGGGGTCCCGGGTCTCTGTGTCTGGCTCGGTAGTCCTCTCTGGCATGGCACCACCCTTCTCTCCCTCTTCACTTATGGCCTCCTTCTCCACCTAAAGAGACATATACAGTGGGGCAAAAAAGTATTTAGTCAGCACCAATTGTGCAAGTTCTCCCACTTAAAAAGATGAGAGAGGCCTGTAAAAATTTCTTCATAGGTACACTTCAACTATGACAGACAAAATGAGAAAAAAAATCCAGGAAATAATGTTGTAGGATTTTTAATGAATTTATTTGCAAATTGTGGTGGAAAATAAGTATTTGGTCAATAACAAAAGTTTAACTCAATACTTTGTTATATACCCTTTGTTGGCAATGACAGAAGTCAAACGTTTTCAGTAAGTCTTCACAACGTTTTCAAACACTGTTGCTGGTATTTTGGCCCATTCCTCCATGCAGATCTCCTCTAGAGCAGTGATGTTTTGGGGCTGTTGCTCTGCAACACGGACTTTCAACTCCCTCCAAAGATTTTCTATGGGGTTGAGATCTGGAGACTGGCTAGGCCACTCCAGGACCTTGAAATGCTCCTTACGAAGCCACTCCTTCGTTGCTCGGGCGGTGTGTTTGGGATCATTGTCATGCTGAAAGACCCAGCCACGTTTCATCTTCAATGCCCTTGCTGATGGAAGGAGGTTTTCACTCAAAATCTCACGATACATGGCCCCATTCATTCTTTCCTTTACACGGATCAGTCATCCTGATCCCTTTGCAGGAAAACAGCCCCAAAGCATGATGTTTCCACCCCCATGCTTCACAGTAGGTATGGTGTTCTTTGGATGCAACTCAGCATTCTTTGTCCTCCAAACACGACGAGTTGAGTTTTTACCAAAAAGTTCTATTTTGGTTTCATCTGACCATATGACATTCTCCCAATCTTCTTCTGGATCATCCAAATGCTCTCTAGCAAACTTTAGACGGGCCTGGACATGGCTTAAGCAGGGGGACACGTCTGGCACTGCAGGATTTGAGTCCCTGGCGGCGTAGTGTGTTACTGATGGTAGGCTTTGTTACTTTGGTCCCAGCTCTCTGCTGGTCATTCACTAAGTCCCCCCGTGTGGTTCTGGGATTTTTGCTCACTGTTCTTGTGATCATTTTGACCCCACGGGGTGAGATCTTGCGTGGAGCCCCAGATCGAGGGAGATTATCAGTGGTCTCGTATGTCTTCCATTTCCTAATAGTTGCTCCCACAGTTGATTTCTTCAAACCAAGATGCTTACCTATTGCAGATTCAGTCTTCCCAGCCTGGTGCAGGTCTACAATTTTGTTTCTGCTGTCCTTTGACAGCTCTTTGGTCTTGACCATAGTGGAGTTTGGAGTGTGACTGTTTGAGGTTGTGGACACGTGTCTTTTATACTGATAACAAGTTCAAACAGGTGCCATTAATACAGGTAACGAGTGGAGGACAGAGGAGCCTCTTAAAGAAGAAGTTACAGGTCTGTGAGATCAAGAAATCTTGCTTGTTTGTAGGTGACCAAATTTGTAGGTTACTTCTTTTCCACCATAATTTGCAAATAAATTCATTAAAATTCCTACAATGTGATTTTCTGGATTTTCTTTCTCATTTTGTCTGTCATATTATACCTATGATGAAAATGACAGGCCTCTCTCATCTTTGTAAGTGGGAGAACTTGCACAATTGGTGGCTGACTAAATACTTTTTTGTGTTCTAATGTATGTGACAGATAACAATAAAAAAGGACATGGACAGACACAGAGATACAGTTTTGTTATTACTCCAAACTAGGATATACCTCCTATGCTTCCGACTTCCTATTCCATACCGTACTTTATTTTAAGTGTCGAAGGCAAGGAATTGTCCAACACAGACAATTAGTACATTATACAGTTGAATTTCATGTTTCGCCTCTAGTTAGTTGTTCACCTGACCTGAATGGGAATGATGACATCAGCAGGGATGGTGGGATCAGGAAGTGAAGCTTCCACAGACAGGATGCCATCACCAGACAGAGAGGAGTGGATGATCTTAGGATCAATACCTTTTGGGATCCTGGGACAGCACACAATCATGTTATCATACACATACAATGAATACAATATTACAATACATAATGTTTATAATTCATCATGTCTATAAGTACAGTACTCATAAGATTAATTTATAATGTCATAAACATTAGTTTTGCTTTATGTTGGTGTAAACAGTAGTGTAAAATGTGTATTCTAAAAACGATGTGTCTCTTCTTGCTACATGAAAATGTATAATACAAACTGGTGAAGCTTAAATACATTTCTCAAATTCTGAATATCAATATGCTTTCTTGTGTAAACTTACGTGTATCTCCTGGTAAAGCGTCTAGCAATAAAGCCATGCTTGTCTGGTCTCTCCTCGTGTTTCCCTAAGGAAGAAATATACATTATATTAGCAATATGAATACCCACAGAGGATCTAGACATCAACACTGAGGAGGTGTCCCAAATGACACTCGGTTCCCTTTGTATTCCACTACTTTTGACCAAAGCCCATTTGGGTAGTGCACTATATAGGGAGTAGGGTGCCATTTTGGAGAAATTGATTGCTGTATGCCACCATAGTCCTACTCTCTTAATTTCCCTGAGCTGTTGTGTTCCACTAACTCACTCAAACTCTGTCCTGTGGGCATCCTGTCTAAACACCAGACTGTTTATGGTTTGATTGTATAGAGTGAAGCTTCTCCATACATCTTTACAACACTGAAGCAAATCAGTCTCACTATTGTTGTATAACATAACAGCAGCGTTTTGTTCAACACAGCAGCCCTTTACTTTATAATATACTTTGTCTGTGCTATAAAATAAGCATATAATGTCAGTTTCATTACACTGTATGCATCTATTCTATAACAAAAGAGTAGCATTTCAGTATACATTTCAGTATACATTTCAATCGCTTCACTACAGGTGTAGGCCTACCTCCGATTTCCAGGAAGCCTTCCCGGGTCCTGAGAGTGATCTCTACAGGGGAGAAGTGACTGACGTCCAGGGTGATCCTCCACTTGTACCCCTCCTCCCGGACCTCTGACAGCCCTTGCAACCCTGCAGACTCTGCCCTGCTCAGCCTGGGGCCTGGCTGGTGCATGGAGGAGGCCGGGACCAGGAAGGAGGGCAGCAAGAGGGGGAGAGAGGGCATGTACCCAGGCCAGGAGCTGGCCGCCAGGCGTCTATGGATGTTATCTATCCAGCTAAATTCACGGAGGTCTCCAGCCTCTAGGAATGGCGGCAGGCCAAAGTCCTGGTTGGGGAGGAGGCAACTGGGGCTCGGGGACTGCCACGAGCTCCGGAGGGCAGACCAGAATAAGTCCCGGGAGTTGTGGGGACGTGATGGTGCCGATGGGGCCTCCGTGTACGCTTTGGTCTGCTCGGTCATGATTCAGAAAAAATATTAGAGGAGCAAATAAGAAATGCAGTACTCGTCTTTAATGAGGAAGAGTCGCAGGAGGATGAATTCTTATAACAAAGGAGAGGAGGGGTTTCAGAAGATAAGAAGCACTGTGCAGTGAAGACCGAGAAGTCTCTAGGGTTCTTTATATACCCTCACTGTCTGTTTTAGCACTTATTAAGCACTAATGGTTATCCTATGAGAGGGGAATGTGAGGGTGAGGTGATGGGTGCGCCTCAGAGTCAGGGCCAGGGAGAAGGGGTCATAAACTCTGGCACCCTATTCCCTTTATAGTGCACTACTTTAGGGCGCTAGTCAAAAGGGCTCTGGTCAAAAGTAGTGCACCAAATAGGGAATAGAGTGCCATTTGGGATGCAGGCAGAAACAGAACTAATTACATTTATTTATAACTGTGAGGGGGAAATGGCAAATAGCTGCTGGATGACTCCAGACTCAGACTCTGTACGAGTTGGAGGAGCATAGTCCTGCCCCGGCTGTGAGAGCCCCGGCCAAACATCTCACGTCTGTGTGTGTGTGTGTGTGTGTGTGTGTGTGTGTGTGTGTGTGTGTGTGTGTGTGTGTGTGTGTGTGTGTGTGTGTGTGTGTGTGTGTGTGTGTGTGCGTGCGTGCGTGCGTGCGTGCGTGCGTGCGTGCGTGCGTGCGTGCGTGCGTGTGTGTGTGTGTGTGTGAGGTGGAGGAGGTCTTGTCCAGGCCCAGCCCCGACTGTGACAGACCTGGCCAATCTTCTCACGCTCTAGTGATCTTTATTCTCTCTATAGTGTCTCAGCTGTATGATGAAAGGTGTGTAAGTCAGGCCCTTTTCAAATACTTCCTTCCTCCCTTTCATCCTTCCTTCCTACCTTACCGAAGAAATCCCTTATCTGATATGATTGGCTATGTGAAAGCTATGTGATAGAATCATTGCTTAGACCTATCAATTTGTGTTAGATCAGTGATTACTTCAAGGTAGGGAGGGAGGAAGGAAGGCTGTGTGTTTCCAACAGGACATCAGTGCGTATCCTCAGAGTTGAGTCACAGCTCATAGAGATGCTGTTTGTTTTGGAGCATGAAATGCCTCCCGTGGGAATTTGGGATCGAAATGTTCTGTGTCATCTAAAATATTTTTGTGCAGTGTGTGTGTACATGTGTGTGTTCATGTGTGTGTGCTTGTGTTGAATTGGTGTGTGTGCCCTCTGAAAAGCTTATTTTTATTCGTTTTGGCAGTTTTCAGTGGGGTTATTAGCATTCCCATCTTTTATCAGCTATGACAGAGTTGTAATTGTTTCATCTGTGAGACGCCTTGAGATACTGACACACTGTCCATTGGAGCACAAACCCGATAGAACAGATGTCTCTGTCATTCAGCAAGTTTCTACTTCAAGGAGCAGGCAATATGTTGTAAGCAGAGGTTGAATTGGGGTTTTGTGGAAGATTGCTGCTGTTTACAATTCCCCACTGTCTTCTTCTAGATGACTAATATAAACTCTGGACAAGATTGTGAATGCATGGAGGAAAGTAATGATAGGTATATCTTCAAAAGGATGTTAGAGATTTACAGTGGTGAAAGTCCTACTAGGCATGTGCATGTGTTATTGTACCAACAGTAACATCCTCAAAAAGTCATTGAATAATAAATAATATAAGAGAAAGCCAGGAATCCCATACAAGCATGTGCATTGTTATTGTGTTTTCGATATAGTTGGGCCTGCCATGACATATAGACTACCACCTTGCAATTTCTGTGTGGGCTGAGTTTCTCTGTAACCACGGGAGACAGGGTCCTACAACAAAAATGCGTGAGGTTCAATGTAGACGCCGGTGCCAAAGTCTAACAGCCCATTCTGCGGTTTCTTATTTTTATTTTCAAAGATAATCATGGCAATTTCAATAAAAAAACATTGAGTGCTACGATATATTTTAAAAACGTGACCTACACAACGTTTTGTCTACAACTTGAAAGCTTTGTCTGGTGTTGTTACAATGACGACTCATCGAAATGCAGCACTAGACCCGCGTCACTTCGTAATAATCAAACCGCTTCCGATTCTTAAACCGTCGGGAGAAATGCGCCAGGCCCGGAGCAGAACGGTGTGGTCTGCCTGTCAGACGACCAGGGAGCAGGTGTTCTGGGATAACTATCACCGACGACAGTGGCAGCTGAGCCGGCAGGGCTATAGAGCAGCCCCCTGGAGACCCTATGAGGAGGTCGGACAACCGCTCTACCTTGAAACCAAGAGACTCATACTAGAATCACTGGGGCAACCTGTGGAAGAGGTGATTGTTTCCCCCTGGCCTTGTATGTATCTGGAGATTGTGTCTAATTGAATAAGAATAATTTAGGCTACTGAGTGGGCCTAGTTTAATTATGTGACAGTTTATGGTAGGCCAGCATAAATAGCTCACAAAGTATGCCTAAATATTTATTATCCTTCATACGACTACCATGTAGCCTACTGCCAGTTCCATTACACTAGGCCATGACACTCAATCACAACATGAATTAGCATTTTTGACACTAAAATTAACACCTATGTTTTTTGCCATTATATCATAATAATGATGAGTGAAGATGAAAGTTTTAGTTATTGGATAAGTAATGTATTATTATTTCATATTTCTTCCTTCCCTCTCTCTCTCTCCCTCGTGCGCACTGTCTCTCTCGCGCTCTCCTTTCATGTACCCTCTTTCCTCCCGTTGAACTCGGGTTTCCCTGTATGCAAGTAATATTTTCTCTCTGGTGGGCGGTGGTGTGTGTGTGTGTGTGTGTGTGTGTGTGTGTGTGTGTGTGTGTGTGTGTGTGTGTGTGTGTGTGTGTGTGTGTGTGTGTGTGTGTGTGTGTGTGTGTGTGTGTGTGTGTGTGTGTGTGTGTGTCTGAGCACTCATTTCATGGCATCCTGTCTATCTCCTCATTTATCAGTCCTGTCCCCTTGGACTGACCGGGCCATTCAGCATCACACACACACACACACACACACACACACACACACACACACACACACACACACACACACACACACACACACACACACACACACACACACACACACACACACACACACACAAACACACACCCTCAGGCCCGACACGTAACTCCATTTACTGTTAATGGACAGTGATCCTCTGCGCTGAACAGATCAGTGACACGGAGAGTGTGTCTGTCTGTCATCACAAATCAAATACTTCCTCAGCCCCAGCTCTCATGCCTCAAAATTACATCAAAAACCCTTCTCAATTCTGTCCTTAGCCACCCAAAGCAAGAGGGTTTGGCTCAGTGAAAGATGCAGACACACATTGGCCAGTTTACTTTAACCAGCCTCTGTGGGATTCCAGTAGCTATGAGATTTTCCCCTTTTATGTTATCCAATCTAGACCTTTTGTCTATAGAGTGAATATTCCATATCCTGTTTAGATCATGCATAGGCATGGAGGCCCATCGTTTGTCTTCCTCTATACACAGCCTCTCTACATAGTCCCTAATAAATGTATCTGAAGTAAGACATACGAGGGCGGGCTCCATTTATAAGGCGATTATACCTGTGCTTTAGGCTAGCAGCAGAGGCCATCACAGCAAATCAGCAGGCTTTAAGTAGCAGCAGCAGATACATGGGGTATTGGCACCTAACACATCATTGGATAATGTGAAATGGGTGGTTTATTCCTGTGGACATTGCATTCATCATAGTTATCGGGGACGCTCAGTTGCTGAGGCAGCTAGGCAGCTTGCCTGGCGAGCAGAGCGGGGGGAGGAGGCAGAGTCCACATTAAAAGTGACAACATTCAAATGGAGAGGAGGCTTATATTCTTGAATGCTGGAACATTGGTCTCCCCCCTTTCTCTTTCTCGTTCTCTCTGTCTCTGTCTCGTTGGAGTCATCTCATTCACGTGGTGTCAGAAGCAGTAGGAGACGACGATGATATAACGTTAATCTTACATGAGGAATTGAGGAATAATAATGTCCGGAACAGTGCGAATGGAATGGCATCAAACACATGGAAACCATGTATTTGATGTACAGTGTCCTCTCTAATTTGAGCGTATTTTCATCCCATATCAGGATATTTTTGTACATAGTCCCCCCATATAGTCCCTCCCATAGTCCCCCCATTTTCACCCTATATGGATGAAAATACACTCAAATTAAAGCTGACAGTCTGCACTTTCACCTCATAGTCATTGTATCATGTCAAATACAAAGTGCTGGAGTACAGACAGATGTTTTTATTCGGTGTCATTTACAGCAGTGTCTATTAATTGTCCAAATGCATGGGTGCTTTCCCACTCTATATTGCTATAGAAATTTCACAAATGCCTTAGTATACGTAATTCCCAAATATTCTGAGAATTTATGAAAATTACCATATCTAAGTGGTCACTTGCCAGAAAATGTTTTTAAAAGTGTCATATTCTTCCTGGGATTGTATATGAACAGATTTTAATAAGATGTCATGTTGCTAAAATGCTGTCAGTTCCACTTTAAATACAACAATGTTTCATACACATAAGTTATTTTCAAAGAGACTACAGCAAGCACACTGCAATAAAAAACACAGTTCCACTCACCAGATGATGATCAATTAAAACTTAACTTCTTGTTGAAAGTTATTCTTGAAAAGGGAGAAGCTAACAAATTAGCAACTTCATCCTCTGCTGCAGCCACTGCAAACTAGCCGACAACAAAAGCTAGCTAGCTGGGGGAAAACTACTGCTCGCTATTGCGCAGTTCCCTGTTGGCCTTCAAGAAGGGAGAAGTTTCCATTCGTTTTCTAAAAACGGTGCCACCCATTAATTCAAAATGTGATTGGCTGATTCCACTGTCACTCCAAAATCTGCCCTAATAAAGTTAAATGGCAGATGGCTTTATCTAGCTTCCAATGGCTGATTTAGCTAGCTTAGATGTATCTCCCCAGAGATTTTCTTCTCTTCGGTGTTAACCCTTTCCTTTCCCCATAAAAAGAGATTAAATCAGAATATCATTCAAAATAATAATATAATTATAATTATTAGAATATTTTTATAATCATTATTTTATAAATCCTTAGCCCTTCTATGAAGGCATAGAAGGCACATTGTTCCCCACTGTGTTGGGTTAGTAATAGAGGGGCTCTATTTTCCCTCAGCATGCATTTTTTCAATATTTAGAATTTCTTAAAAAGAGTCCATATGTTGATCTGAAATATGAACTCAGAAATACTGGACATTTTGAAATCTAATTATGGTGTTGATTTGACAAAATTACAATCATGGTCTTGAATTGGACTCACATATTCCCTTTATCCCTTGTCCCTCTCCTGGTCTCGGCCTTGACTCGGTCTTACCCCCACACCCTCCGGTCTTGGTCTTGACTCAAACTCGATTTGCTCCAGTCTTGGTCTTGAATTGGTCTCGCTTTAGGTGGTCTCAAGCACAATACTTTTGTGAGTATACACAACATTAAGGTCACCTGCTCTTTTATTGACATAGACTGACCAGGTGAATTCAGGTGAAGTTATGATCCCTTGTTAAATCAACTTCAATCAGTGTGCGCGTGCGTGTGTATAAGGGAGAGCACAAGGGCAAGCCAGTGTCAGATCTGGGAGGGAGTGGTCTGCGACATGCCTCACTGTGATGAATGAACGTCCTGTCAACTCCCCAGTCTCACACCCTGCCTCTCTACTCTCTCAGAAATTAGCAGCAACAGGCTTGAGTTTGAATTAGCCAAAGGCCTTTAGGGCCTATCTTTATCTGTGGAAGTCATGCCTTATGATTTACTGAGAGTTAGGAGTATGATGATAGGAACCATCCTCTGGCACCTTTGGGGCAGTCTAGGAGGCGTCATCGACATCTACGTATGCTATACATTGTCCTGCTACTGTATGTGAATGTTGTGATTAACAGACCACATCAGCCCATCCCTCTCTTACAAATGTTTCCTCTTGTTTATTTTATTACAGGCTACAAAGGCTGATCCCTTACCAGAAGAGGATGTGCCTGTTTGCACCACTCCATCAGATTCCCCAGGAGCAAACAAGGTGTGTGTGTGTGTGTGTGTGTGTGTGTGTGTGTGTGTGTGTGTGTGTGTGTGTGTGTGTGTGTGTGTGTGTGTGTGTGTGTGTGTGTGTGTGTGTGTGTGTGTGTGTGTGTGTGTGTGTGTGTGTGTGTGTGTGTGTGTGTGTGTGTGTGTGTGTGTGTAAACAAGGTGTGCCTGTTCTCAGTTTTTGTTTTTATTACCCTTGTTATCTTGTATATACACTTACATTTGCCCTTTACTGCATATTTTTGAGTAGGCTATAGAGCCTTTATATGAAATGCTGCTTGATTATGCAGAGGGATTAATTGTGTGATTGTCTGTCATTTCTATGAGCGATGTAGCATTAGCACATTAGCAACACAATATTTTCTCCTGGCCCGCTGCCTGGCTCTTAGCCACCAGAGGTCAGACGAGGACACACACACTAGTCGACTCCGCTGAGGCTTTATATGCAAATAAGGGTTGTTCAGAGCTACAGTGTTAAAAACTGTCTGCTTGTCCTTTTGTTTGTTGTTGATGTTGTTGTTTGATGTTGTGGTTTTCTAGAGCTTGCCATTTCGTTGCCCCCAGGCAGGGAAGAGAGAGGATGCAGTATCTCTTAGGAAGCATCTGGGACATACCAGGTGAGGCTGGTGTGTGTGTGTGTGTGTGTGTGTGTGTGTGTGTGTGTGTGTGTGTGTGTGTGTGTGTGTGTGTGTGTGTGTGTGTGTGTGTGTGTGTGTGTGTGTGTGTGTGTGTGTGTGTGTGTGTGTGTGTGTGTGTGTGTGTGTGTGTGTGTGTGTGTGTGTGTGCGCATATTTTTTTTATACCAGAGACTATCTATTGACTCTGCCAAATTTCATTTCACATATTTCCATCAGCACATCTCGATACATCACATTTTCTGTAGATAAGCCAGTATTTATCACACTTATACAAAAATGTAATCACTCATATTTTAAAGCTCCTGAACAGTCGTTCTGAAAAATACTTTTTCTCTAATGGCTAACTATCAGGAGGTTTGAAAAGCCAGGCTGAGTGGGCGGGTGCTTATATTCATGAGCTCGCCTTAACTGACAGCTCTTTGAAACACGTTCTGTATGTCAAGCAACTTCGAGTCAGTGAGCAGTGTTGCAGTAAAATCATCTAAAGTAACTTTGGCGATAGCAACTCAAACTCAAAGCAACTCAAACAACATTGAAATTGCATCAATTACCTTTTTTTTTTTTTTACATATATCTCCCGTTTGGCATGTCTCTTATGATACGGTTCACAGCAGCACTGACGCATGTGTTGACTTGACAACTGCGTCAGAGTTTTGAACGACCCTTCCCCCCATTTTGTTCCATGCTGGCTGAAGACCTAGCTAGCCAGTAACAAGCTAGCGCCAGATACAGATGAAAGGGGAAACATATACAGTAAGTATCTTTGCCATAGATGAAAAGGGTAAACTTCCTATTATATTTGCTGACTGTCTACAGTCAATTGTTTGGACCAGTAGAGTAGCTATTAAGCTGTATAAACCACGCCTCTAAATCATGTTACCATTAGTGTATTAAAATGAGAGTTAAGGTGATGTCACCTTTTATCCCTAGTAATGAATCCAAGTGTTTAACATGGGGGAGGGGACCAGTAACTTTATGATTCGACTTTATCAATATAGAAGCAACAGTCATTTTTCATACTTTGATCATCATACTTTGATATGGTTTCTTTCAAATATCATCACATTTCATGAAAACGTGATTTTGACTGTTCATTACCTTTAATACACATCTCTACATTACATAGATAAATGTCATGGTCAGGATGACAATGCATCCACTTTCTTATATCAACAGTTGTGGCCAATGGGCTGTTTTACAAGACCACTAAAAAACAAATTAAATTATGTTTAATTCATCAAACAAACATGTAAATGTAAATGAGGTTGGATGAAGAAACTGCATAGGCAACAAAATGCGATCCAAATGGTACCCTATTTGAAAATATAGTGCATAACTTTTGACCAGGGCCCATAGGGGTCTGGTCAAAGGTAGTGCACTACGTAAGGAATAAATAGGGTGGCAATTTGGGGCACAACCATGGTTACTATCAAGTATCATGTGATGTGAAACAGATTTCCCCATTGAAGTGCTGACTGATGTGGCATTTGAGAAACAGGCAGCCCTGTGATGTATGATGTAGATATCTGGAGAGATGCTTGGCGAGCCATGAGAAGATCTGATTATACATAACAAGGAATCCCAGTGGAGAATACATACCACCAGAGATACTGATGTATTCAGTCATACCAGAGGAATAGAAGCTGTGCATATGACTACCATGGTTATTAAAAGGGTTGTGTCCCAAAAGGCACCCTTTTCCTTAATGTAGCGGATTACTTTTGACCAGGGCCCATAGGGCTCTGGTCAAAAGTAGTGCACTATGTGAAGGAACAGAACCCTTTAATAATCACAGTAGTCATATGCAGAGCTTCTATTCCCCTGGTATGACTGAATACATCAGTATCTCTGGTGGTACGTAATCATGTGTTTTCTGTCAACAAAAAATGGCAACATACTAATAACAAAATGACAATTTTTGTGATATGATAAGAGAATTACCTGGTACCATATTATATTTCATTTTATGGGGTACGAAAGTACCTGCGGTATTTCTTCTGTATATAATATGACAATACAAAAAATAGGGTATAAAGTCTTCCCAAATATAAAAAGACAGTAAAGGGTAGGCTATTGCCACTTAGAAACAAACACTGAAACCCCTCTCTATTATTTGCACAGAGGGAAAACAGACACTATTCATTAGGGCTATTTGTCTTTTTCTCTCCCTCTGAAACAGTAACCTTTTCTCTCCTCAAACACCTGTATGAATTATTCAATAATCTGGGTTTTATAAGAAGCTGTCAGAAATGTCAGGCGTTTTAGGGACGCCCTTGGATGTCCTGAGAGGGTGTAGTCTGTCTGCACGCCCTGTGGCGAGGCTGAGTGTTGTTATATACACAAACACACACTCACAGACACACACACACACACCAAATGCCACATCTGGTCTGTGCCAGGTATCTGCTGCCCGCAGGACACAGGGATGAGAATATTCAACTGACATTCTGTTGCATTTCAACACTACATTGAGAGGATAGAATACTGGGATCAATTCCATTTCAAATCCTGTCAGCTGAATTGGACATAGAATATCTCCATAGGACTGCAATTCAATCCCTTAACTACCTATAATGTAGGTGGAATTTACCCCAACCATTACCATTTAGGACAGACCTTGTTCTGAACCAGGTTCTAACTGAAAAAGAGTGGATCTTTTCCCATTTCTCCCTTTTGCATGAAGAGCCATTTCAGATTGGCCTTCTCTCTGTATAGGGACACAAAGCTTCACTGCCAAATCACTGTATCGCTCCTTCTCAACTTGTCATGTCCTGACCGTAGTTCCTTTGTATGTCTCTATTTTAGGTTGGTCAGGGCGTGAGTTGAGGTGTGCATTCTATGTTTTGTTCTTGTGTTTATATTTCTATGTGTTTGGCCTGGTATGGTTCCCAATCAGAGGCAGCTGTCAATCATTGTCACTGATTGAGAACCATACTTAGGTAGCCTGTTTTCCCACTTTTGTTTGTGGGTGGTTATTTTCCATTTCAGTGTTTTCACCATACGGGACTGTTTCGGTTTTCCTTTATTCTCTTGTTTGTTTGTTTTCTGTGTTCAGTGTAATAAATATGACGAACACTTACCACCCTGCATATTGGTCCGATATTTCATACTCCTCCTCAGACGAAGAGGAGAACCGTTACACAACTTGTGAACTACATGCCGATGGTTGCCTAGCAACAAGCTAACTGCTACCTAATACCTCTTCTGATCTGACCTGTTGAAGAAATCAAATCACTTCAATTACCCCAACAGTCAAGGAAGAGTAACACTGCTCATTTACCAACTGAACACTGTAAATTATTTAAACGACTGTAAAGAGTTTCTTTCATACGTATTGGCATATCACCTATATTAATTAAACACCTTTTTTCAATGTTTCTGTCACCTTTGGCATAGTCTCGCCTGCCAGACTCATTACAAACTTTTGCGCTGTTCTATTTTTTTGGGGGGGGGGTGATTTGCTAATATCAGGTTTAGGCCAAGTTTTGAGGCTAGCAAAATGATATTGATTGGAAGCTCAATACTTACAGGATGTTAAACGTACATCACTGAAATCAATGGAACACTAGACCTGATCTGAACTCTGCCCTGTGTGTTTAATAAACAAGCAGCCCTATTAGCCTTCTTTAAGATGCATTTCAAGCATTGGAGTTCCAATATTCTAAAGACACAGCAATATAACCTACACACATTATCTGCATCCCAAAAGTCACCCGACTCCCTAGTGTACTTTTTTGGAGAATAGGGTGCCATTTGGGATGAAGACTAATTGAATCAGCGGTGATGCACCACAAGTGACTCTCTGGCTTCAACACCTGAGATGTAAGGGCAATGCTAGACTCAGATACTGCCTTTGTCTAGTCAAGGGCACTTTCACACCGTAACACAAAGACAAATAGAGAGATACTTGCACACTGTCCATACACTGGGCTGTTGCTGTCAACAGAACGTGGGGAACACCATATGGCAACTGATCTAAGAATGTGTTGCTGCTGTGATGCTATGATTCACTACAGATGCTGAGAGATGGATAGAAAGATGCTTTGATAAAGGCATGGCAGCATTCTGGATTAAGACATGGCGCATGGGGATTTGGATAGGGAGAGTCACCGATCTGGAGTGGGCTGTGGTATCACAAATAGAGCAAGTAGGGAATGCTTCAGATTTAAGCAATGTTCAGCCTGAAACAAATTAACATTTAAGAGTTCAAACACTGATGCCCTCCATGAGTGTGTGTGTGTGTGTGTGTGCGTGCGTGCGTGCGTGCATGAACAGTGATGTCATCCGAATATGCAGCGTTTGTCTGTTTGGCTCCGCTCCTGGGGGAAGTATTGCCAGCCAGCTGCTCACTAGATGGGGAATAATGATTCACACAGGACGGCTCTAACGTATACAAGGCATTGTCCTTGTTGTTGTCCTGTCTGACTTGAAGGAGATAATTATTCCACAGTGGTGTCTATTTATCTCATCTCGGGTCATATAATCAAATCAAATCAAATGTATTTATATAGCCCTTCGTACATCAGCTGATATCTCAAAGTTCTGTACAGAAACCCAGCCTAAAACCCCAAACAGCAAACAATGCAGGTGTAAAAGCACGGTGGCTAGGAAAAACACCCTAGAAAGGCCAAAACCTAGGAAGAAACCTAGAGAGGAACCGGGCTATGTGGGGTGGCCAGTCCTCTTCTGGCTGTGCCGGGTAGAGATTATAACAGAACATGACCAAGATGTTCAAATGTTCATAAATGACCAGCATGGTCAAATAATAATAAGGCAGAACATAATGACACGAGTAGAAGATGTTTTGTGTTCAAGATCAGTTAAATCTCCACAAGTAGTCATTTTGGAAAATGTGCATTCTATTATAGGTTTAGTTAAGACCAATGCTTGACCAGCACTTACATTAGGCCTGTACTATACAATTGGAGATGTATACTCCATTCTAGCAGACACACTTATGTAGAGCAATTTGGGTTAAGGGCCTTGCTTGAGGACACATCATCTGATTTTTCACTTAGCCTGCATTGGGGTTTGAACCAGTGACCTGTTGGTTACTGGCCCAATGCTCTTAACCACTAGGCTAAATGCTGCCCTCCGGCTTAAAGAAAGGCTAAATGCTGCCCTCCGGCTTTAAGAAAGGCTAAATGCTGCCCTCCGGCTTTAAGAAAGACTAATGCGTGACCAGCAGTAAGCCTGTACTGTAGTGTACAATTGCGACCTATACTCCATTCTAGCAGATTATTAGAAGCAATAGAATCATGCTCTTCGCCCAACTACCAAGGCTCCTTACTCATGTGTGATGATTAAGGAAAACTGAGGCGTATTACAGTTCATTCAGCCGCAAAGTCAAACCATGGCTATGATACTTGTGTGCCTGCATGTGTATCCGTGTGTTCGTGCATCCCATGTGTGTGCATGCCTGCGTATCCAAGTGTGTGTGTTTTCATTTCCACCAGTAGCATATTAATGCGAAGTAATGACGCATGCAGCCACCGGTGAAAACCAGCAGACATGGTTTGGAAAGGAAGGGAAAGGTTATGGGCAGGTGCTAAATCACTGTAATGAAACCATTAGTTTGCCACACGTCACGTATTTCTCCCCATATTCTCTATTTAGGATTATAATTTCAGCCTCTGATGATTTAGGGACTTGGTCCACTCTGATTGGTGTGATTTAAAGACCTGTTAACTTCATAAAGCTGTGATCTATGACAGGGTATATGTTGTCTGCTTAGGAATGAATTACACAGGTGATGCACATCCTCAATTGACTGCTGTATATGGAGTCGGTCCTATTCTATTTTTGGGTTGGGGCTATTTTCGGTCACTGTAGTAGGGGATTTAACATATTTGTGACTCTTTTTGTGTAAGTAACAGAAGTGGTTTCTGAGAATCTTGGTGGCATGACTAAATAAAGTAAATATTTTAAGTAAATCTGCCTGAAACCTGAATAATTGTGTTATCTGCCTAAGTTATGGCCTAGGCTTCAGGTTTTAACACAATATTGTGACATGTAGATTACCCACTCTCAAGCCCAGTCACATGCTGTATCGTTATGTACAGTATCCATATACTCATCTTGTGTGTGTGTGTTATGTCTCTATCCCCCAGCCGTTTGGTGTCAGCGGTCAGACAGGGCCGGGGTTACTTCCAACTCCTCCAGATGAAGGAGAAGGAACAGGAGGAGGCGCAGCAGAGGGAGCAGAAGAGGAAAGAGGAGTGGCAGCGTGGCCAGCCCCGACCTCCCTGCTCAGAGTCTGACTCTGACAGCGACCCAGGGAGGAAGAAGGCCCAGTCAGCTCGACCTTTCACCCCCATCCACCGCTCTCTGACTTCCCCTCAGGCCTCTGAGCCACCACAGTGAGTCCTCGCCCTGTACTGTACATCACCTAATACAGTGATATGCAGAAATTGCTCTGCCATTTCCTGGTTGCTAAAATGAGATATTTTCAATAACCAAAACTATTGTAATTTCAGCTGTTTTAAGCTGGTGTACGAAACCAAAAGTAAAAGATGCAAAAACGAAAATTAAGAACGGGAAGCATAGAAATATCGCACATAGAACAGATTTACCGCTTCTTAGTCTTGCGTTCAATTAAAATGACAGATCTATACCTCAAATTTCTATGTGAATTTGGTCAGGTCACCCAAAAAGTTACATATTGCTGCTTTAAATATATGATGATGTATCACTGAGGTTCAAAATACACTTTAGCAAGGTACTATACAGCATCATAGTATTCTATAATATATAGCAGGTGATTAAATGTTTATATAACTTACAGTGCCTTCAGAAAGTATTCACACCTCTTGACTTTTTCCAAATGTTGTTGTGTTACAGCCTGAATTTAAAATGGATTAAATTGAGATATTTTATCACGGGCGTACACACAATACCCCATAATGTGAAAGTGGAACAATGTTTTTCAAAATTAAAATGAATTAAAAATGAAATGCAGAAATGTCTTGATTCAATAAGTATTTAACCCCTTTGTTATTGCTAGCCTAAATAAGTTCAGAAGTAACAAGTCACATAATAAGTTGTTCGGACTCACTCTGTGTGCAGTAATAGTGTTTAACATTATTTTTTAATTACTACCTCATCTCTGTACTGTAAGGTCCCTCAGTCGAGCAGTGAATACAGATTCAACCACAAAAACAAGGAGAGTTTTCCAATGCCTCACAAAGGGCACCTATTGGTAGATGGTTAAAAATTAAAAAGCTGACATTGAATATCCTTTTGAGAATGGTGAACTTATTAATTACACTTTGGATGGTGTATCAATACACCCAGTCACTACAAAGATACAGGCTCAGGGATTTCACAATGAGGACAATGGTGACTTTAAACACTTCCAGGGTTTAATGGATGTGATAGAAAAACTGAGGATAGATCAACAACATTGTAGTTACTCCACAATACTAACCTAAATGACAGAGTGAAAAGAAGGAAGCCGGTATAGAATACGTATATTCCAAAACATGTATCCTGTTTACAACAAGGCACTAAAGTAATACTGCATTTTTTTGTCCTGAATATAAAGTGTTATGTTTGGGGCAAATCCAATACAACACATTACTGAGTAGCAGTCTCCATATTTTCAAGTATAGTGGTGGCTGCATCATGTTATAGGTTTGCTTTTAATCGTTAAGTACTGAGGAGTTTTTCGGGATACAAAAGAAACGGAATGGATCTAGGCACAGGCAAAATCTTAGAGGAAAACCAGGTTCAGTCTGCTTTCCACCAGACACTGGGAAATGAATTCAGCTTTCAGCAGGACAATAACCTAAACCACAAGGCCAAATCTACACTGGATTTGCTTACCAAGAAGACTGAATATTCAAGTGGCAGTTTTGACTTAAATTTACTTGAAAATCTATGGCAAGACCTGAACATTTTTGTCTGGCATTGATCAACAAGCTTGAATAATTTTGAAAAGAATCATGGGAAAGTGTTGCGCAATCCAGGTGTAGAAAGCTCTTAGAGACTTACCAAGAAAGACTAAAAGCTGTAACTGCTGCCATAGATAGTTCTACAAGGTATTGACTCAGGGGTATGAATACTTATTTAAATTAGATCTTTCTGTATTTCATGTCCAATAAATTTGCAAGAAATACTAAAAGCATGTTTTCACTTTGTCGTTATTGGGTATTGTGTGTAAATTGTTGAAAAAATATACACTTAATCAATTTTGAATTCAGGCTGTAACAAAACGTGTACTATGTTAATGAGTATAAATACTTTCTGAAGGCACTGCAGAGCTGCTAACTCTCACGCATTGGCCGTGAGACACGCATTTGACCCCCTTCTCGTGCCACACCTCTTATATCTCACGCATTAAAAAGTACTGGTTTTCAATTTTCTAATTAGCCCATTGTATAGTCAGTGCGTTAACTTTTCCAACTGTGCTCCAAATCGTTTTGAAATCGTAGCATCTGCGCCTGCAAATTAGCATCGTGAGCTGCACCTCCGTCGTTGTCCTGTCTTGCCACAACACTGTAAACCACGGCACGTTGAAGCATATGATTGGTTTAGTTATGTCAGGGATCAAGGGGTTTGGATGCATGTTTTAAAGAAACGCCTCTCAAGATTAGAGTGGTGCTGAATGGAGAGAGAGAACATCCTCTGCTGAGTTTATAAAACTGTAAAAAGAGCAGCACGGTAGCGCTGTTTTATGTACAATGTTGTCAACAAAAGTAGGTCCTGTCCCTATTGCAGAATGCAGCCTTTTTGACAGCATGTACTAAAGTCGATTTAATCCACACTTGCATTAGTCCCCTCATTTGGTGTTTGGCTGTGACAACAGTAAGGCAGCAGACAAACCTACAGTATGTTTTAGCAGGGATGTTTGGTAGGGTGACCTGATTTGTAGCTAATGAAAAACATTTTTTCAAACAGATTGTGGGGGGGGGCAATAAATATTCAAATTATTTGGTTATGGTGTAGGGATAGATTTATGTAATCTTGTGTTAAGGAGATGTTATGATCTATTGACTTTATTTAGTCTGATCAATAGAGCAATTCTCATTCTTAACAATGGGCTAAAATATAGGGTAATTAGTGTGCTTGTCAGCAGGAACACTACTGTTATTCCCTACACGTATTTTATTATTCCACTTCTTCCCAATGTTGCCAGTGTAAACACATATTTGAAATCTGAAATGCCTACTTGTGTCTTTGGAAATGGATTACAGTTGAAGTCAGAGGTTTACATACACCTTTGCCTAATACATTGAAACTCAGTTTTTCACAATTCCTGACATTTAATCCGAGTAAAAATTCCCTGTTTTAGGTCAGTTAGGATCACCACTTTATTTTAAGAATGTGAAATGTCAGAATAATAGAATAATGATTTATTTCAGCTTTTATATCTTTCATCACATTCCCAGTGGGTCAGAAGTTTACATACACTCAACTAGTATTTGGTAGCATTGCCTTTAAATTGTTTAATTTGGGTCAAATGTTTCAGGTTCCCTTCCACAAGTTTCCCACAATAAGTTGGGTGCATTTTGGCCCATTCCTCCTGATAGAGCTGGTGTAACTGAGTCAGGTTTGTAGGCCTCCTTGCTCGCACACGCTTTCTCAGTTCTGCCCACAAATGTTCTATAGGATTGAGGTCAGGGCTTTGTGATGGCCACTCCAATACCTTGACTTTGTTGTCCTTAAGCCACTTTGCCACAACTTTAGAAGTGTACTTTGGGTCATTGTCCATTTGACCCCTTTGCGACCAAGCTTTAACTTCCTGGCTGATGTCTTGAGATGTTGCTTCAATATATCCACATAATTTTGCTGCCACATGATTCCATTTATTTTGTGAAGTGCACCAGTCCCTCCTGCAGCAAGCACCCCTGCAACATGATGCTGCCACCCCCATGCTTCACGGTTGGGATGGTGTTCCCCCTTTTTCCTCCAAACATAACAATGGTCATTATGGCCAAACAGCTCTATTATTGTTTCATCAGACCAGAGGACATTTCTCCAAAATGTATGATCTTTGTCCACATGTGCAGTTGCAAATCGTAGTCTGGCTTTTTTTATGGCGGTTTTGGAGCAGTGGGTTCTACCTTGTTGAGCGGCCTTTCAGGTTATGTTGATATAGGACTAGTTTTACTGTGGATATAGATACTTTTATACCTGTTTCCTCCAGCATCTTCACAAGGTCCTTTGCTGTTGTTCTGGGATTGATTTTCACTTTTCACACCAAAGTACGTTCATCTCTAAGAGACAGAACGCATCTCCTTCCTGAGCGGTATGACGACTGCATGGTCCAATGATGTTTATACTTGCGTACTGTTGTTTGTACAGATGAACGTGGTACCTTCAGGTGTTTCAAAATTGCTCACAAGGATGAACCAGACTTGTGGAGGTCTACAATTTTTTTCTGAGGTCTTGGCTGATTTATTTGGATTTTCCCATGATGTCAAGCAAAGAGGCATTGGGTTTGAAGGTAGGCCTTGAAATACATCCACAGGTACACCTCTAATTTACTCAAATTATGTCAATTAGCCTATCAGAAGCTTCTAAAGCCATGACATAATTTTCTGGAATTTTCCACGCTTTTTAAAGGCACAGTCAACTTGGTGTATGTAAACTTCTGACCCACTGGAATTGTGATACAGTGAATTATAAGTAAAATAATCTGTCTGAAAACAATTGTTGAAAAAATGACTTGTGTCATGCACAAAGTAGATGTCCTAACCAACTTGCCAAAACTGTAGTTTGTCAACAAGAAATTTGTGAGTGGTTGAAAAACATGTTTTAATGACTCCAACCTAAGTGTATGTAAACTTCCGACTTCAACTGTATTTGAGGCTATGTATTTTTGCAGGCTTTTATGATAGGTTTTGAATAAGTCTGACAAATAAGCATTGGATTTTAAAGAGGTACTTCACCCGAATTACAAAATACAAAATATTTGTGTCTTTACCTTGAAAGCAGTCTATGGACAAGGAGACTGCAATCTATGATTTGGTTACCTACAGCCATCAACCACTAATATTAATATTTCCTGTGTAAAGCATTGGTGTAGTGATAACAATCCCTGGCATGTGTCGCATACAACCTGAGAACAGGGATCAATCCCTGTTTCCTACCTTGCATCTGTTTCTCCCATCTGCCTGTTTCCCCATCTCATTTCATTACTGTCTGAATAGTGTCAAACCACCCCCCCCCAAAAAAAATCATACTTTTTATTTTTTATTTAAACTTTATTTAACTAGGCAAGTCAGGCAAGAAGTTAAGAACAAATTCTTATTTACAACGACGGCCTCCTTTAATTTCACCCCCCCCCCAAAAAAAATCTAAAAGTAACAGTCATCGAATTTTGAGTGTACATTTAATGTTACTGTTCAAAGCATCCTAAATACACCTACATTTGTCATTTTAAAATGTTATTTTAAAAGTTATATCAAGGGTGCAGTCTGTCTGCAGTTTTGATGAGAAAGTTTCAGGTTTGTTCATAAGATCTCAATATCTTTGCGTGGGTGTCATGGCGCTGTAAAGCAGCCTAAACAAAAGAGCTCTTTAAATGTTGTACGTATGTTTGATGTTTTTACGTGTTTTTGTTTGTTTCTTAATTCGTTTTTTTGTTTGTGATAAGTTGTTAAGTTGTTGATTGGATATATCTGGTGGTTGTTACCCACAGAATTGCAGGACTGATGACAGGTTGACTTGTCTGGTTTGGCTAGCTAGCTAGTTTGCGTTTAGAAAATGCATCTCAGCACCGGCTTCTTGATCAATGAGACCTGACTACATTATGAAAATGGCAGAGAGCTTGTGGTGAGGAAGACTACTCTGCTCTGGGCTTTTTTTGCGCTCTAGCAGCAGCAGAGGCTACACTTGTGGTTTATGGAGGAGTATGAAGTCCAGGCTAGAGAGAGATTGAGCTGAGGAGGACATCGGGGCCAGCAAGCCAACCCCATCACCTGGCAATACAGGCTACAGAGAGGCAGAGGCGAACATCAGAGCCAGCAAGCCAACTGCATCACCATGATCTGGCATCTACTGCATCACTGTCATCTGGCATCACCTTCATCAAACTCAGTTTAGGAGCCTGAGATTACTGATCTACTGAGGAAGTCATACTCTATGTTTTGTTATGTCTTAAATGTGTTACCCAAGTAGGCCTAGTAGGATAGGTCTGCTATGCTTATGTTTGTTCATAAAAAAAAAGTTATTTATGAGTACCACAGTGGAAATACTTTTTCAAACTTTTTTATGTAATCCTCAATGATATTAAATGCATGATCCACATGTGCAGCTGTATTGTGTTTTACATTGTCAAATAAATTGATCTATCTGTAACGGCATTGCCTCATTTAAAACGCATGAGAAAATCATTAAAAGGTTTTGGATATTTAGGAATCTCTGCACCTCTGCACCTTCTGCTTGTCTCTGTCTATGTTTATCAATTTGTTCTGTGTCAAACAGAACTATGTATGTCTTTCTGTCTTGTCAGTTATCCTTTTATTCCCTCTTTGTTAGTCATTACCACAACAACCCCAGGTTTAACTGGACAAATTGTCAACAGAACATGATAAATAGTTCATATTTCAGTGTCTAATTATTGTCTGACAACTATTCCTGGTTTCAGTCTTTCCGATTCATCTTATCTTTTTCGGATGTCCTTTCATAACAAATTCCATTGATGTGGCAGCTGAATCAGAGTTTGACATTTTGAAAAGCTGTCAGGTTTCTTCTCAGATGAGATGAGTGGGAATTGATTCATTCACACAAACAACAACTGCAGAGAGATCCGCTTACAATTGCTTATGAGACAACTTTAGCTAGATAAAACCAGCGATCCTCTTTTAAACAGAGTAGAATTGATTGTATAGATTTCACGATTAAAAAGTGATTTGACAAAAAGGTGAACAAATGATCCAAAAAGTAGAAAGTGAGCTGTTTACATACTACAGAGAACAGGCAGAGTGAATGAAGCCAATAACAGTAGGAAGAGCCATTGAGGCAGGGAATAAAGTGAAACCGCCTATCCTTTCACTCACTCTCTCTCCATCATACTGTCACCTGCAGTCAATCAGTAGTCTGTCACAATAACCCGGTTTCCCATCCAACCTTTTTATGCGAGTAAAGTACATGTCCAATAAAAAAGATATGTAATGACAGGCTTGATGGAAACAGAACATTTTTCGGTAAACTTTCCACATGTCGACAAAACAAAATATGCTAGACAAGGTGGGATCTTTTTGTCTTGGTAAAATGAATTATAGAATAAAAAACACGATATGGCACGCACCCAGAAAAGAAGGCAACAGTGATGCCGAAACGTTTGTAAACACCCAATAAATTACTGGCCGTTTATATATGGAGTGTGGGACTCTTTATGTTGATAGTCAAATGAATTATGCCAGAAATGTCGGTGGAAACGCTTTTATGTGCAAATATTGATAGACTATAATAACCATCATATTGGAGTACATTTGGAGTCAGGCGATGACATGTTGTGTGGTCCTCCCACTACGACTCATCGGGAAAGCATACCGTTTATTAGGTTACAGATTAAATAAATAATGATGAACTTCACAGGGTGGTGAAAGTGCAAGGTGATGAGCTTGATGCTCCTTTCCAATAAATATCGAGGGTCGTATACTGGTGAGATGATAATCAATGCTTGACTGCCGTTTGACAAATACACATAACCTAGCTCCTTCCAGACTCATATCAAACATCTCCAATCGAAAATCAAATCAAGAGTCTGCTTTCTATTCCGCAACAAAGCCTCCTTCACTCACACCGCCAAGCTTACCCTAGTAAAACTGACCATCCTACCGATACTCGACTTCGGCGATGTCATCTACAAAATGGCTTCCAACACTCTACTCAGAAAACTGGATGCAGTCTATCACAGTGCCATCCGTTTTGTCACTAAAGCACCTTATACCACCCACCACTGCGACTTGTATGCTCTAGTCGGCTGGCCCTCGCTACATATTCGTCGCCAGACCCACTGGCTCCAGGTCATCTACAAGTCCATGCTAGGTAAAGCTCCGCCTTATCTCAGTTCACTGGTCACGATGGCAACACCCATCCGTAGCACGCGCTCCAGCAGGTGTATCTCACTGATCATCCCTAAAGCCAACACCTCATTTGGCCGCCTTTCGTTCCAGTACTCTGCTGCCTGTGACTGGAACGAAGATCGCTGCAGCTGTACATAGTCTATTGGTAAATAGCCCACCCATTTTCACCTACCTCATTCCCATACTGTTTTTATACTGTTTTTATTTATTTACTTTTCTGCTCTTTTGCACACCAATATCTCTACCTGTACATGTCCATCTGATCATTTATCACTCCAGTGTTAATCTGCAAAATTGTAATTATTTGCCTACCTCCTCATGCCTTTTGCACACATTGTATATAGACTGCCCCTTTTTTTCTACTGTGTTATGGACTTGTTAATTGTTTATTCCATGTGTAACTCTGTGTTGTCTGTTCACACTGCTATGCTTTATCTTGGCCAGGTCACAGTTGCAAATGAGAACTTGTTCTCAACTAGCCTACCTGGTTAAATAAAGGTGAAACATTATTTTTTTGTCTATAATAATAATCTCATCATCACCAATCTAACAACGCGCACACAGCCTGTTGGCTAGAATGCACGTGCCATTTTCAGAGTTTGCACACACAATATAACAACATTTTTGTGAGTAAATCGTCAGTAGAGTTGAAAATTACGATGGAAACCCATTTATTGTTTTATCCGGTACATGGGAATTTAACCACAACGTGTATTTTCTGTTCACTATGTCATCACGCACAGATTTTGGAATATTCACATAAAAATCTGTCGCCAATTGGATGGAAACCTAGCTACTGACACATTCACGCCTCAAGGCCGTATTACCACATTCGTTACACTACACCAGGAATGGCAACTCCAGTACTCGGCGGCCTGAGTTCCCCTTTCCTACATTACACAGATGTCTCCTCACACGTCAAACACAATATGTCAAACACAATATGGCCGTCTCTCCCCTCCCCATCTCTCAATCTCACTCTCTCTCACACCCTTTTTCTATCACCCTCCTCCCCATCTCTCTCTCTGTCTATCTAACGTTATCTCTCTCTCACTCCCTCTTCTCCCTTTTCACTCAAATTAGTGGGTGAGGTGGCCTTCATCAGAAAGTGGGGCAATTTTTCATTATCAAGGCAGGGATGTATGTTGGCAGTCCTAGCAGGGAGGGAGAGAAAGAGTGAGAGAGGGCGGGTGGATGGGAGGCAGATACAAATCTCGTAGATTAGGATCCATCAGAACACGGATAACAACCTTTGAAACATTGGTTATTTTCTGGCGGTTTCTCGGCTAACAGCAGTGGTATATTTTCCAGCGACAGTTGGCAGGTTTCCATTGACTCAGGTTTATTCGACAATGTTGCAAAAAACACGGTGACTGACATGCGTAAGGGAACCAGCAGCTATAGATGTTCTAAACATTGTTATCCATTCGGCAGCGGTGGATTTTCCTTTTGTAAAACATTTCTTTGTTGCAAATAATTCTGATGGAAATGTGTTTTTCAAATAAATGATGATTTTAAGGCACGTGACGTGATCACATAACTAGAAAGCGAAGCTCCACATTTAAATCTAAAAGCCTACTGCTTGCTAAATAAATTGTTCAGGTATAATAATGTGTCTTTGCAGGACAAGGATTTTCTTGACTTTCAAGAATGCATGAATTGCTTCGCCTTGCGTTTTATGTTTGGCTGGATGCAAGTTTTACCATCAAGTTATTTCAGATCTAGACTACCGGAGTGCAAGTTTCACTATGTCATGGACGGTGGCGATGCGTTGGCACATGATAATTATTAGAATATTGCAAATATTAGCGAATCTATTTCTGATGGCTTTTGCGGACTAACTGACATGAATCATGTCTACAACTTAATATTTATTCGACACGAGGTTTTTGCGAAAACTTTATTTTTAATGTGACGTAATTATGTCCAGCTGCTTTGATCGACACGACAGTTTACATGGAAACGCACGGCAGCAGGCAGTTGTCGCATCTATATTCTATGCAAACGGTCTAAATGTCGACAAAAAAAACAACTGGACAAGTGAATAATGGAAACGTAGCTAGTGATGTGAATGTCTGAGGAAATTAAGTTGTATATTTGGAGTTGGGCTATGGGTGATGGATGACTCATAGCCTAGCTCCACCACTGGAGGCTCCTGGGGGAAGAACAGCTCTCAATAATGGCTGGAATGGAGCATATGGAATGGCATCAAACACATGGAAACCATGTGTTTGATGTATTTGATACCATACCATACATTCTCAGCTATTACCACGAGCCCATTCTTCCAATTAAGGTGCCACCAACCTCTTATGAGCTACACTCTCAGAAAAAGGGAACAGTTAGAGTACAGTAGTGTTCCCTGGGGTACAGAAATATCAAAATACAAATAATGTACCTTCAGAGGTTCCTTTTTGGTACATTTTAGTGTACATGTGAGTATAATCTAGTACATTTTTTAAACCTCATATTTAAAATATAAAGGTACAATGATTATTTTTGGCCACCCGTGGTTGGAAGTGTTGTACAAGTTTAAGTGGTCTATGGTTTTGCTGAAAATGTTCTTGCGCTGCAGATGAGCTTCGTGATTTGCATTAATTCACCAGAAATCCACACCAACACGTGGTTTTATTAACACTATTGCACTTTTCAAGTAGCCTAATTTTGGCCAGCTAATAGCCTAACCACTGATAAAGCAACATAATGAACTAAATGTTAAAATCCTTGTTGCTGCAGGGCTTTTTCTGCAACAATATTGGTCAAATTAAGATCCTACATACACTACTGGTCAAAAGTTTTAGAACACCTACTCATTCAAGGGTTTTTCTTTATTTGACAATTTTCTACATTGTATAATAGTAGTGAAGACATAAAAAAATGAAATAATGCACATGGAATCATGTAGTAACCAAAAAAGTAATAAACAAATCAAAATATATTTTATATTTCAGATTATTCAAATAGCCACCCTTTTCCTTGATGACAGCTTTGCACACCCTTGGCATTCTTTCAACCAGTTTTGTATCACTATCACTAGCCATCACAAGCTAAGGGAAGAAATCCACTAGGTTGCTAGCCTAACCTAAGGCTAGCACACCATATTTTATATCTGTAACACTAAAACTGAAACTAAATACAATACATGTCCAAATGTATGTGGACACCCCTTCACATTAGTGGATTTGGCTTTTTCAGCCACACCCTTTGCTACCATGCAATCTTCATAGACAAATATTGGCAGTAGAATGGCCCCTACTGGAGAGCTCAGTAACTTTCAACGTGGCACCTTCATAGGATGCCACCTTTCCAACAAGTCAGTTCATCAAATTTCTACCCTTCTGCCTGGTCCTTCTGTAGCTCAGTTGGTAGAGCATGGCGCTTGTAACGCCAGGGTAGTGGGTTCGATTCCCGGGACCACCCATACGTAGAATGTATGCACACATGACTGTAAGTCGCTTTGGATAAAAGTGTCCGCTAAATGGCATATATATATATATATATATTTTAGAACTTCCCCGATCAACTGTAAGTGCTGTTATTGTGAAGTGACAACGTCTAAGAGCAACAACTCCTCAGCTGCAAAGTGGTAGGCCACACAAGCTCACAGAATGGGACTAGCGCGTAAAAACCGTCTGACCTCGGTTGCAACACTCGCTACCAAGTTCCAAACTGCCTCTGAAAGCAACGTCAGCACAAGAACTGTTGGCTGGAGCTTCATGAAATGGGTTTCCATGGCCAAGCAGCCTCACCCAGGCCTACGATCACCATGCGCAATGCCAAGGGTCGGCTGGAGTTGCGTAAAGCTCACCACCACGAATCTGGTTTTGGCGGATGCCGGGGGAATGCTACCCACCCAAATGCATAGTGCCAACTGTAAAGTTTGATGGATGAGGAATTATGGTTTGGGGCTATTTGTCATGGTTCCGGCTAGGCCCCTTAGTTCCAGTGAAGGGAAATCTCAACGTTTCAGCATATTCTAGACAATTCTGTACTTCCAACTTTGTGGGAACAGTTTTCCTGTTTCAGCATGTTTCAGCATTTTTAGGTCTGTTTCAGCATGACAATTCCCCCTTGTACAAAGCGAGGTCAATACAGAAATGGTTTGTTGAGATTGGTGTGGAAGAATTTGACTGGCTTGCACAGAGCCCTGACCTGAACCCCATCTAACACCTTTAGGATGAATTGGAACGCCGACTGTGAGCCAGGCCTAATCACCCAACATCAGTGCCCGACCTCACTAATGCTGTTGTGGCTGAATAGAAGCAAGTCCCTGTTACTGTAATTTAATTATGCCATTGTGTTTTCATTAATTGAAAACCCTTAATCTATTTTATGAGAATTTGTAAGATTCTTGTTTGCATAAAATAGACGGAGATCAGCCATTTCAATAATAGGTAACGCTCGGAGCGCGCTGCCACTTTACCACGAGCAACAGTTTATATACAATAACATGACGTCATTTCATGGCTTAACATAATACCCTCCTCTCGACCGGGACCAAGTGAGGTTAATGGTTCATTCTAACTTACTAACACACTCACAGGTCACACAACATAACTGAATTAACTTTTGACCCCCCAACATTATCGATCACCACTTAGCTGACAGTTCTAATTAACAGAAACCCTAGGAATGCACTCACTTCCTTATCTAAAAACCCCAGAGCTCAGTTTCGTCGGTTCAACCATAGGTTAACTACATTATCTGTTTACCTAATCCACACCATTCCTTTCTTCCCAGTTGGAATGGTGTTCATTAACTTTAATTACTCCTTGTCTGTGTCACACAATCCCTTCTTATGAACTCATATTGTTAATCAGATATAATAATACCACTCCACCCCCAAAAATTGTGAGCACCTCATTGCCCCAAATATTCATGTTATGTATGATGTAGAGACCACTGAAATAGAGATAGTATAAATAATACAAATAATAATACAAATAATACAAATAATTTCAAATGGAACCGTAAACTAAGTAAACTTTTACTTAGTTTACGGTTCCATTTGAAATTATTTGTTCAGTCATTTAATCATAATTTTCCCAACAGTCCCAGCAGAAATTTTCCAACATCTAGCGGAAAGCCTTCCCAGAAAAGGGTGGGCTGTTATAGCAGGAAAGTGGGGACCAATACCATATTAATGCCCATGAATTTGGAGTGAGAAGTTTGATGAGCAAGTATCCACATACTTTTGGCCATGTAGTGTAATATAAAAACAAAATATGAATAGTTTATGAAACTAAAACTCAATAATACTATCAGGTTTCAGGTAAGACCCAAGTGCAGACTATTGAAGTAACAATGTTTATTGTAGCAGGGGCAGGCAAACGACAGGTCAAGGCAGGCAGGGGTCGGTAATCCAGAGTAGTGGGGCCAAGGCATAGGACGGCAGGCAGGCAGGCTCAGAGTCAGGACAGGCAAGGGTCAAAACCAGGAGGACGTGAAAAAGAGAGACTGGGGAAAAGCAGGCGCTGAGACAAACTGCTGGTTGACTTGAACAAACAAGATGAACTGGCAACAGACAAACATAGAACACGGGATAAGTGGGGAAAATGGGTGACACCTGGAGGGGGGTGGAGACAAGCACAAGGACAGGTGAAACAGATCAGGGCGTGACATAAAACTAGCAAATCAGGTCTGAAAACTAACTGAAACTAAACTGAATTTCTAATGACAAAATTGAAATGCTAATAGATATAAAAAAGGAAAATAAAAACAAAAAACTATAATAACCTTTCCTCTCAGGACTTCTGCATGCACTGTAAGCATTGTTCTTGTTCTTTTAGAGGGCCCATATTCCGCCAGCTGTGCTGTCTGAACTGGTTGCTGGAGGCCCTGACTCTGGACAGGACCGGGAGAGCTGGACCAGTCACGTCCTGCTGGGATCTCAAGTAAGGTAGTTTTATGGACCCCATGCAGCTTGGGTTGGGTTAGCTATTGTGTTGCTGCTACATAGTGAAAGGGCAGAGGCCAGGACTGAATCACAGTTTTGACCAGGGTTGGAGAGTAAACTGATCACATGTTGTCTGATTTCCCATAACTGTAACTGTAATCAGTTACGTTTCCAGCAAAAATATTGTAATCAGATTACAGATACTTTTGAAAAACTAGATGATTGGCTTACTTTTAAATTCAGAAAGCATGCTTGTGAAAAAATACATTGACACTTCTGTTTTCTCAATGGCATTTAACTCAACAAAAGCACAAGTTTTAAGTTTGTTCCACCTGAGCGAGTCTGATCACAACTATGATGGCACACCAAATGCATTTGATGGATCCTTTTTGTCTTCTTCAGATGCCCCTTAAGGGGGAAAGTAATCAAAAAAGTAATCAGAGTATGTTACTGAGTTTGGGTAATCCAAAAACTACATTACTGGTTACAATTTTGGACAGGTAACTAGTAACTGTAACAGATTACATTTTGAAAGTAACCTACTCAACCCATTAACACTGTTAACTCTTGACCCCAACCAGAGTAGAGCAGGGCAGTATGTTGTGTTTCAGTTCACCAACACAACACACGGCATCTGTAACATATCCCAATCACCTCTGAGTCAGCCACAGAGCCACCGTTCACTTCAGGCTGTAGAGACACAGGCTATGTTACAGTAGCATATCAATGGAAAGAAGGCATACCCAAACGTGCTTCAGCCCATCTTAAAAGAAAAGGGGAAATCAGGTGCCCGACTGAGGGACTTGAAAATCCCCAAAACATTGCTTACCACAGGATACAACTGTTGACTATCCAGGACAATCAAGAAAAAGGAGCACTATGTTGCTGCATACATCAGATTTATTGACAGGACAAGAAAACAATCGGCTACGTTTCGGCATGAATCGCCTTCATCAGAGCCCTTTTCCCCCAGGATAGTCACCCGTTGAAGTATCCTGGGGTAAAGGAATTTTTTTGGGACAGAAGTTTATCATTTAGAATGCCCAATAAATAAATTGTTTCATTCTACAGTAGGCGCGACGCTAGTAAGGATATTGGAACAGAGGCTCAGACATGAGTGTGGTTCATACAGGAAGCCTGGGGCTGAGGCAGACAGACAGTGGTAAATGAACTATAAACCAAACCCTCGGGGGGTAGAGCAGAGAGAGGAATGCAATCTCCTCCATCTCCACGTCCCCTCAGGTTCACTATATACCTACCCTGATACTGACCCAACACAGGAAGGGAGGAGACCGAGATTGAGTAGAAAACCCACCCTACTCTGCCATGCTGTACAGCACCAAGCTGCATAACCATAACTCAAACCCACTGTCATAACCACATCAATTCCTTTCACTGACAATACTATTATCATGATACACCGAGGATATACATTTCTTCCTCTCTCTCAATCTCATTTTCTCTCTCTGACACTTTCTCTTCCACTCACTCTTTTTTTTCATCGTTCACTATCTTGCTCTGACTGCAGCCTTCCAATCTTCTCTCGCCTCTACCTCTTTTTCTTCTTTTCACATTTTCACTCCTATATTTGTCTCTCTTTCCTAATATGGAAGTGGGAATGAGTAGCCTGAAAAGCTAACGATTTGAATGCTCTGCTTCTGAAGGTGTCAGACGAGACACTGAGAGGCAGAATGGATGGATTCAGGAAATGTATAAAGCGCCGTCTCTGTGCTCTGCTCTCACAATGGGGCTTGGTAGAATGTATTAGGAAATCATCACCCATCACTCTCTGGAAGTGTTGAATTAGTGATGGGAAAGGAAGGAAAAGAGGAGGGAGCGCAGAGGGATGGAAGGCAGAAAACAGTATGTCACAAAAGCGCTCCTCGGAGTATTGCAAGTAACTGCTTTGAGGCCCTTCCGTCCTCACTGACTCTGCTCTGAATCACATTTCCTATCAGTTTAAGCTTTATGGGAGAAATTATACAGTAGACGTATTACAGAGAGAGACTGAAATCACATCACAAGGTTATTATGGTTCTACAGCGGTTTCCATCAAATCAACTTTTATTGGTCGCATACACGTGATTTGCAGATGTAGCGAAATGTTTGTGTTTCTACCTCCGACAGTGCATAATATCTAACAAATTACACAACCAATAATTTTTTATTATACTAGGTAATTGAGTTAAGAACAAATTCTTATTTACTATGACATATTCTTTATCCCCTTACACTGTGTATAAGACAGTAGTTTTGGAATTGTTAGATTACTTGTTGGTTAGTACTGCATTGTCGGAACTAGAAGCACAAGCATTTCGCTACACTCGCATTAACATCTGCTAACCATGTGTATGTGACAAATAAAATTTGATTTGATTTGAGCCTACCAGGGAACAGTGGGTTAACTGCCTTGTTCAGAATTAAGACTATATACATATGGACGAGCGATGTCAGAGTGGAACGGACTAAGACACAGTAGAATAGTATAGAAAACAGTATATGCATATGAGATGAGTAACGCAAGATATGTAAACATCCTTAAGTTGAATGAGATACCTTAGAGAAAACGGTATATCCACATGAGATGAGCAATGCCAGATATGTAAACATTAAGTGACAAAGATACCGTAGAATAGAGTATATACATTCGAGATGAGTAATGCCAGATATGTACACTACCGTTCAAAAGTTTGGGGTCACTTAGAAATGTCCTTGTTTTTGAAAGAAAATAACATTTTCTTTCAAGGGAGTACAGGTGGAGACTGAGCACACACCCTTGTGGGGCCCCAGGTAGCCGAGTGGTTAGTGTTGGATTAGTAACTAGTAAAGGTTGCAAGATCGAATCCCTGAGCTGACAAGGAAAAAATCAGTCGTTCTGCCCCTGAACAAGGCAGTTAACCCACTGTTCCTAGGCCATCATTGAAAGTAAGAATTTGTTCTTAACTGACTTGCCTAGTTAAATAAAGGTAAAATAAAAAAAGGATCAGTGGAGATGATGTTTCCTACCTTCACAACCTGGATGTACCATGTGTGTGCAGTGATTTAAAAAAATCAAGGTAGTGAATTATGATTTGTATAATGGTCAGGGTCTTTCCATTCCAAGGCTGCGTATGTGTGCATGCCTCTCTCTTTGTCCTCACTCCAAGGCTGGGTGGTGGGGACAAGGAATGTTGCGGTGTGATGAATGTGTCTCAACTCACACACACCCAACCCCGCTAAACACTTATTTTTTCCTGTTACCCAGGGACCCTGGCCAAGGAAAAACTACCCTAAAGACCCTGAATAAAGAGAGAGCCATAGAGACCAAATGGGACCAGTTTGTGTCTCTGCAAAAGGTCTTCTTTGTATTTTCTTTTATCTCTCTATGCCTATCCACTTCTTGAGTTTAATTCTGGGGTTGTCACTTAGTCATATTACCTGCTCAGAGGCAAAACAAGCCGTACAACACACACACACACACATACATAGACATTTGTCGCACACTCACACACGCACACAGCCAGACACATACACACTTCCAGCCAGACACATACACACTCCTTGGGGATGCTTGCCTGTGTGTGTCTGTGGCAGTAGAGGACATTAGGAGAGCTGAGAGCTGTTGCAGCTGAAGTCTTGTGCTCCTCTCATCTCCTGCTCACACACACACACACACACACACACACTGATAGACAGGCTGGAGAGAGGGAAGGGCACAGGGGAGAGAGAAAAAGAGATGGAGAGAGGAAAGGGAGGTACGTGACTGTTTCCTCTGCAAATCCTCACACTCTATGTCCTCAGCCAAGGAGATATGTGTTTGTGTGTGTGTCTGCTTGCCTGCATGTCTGTCTGTGTATGTACGTGAGTCTCTGTGTGCCTGTGCATATGCAAGGCTGTAGGTGCGCTTTTATGAAAATCTATGCGTAGAAATCCCCTCTGACACCTCCTTCTCACCTCATCCCCCAGCCACGTAGAACAGGCTCCAGGCCCTCCCGCTCCTCCTCTGGTCGTCTGTACCTGTTGAAGGGGTCCTCCCTGAGCGTAGCCTCCTCCTCAGCCCTCACCACCCCTACCCTTCTGGGCAGCCTGTCCTCCCTGGGCCCTGGGATAGAAGACACTGGAGCTACATTAACTGGAGCTATAGTGACTGCCACTGGAGCCAGCCAGGATAGTGCGGAGCAACCAGGAGCAGGAGGGGACTCCGAGACAGAGCTGCCCATGTCAGAGTGTAAGTAAATAGTCTTGTATGTACTATTCAGAGGGTTCTCTGTGGTTAAAAAGGGGTGCAATATGGTGAAACCTGAGGGGTAGTGTGTGTGAAGGTTGTGTCTGTGTTCAATGGGGTTGTTTTGTGGAGCAAACGCCTCTCTCCTCATCTTTCTGTGTGTTATATTCTGGCTCCTCTTTGGAGCTCTCTGTCAGCTCACTGTGTGTGTGTGTGTGCGCGCGCGCGGGAGACTAGGTAACATGTGTGCCGGGGCCCGCTCGTTACTCCAGGTCATCTGGTTCTGCATTTTTGGAGCCAGAATGAGCCCTATCTGTTTCCCATCAGCCCTGTCACTCTGCAGGAACATCTGCGGCGTGCGCACGGAACCCAAAGACCCCCCACACACACACACACATCTACACACAGAACCCAAACACCCGGATCCCGTTGTCATAGGAACAGCTCTTCCTTCTGACGTGATCGTGATATGACACACACCCTGGGCTCAAAGTGAAATGTTTGTTTTTGAAGGAATGTTTTCCTTGTACAACACGTCACTTCTGACTCTTACACTGCATCTGATATGGCACCCGAATCCCTCTGTAGGGCACATTGGGCTCTTGTCAAATGTTGTGCGCTATGTAGGGAATAGAGCACCATTTCAGATGCAGTGTAGGAGTCAGAAGTGAGAGAGAGAAAGCCTCCAGACTTGTCTGTATTGCGCATGCCAGGGTGGAAAGACCCGCTCTCAGAGCTTTGCGTTGGTTCCTTTGGGTTGATTTCCTCCCAATGCTGTTCCAGCAATGAAGCCCAACACAACACTGCTGCTTTCTACCCTGGTCACTGTAGTCGGGTCACTAAAGGGCCCGCGAGCTGGACGGCTAGCTAAAGCCCCCCTCACTACTCTCCAGCTCTAGCTTCCCAGAGTGCTTTGCATCAAATCTGGAGGATAGTTAGTCAACGGATCTATCCAAGAGCGATCAGAGCCTTCGTTATGCTATCACATTCTGACGAAAGACTATTTTTTTTTGCCCGAGTCATCATTAGTTCATAGTCGTAACCCCCGCTCCCCCTACTCCTCATAGGTTAAAGCAATTAACTGCTCCTCTCCATAATCCACAGAGTTATGCCTCAAATCCAGAAATTGGGCACCAGAGATATTCAGCTGAGTTCACTCACTCCGCCCGCCCCAAGGCACATTTCTACCTGAAAAAATAATAATTTAAGAATGCGTCCTGAATAGCACCCTCTAGGGTGAAGGGAGGGACTTTCTTTTTAAAAAACTCTGATGAAAAGGGAATCAACATTTGAGCACTCATTATTTGAATATTTTCATAAAAGATAATACATTTAAATTATGAGCTAATTATAAAATGATATTAAATCTAAAGCCAGAACAATTGGTTACAATGATTGGCTATTATCATTTTTGACGGTGTGTTTTATGGTGGGGTTTTTCCTATGAGGTATCTAGCACATTAATCACCACGTGATTAATTTTGTCTCCCATAATATAAGTTGCATAATTCTAGTTGGTGTATTTTCATATTTTGATTAATGTATGTTCTATCCGAGTGCTTTATGAAGATTTAGTGCAATGTCATTTTATGTGTGTCACTTGTGTTGTATTCCACCATAGTGTGTTTCAAAGAGATATTGTTCTGTAGCCAACAATCTCTGTTCATCTGAACTGACTTTGAATTCATTACTGCATCTGAACAGCAGAGGGAGCTAGGGGATCATTTTTGTCTCATAAAACTCTACTCTCCTGACATTTACATTTTAGTCCTTTAGTTGACACTCTTATGTAGCTCAGTTGGTAGAGCATGGCGCTTGTAACGCCAGGGTAGTGGGTTCGATCCCCGGCACCACCCATACGTAGAATGTATGCACACATGACTGTAAGTCGCTTTGGATAAAAGCGTCTGCTAAATGGCATTTATTATTATTATTATTATTATTATTATCCAGAGTGCATACATTTTAATACCGGTCCCCTATGGGAATTGCACCCACAACCCTGGCATTACAAGTGCCATCCTCTGGCAAGTCCTTCTGGCAAATACTCTGAACTGTGGGAAGACCTACACCACCCGTTGTTACAGGAAGGCCATAAAGATCATCAAGGACATCAACCACCCGAACCACTGCCTGTTCACCCCGCTATCATCCAGAAGGCGAGGTCAGTACAGGTGCATCAAAGCTGGGACCGAGAGACTGAAAAACAGCTTCTATCTCAAGGCCATCAGACTGTTAAACAACCACCACTAACATTGAGTGGCTGCTGCCAACACACTGTCATTGACACTGACCCAACTCCAGCCATTTTAATAATGGGAATTGATGGGAAATGATGTAAATATATCACTAGCCACTTTAAACAATGCTACCTTATATAATGTTACTTACCCTACATTATTCATCTCATATGCATATGTATATACTGTACTCTACATCATCGACTGCATCCTTATGTAACACATGTATCACTAGCCACTTTAACTATGCCACTTTGTTTACTTTGTCTACACACTCATCTCATATGTATATACTGTACTCGATACCATCTACTGTATGCTGCTCTGTACCATCACTCATTCATATATCCTTATGTACATGTTCCTTATCCCCTTACACTGTGTATAAGACAGTAGTTTTGGAATTGTTAGTTAGATTACTTGTTGGTTATTACTGCATTGTCGGAACTAGAAGCACAAGCATTTCGCTACACTCGCATTTAACATCTGCTAACCATGTGTATGTGACAAATAAAATTTGATTTGATTTAGACACCTTTTGATTTTCCCATTAAATAGCCTACTATTCGACTTTATGATTTTGCTCCTTTAAAAAAAGTAAATAATTTCTTTGTTGAATCGTCTCTAAAAAAATAAAAATAAAGAGAACCCTTTAGCGGTGACACCTGTGAGACGCGAGTCCTTTAGGCTACAGAGAGAAGAACAAAACGTTGTCCTTATAATGTTGTCACTGTTCATGTTTACTGCCTCTCCGTCCAGACCTTCAGAAGCTGCTGGATGAAGTCCACCAGAGTGTCACCAAAGAATTCGGTGATCCAGAGCTGATTCATGGCGACGGCACTTTGACTGTCGGATACCGGTAACGTCCCCCTAGGCCTAGCCACATTCCACTCCCCTTTCTGGTCACTACTCCTCTGGATTTTCTCTTTCCGCTTTCATCCCTTACACTGCTGCTCCTCTCTTCTCCTTTACTCAGCAATAGATTAAAGGGGTACCAAGACAAGTTATCTCTGGAATTAACAAATTCATAAATGGCTGTGTGTGTTGGAATTGAGCTAGTGGATGATTACATGATGTTGACTGAGTAAAGGGAAAAGCATTATCATGTCATGCCGACCCAATGGTGACCAGGTTAGCAATGAAACATTTGCATTTCCACGCAGACTTTCAACCCCATTTTGTTAACTCCAGACCCCAGGGTGAGAGGGTGATCTAATATGTAAAATATGCCATGTTTCTTTGTAATGTGTATTTAAATGAATTTAAGATTGAACTAACTATACGCCCTAACTAAATAGTAACGGATTTGTTCCCTCACACAACAGGCCACCTACCCAATCCACCCCTCAGAGAGGGGACAACACAACACGCCCCAAGACCAAAGACACACCAAGACCCAAAAGGTTGGCTTGCTACACCTAAACTAAAATTACTACTACTTTTCTACCGTTCTACCAGCTGCAGAATAAAAAATAAGTTCTGTCCTGTCTGTTTTAAATGTTAAGTTTGTTTTGGGAACTTTTCCGTTTTGAAAGTTAAGGCGCTTTGCACCAGAAGAGGTCAAGTAGGTCAGGTTTGCGAGTAAGAGCTATTTTGCAGACAGAAAATGTTGCCTACACTATTTTACTATACTGCATTACATTGAGTATCATATTGCATTGAGTGTAACTGTGTTGTATTGAAAACAAGCCTTGTCTCTGTGTATAGTTGTCCTGCTAAAGCCACTGTCTATCTAGCTCTAGTCACAACAACTCAATCAGTCAATCAATCTATCAATCATGGTATTGTATAAAAAAAGACATATACAGTATATAAAGTTTCCCTGCATTGTGTGTAATTTCAGTGCATTCAGAAAGTATTCAGACCCCTTGACTTCTTCTACATTTTGTTACGTTACAGCCTTATTCTAAAATGGAAGAAATGTATTTTTTCCCTCATCAACCTACACACAATTTTTTTAAATTGTTCCCGTTTAAACAAAAACAGAAATACCTTATTTACATAAGCATTCAGACCCTTTGCTATGAGGCTCGAAATTGAGCTCAGGTGCATCCTGTTTCCATTGATCATCCTTGAGATGTTTCTACAACTTGATTGGAGTCCACCTGTGGTAAATTCAAGTGATTGGACATGATTTGGAAAGGCACACACCTGTCTATATAAGGTCAGAGCAAAAAACCAAGCCATGGGGTCAAAGGAATTGTGTGTAGAGCTCAGAGACAGGATTGTGTCGAGGCACAGATCTGGAGAAGGGTACCAAACAATGTCTGAAGTATTGAAGGTCCCCAAGAACACAGTGGCCTCCATCATTCTTAAATGGAAGAAGTTTGGAACCACCAAGACTCTGCCTACAGCTGACCGCCCGGCCAAACTGAGCAATCGGGGGAGAAAAGCCTTGGTCAGGGAGGTGACGAAGAATCATGGTCAGGGAGGTGACGATGATCACTGACAGAGCTCCATTGTTCCTCTTTGGAGATGGGAGAACCTTCCAGGAGGACAACCATCTCTGCAGCACTCCACCAATCAGGCCTTTATGGTAGAGAGGCCAGACGGAAGCCACTCCTCAGTAAAAGGCACATGACCGCCCACTTGGAGTTTACCAAAAGGCACCTAAAGGACTCTCAGACCATGAGAAACAAGATTCTCTGGTCTGATGAAACCAAGATTGAACTCTTTGGCCTGATTGCCAAGCGCCATGTCTGGAGGAAACCTGGCAAGAGACTAGTCAGGATCAAGGGTAAGATGAACGGAGCAAAGTACAGAGAGATCCTTGATGAAAACCTGCTCTGGACCTCAGTCTGGGGCAAGGGTTCACCTTCTACCAGGACGACAGCCAAGACAACACAGGAGGGGCTTCGGGACAAGTCTCTGAATATCCTTGAGTGGCCCAGCCAGAACACAATTGAACATCTCTGGAGAGATGTGAAAATAGCTGTGCAGCGACGCTCCCCATCCAACCTGAGAGCTTGAAAGGATCTGCAGACAATAATGGGAGAAACTCCCCTGAATACAGGTGTGCCACGCTTGTAGCTTCATACCCAAGAAGACTCAAGGCTGTAATTGCTGCCAAAGCTGCTTCAACACATTATACATTTGCGAAAATGTCCTTATGGGACATTGTCCTTATGGGGTATTGTGTTTAGTATGATGACAAAATAGAACTATTTAATACATTTTAGAATAAAGATTTAATGTAACCAAATGTGGAAAAAGACAAGGGGTCTAAATACTTTCCGAATGCAGTGTACATGTGATGTTTTTGTATTGCAAAGTCATTCTGTCTCTCAATTAAATTTAATGGCTTTATTGACATGGGAAACATGTTTACATTGCCAAAGCAAGTGGAATAGATCATTAACAGAAGTGAAATCAACGATAAAAAATGAACAGTAAACATTACACTTTACACAAGTTACAAAATAGTAAAGACATTTCAAATGTTGTATTATGTCTATACAAGTACAAAAGGGAAAATAAATAAACATAAATATAAGTTGTATTTACAATGTTTGTTCTCACTGGTTTCCATTTTCTTGTGGCAACAGGTCACAAATCTCGCTGCTGTGATTGCACATATTTCACCCAATAGATATGGGAGTTTATCAAAATTATATTTGTTTTCAAATTCTTTGTGGATCTGTGTAATCTGAGGGAAATATGTGTCCCAATGTTTCAAGTAATTATATATATATATATATATATATATTTTTTTTTTCTGTCTCTGAATAGTTGTCCTGCCAAGCCTCTGTCAGCCACCAGTGAGTTGATCAGCAGTAAGAGGTCCATGCTGTGGGATATGAGGACAGCCTATGAGGAGAGAGCAGAGGAGCTGGCCCAGATCTTCAGTGACAGTCTGGACCACAATGCCAGGTGACTATCCCCTCTCTGACCGTCTAGTTCTGGTCACAACAACTCACCTCCACAAAAGTTTATATTAGTTTAACTAGGCAAGTCAGTTAAGAGCAAATTCTTATTTACAATGAGTCTACCCCTGCCAATTGTGCACCGCCCTATGGGACTCCCAATCACAACCAGATGTGATACAGCCTGGATTCAAACCAGGGACTGTAGTGACACCTCTTGCACTGAGATACCGCTGCACTCCTCGGGAGCTCCAATCTGACTTTTGTCCTTCTTCCTCAGAGAGGGAGGCCTGCCTGTGTTGTCTTCTAAAGCCTTGTTTGTTCAATGACCAATTAATCGCTAGTGCTGGTCAGTTCTTAGTCTCAAAAGCATTGACCACGACATGATTTGAACACTCAACCTTGCGATCTGGAGTCACCACAAAGTCTGGTGTGCTATCAGGCCTCTCGAAGTTCTGATCCTCACATGGTGTTCAGTTTCTCATTGCCAGCAGTAGGATATCAAGCAGTCGACTTACTCAGGACCTTGTGGCGCAACAGTAATGCATCGGACTCCAGCTCAGAAAGTTGCGTGTTCAAATCATGTCAGGATTCATGTTTTTAAGCATGAATGAAAACTGGGCCTGCTCTGACCAGCACTAGTCCCATGTGGCTGGCACTTGTAATGCCAGGATTGTGGGTTTGATTTCCACGGGGGACCAGTACAAACAAAGATTTAAAATGTATGCAGTCATCTACTGTAAGTTGCTGTGGATAAGCGCATCTGCTAAATATATCCAATGAGGTGAGTTGGTCTCTGAACAACCACACCACAAGGTCATAGGTAACTAACCAGGCAGTATGAGACCGTTTCATAGAATTTGCCCACGTCTTTCGCTGGGGAAAGAAGCAGACAACCTAATAATAAGTGTACTATAAATCAAATGTTATTGATCACATAAACATTGTAAGCAGACCTATTTGCTTATGGTCTTGCCTACACCTAGCAAACATTTTTTATTTTTATTATATGAGAAAACAATATTCCATTTTATTTGGAACGGCAAGCCAGACAAAGTTAATTGGGCCTATTTATATAATGAATATGAATTCTGAGGGCAGAAATTATTAAATATTAAAGGCTTCAGTCATATAAAAGTAATACTTCAATCCAAACTGGTTCTCTAGCAAAAACACTATGAATGTCTCACCCTATGTTCAAGAATGGCCCTTTTCCCCTTTATTCAGATTACAACCTCTCACTTTCAGTTATTTGAAAAGAAAATAATCTCCCAAATATCGCTATTTTTAAAACGAGCCATAGAAAGTTGTTTGTAATTTAAATTTAATCCACCAGAAAACACAAAACAAATAATAAAACAAATATTGTGGTTAAACTCAAATATACTAATTGATTTTTAAAAAACCTTCGTAAATCTTTGTAAATTCTATCATAAATAGGACTGGGGGAGTTATGTCATACATGCGGCTAACAAAAACACATGGAAATGTCTGCTCTACCCAAAATTACAACCAACTAATTGCAGCATTACTGCAAAAATGGAAGAGAGTGCAAGGGGAAAAAGGTCTGTCAGCCCTGCATAAAGGACGTAATTGGTTAAAGAAAATTGTGATAAATAAAAAAAAGTATACTAGTTTAATTTAAGGACCAAAAAATGGACAGCCGTGCCATATAGATTGCAAAATAGTTGGGAAGAGATTTTTGACGTACCGATTCCATGCCACATGGTTAATGAATTGATATGCAAAATGACGCCGGATTCAAAACTTAGAATTTTTCCATTTTAAATGATTATACAAAATTCTTGCAACCAATAGAATGTTATTTATATAGGGGATACAATCTTCCCAGCTCTGCAGATTTTGCTGCAAAGAGAATCATTAGATCATTTTGTTTTGGTACTGTCCACATGTAGCTTGTTTTTGGTCACAGGTCATGGAATGTCTGAAGAATTGCAATTCATTGTACTTGTAATAGGTGAACATAAAATATCAGTAATTGGTAAAGTCAATCAAAAATCTATGTAGTTTACTACAATTTGCAACAGAGAGACCGCACAGAAGCAGAGAATGTCTAGCTAACCTTCTCTGGTCAGGCCCTTATCCTAAACATTCAGCTTCAACACTAGTGACCATCAACAAACACCTTGAGTGTCCCAAAAACAACACTGGAAATGTTGTTTTTTACAGAAACTCCAGGTACCCAATGCTAAACATTATGTTGATCATTCTAAACTAAATATAAACATAACTCGTTTTAAATTTCCCCATTGCACCCTGTTATCTAATTATATGGTTAATGTCAGAGGATAAAGTATCTCTCCTGTATGCATCTTATTACAGTATATCCCCTCCCTTTCTTTGCTCTCACTGTGCCCACCCCGTCTCTCTTTCCCCCTCTCTGCATGACTACTCTCTTCTCTCTTCCTTTTCTCTCTGTACTCCCTCTCTGCACAGGAAGAGGCTAGAGAGTGGCATCCAGAGGTTCCAAGCCCTATGTCATGTGACCCACTCTCACCTCATCCCTCGTCATGTGACCCCACGGGTCACCGGCATGAAACCCCCAGAGACAGACTGCAGCAACAACAACATGTGGTATGACATCTGCAATACCCATCACATGGATTGGAATGTTGGAATGTGTGTTTGTTTTCACAAACAAAATTTTTGACCCCGACGTGATTTGAACACGCAACCTTCTGATCTGGAGTCAGACGCGCTACCGTTGCGCCACGAAGTCCTGTGACTAACTAGTGTGTCTGATGCCATTTCATAGAATGCACTTCCCTATCTTTCCCCTAGGAAGTCAAATAGAGACCAAGGACATCACTAGAGCTTTTGCTGGCCACATACTTTTTTGCACTGCTGCGATAGTGTATTTTTGGCATATTTCTTATTATTTTTTTTAAATAATGTATTATGTTGGAGGTTTTGCTCAATCTGATTAGGTGGGCCTGGTAGGGCCTGCTTCCCCAGTGGGTGGGCCTGTGTCCACCCAGGCCCATCCTTGCCTACACATCTGGGACAGCGCCATTGCACTGCTTTGAGACAAGCATGGGGACTAGGGTGACCACATGTACCAGATTATGTGGAACAGTCCCACATTTTGCCCCTTTGTCCCACACACAAACAATCATGTACTGCATATTATTTTATCAACAAATTCAAACACCACAAATTTTGGGGAAGGTAGATTTGTCCCATATTTCAGTCAGACATTCCGACCTCTTGTCTCTTGCAGTCACGCTTATGAAAATATATACATCATAAGGATGTGGAAGCCTAGCATGCTGACTAGACCGGGCACACGCGTGCGTCTGCATGCGCTATCGTGCACATGTTGATTTGTACATCACCACAAGACAGGCAGATTGAAGTATAAAAAAAAACTCTGAAATCTTTGTCCTGGGATATAAACATTGGGTTGTTATTTTACCTGAAATACACAAGGTCGTTTTTTCTGGATCTGTAGAATTTTTACCTGTTTTGAGTTACACAAAATTGTGCGTTCACTACTCCAACAATTAAATTCTAGTTAGTTTCTAGTCATCTATCCTCCTTCAGTAGTCTTCTTCTGTGGACATTATATGTTGGTTGGAGTGTGGACCTCAGTTTATCTTTCAATTAAACCTGAATCAATGTCTTGGAAGATCACATAATGATTTGAGTGTTTATCAGCATTTATATCTTAAGTCTGATAATTATTTGTACAAAGCAGTTCATCTGATAATACTTGTGGAATATACAAATATTTGCTTGACATATGTTTTCCAGTTTCTTCAAATATTTTGCAAATGCAATTTATTTCTATGTTAACTTCACTATGAACTGCTTTATCCATTCCTTTTTAATAGACACTCTTATCCAGAGCAAATTACAGTACATACATTTCTGTACTAAAGCCCCATGGGAAACGTACCCACAACCCTAGCATTGCAAGTGCCATGCTCTACCAACTGAGCCACATCATACACTCCATGATCAGAAGTATGTGGACACAGCTAGTCAAACTCATTCCAAAATCATGGCCATTAGTATGGAGTTGGTCACCCCTTTGATGCTAAAACAGCCTCCATTCTTCTGGGAAAGCTTTGCACTAGATATTGGAACATAGCTGCGGCGACTTGCTTCCATTCAGCCACAAGAGCATTAGTGAGGTCGGACACTGATGTTGGGCAATTAGGCCTGTCTCTGTCTGCATTCCAGTTCATCCCAAAGGTGTTCGATGGGGTTGAGGTCAGGAGCTCTGTGTGTAACGGATGTGAAATGGCTAGCTTAGTTAGCGGTGTGCGCTAAATAGCGTTTCAATCGGTTACGTCACTTGCTCTGAGACCTTGAAGTAGTAGTTCCCCTTGCTCTGCAAGGGCCGAGGCTTTTGTGGAGCGATGGGTAACGATGCTTCGTGGGTGACTGTTGTTGATGTGTGCAGAAGGTCCCTGGTTCGAGCCCGGGTATGGGCGAGGGGACGGTTTAAAATTATACTGTAACGTGCAAGCCAGTCAAATTCCTCCACACCAATCTCAACAAACTATTTCTGTATGGACCTCGCTTTGTGCTCTGGGTCATTGTCATGCTAAAACAGGAAAGGGCCTTTCTCAAACTGTTGCCACAAAGTTGGAAGCACAGAATCTTCTAGAATGTCATTGTATGCTTTAGCATTAAGATTTCTCTTCACTGGAACTAAGGGGCCTAGACAAACAATTTAAAAAAAAGCTCCAAACCCTTATTCACCCTCCACCAAACTCTACAGTTGGCACTATGCATTGAGGTGGGTATCGTTCTCTTGGCATCCGACAAACCAAGATTAAAACGTGATTCATCACTCCAGAGAACATATTTTCACTGCTCCAGAGTCCAATGGCAGCAAGCTTTACACCATTACAGCCAACACTTGGCATTGCATACAGTGATCTTAGGCTTGTGTGTGACTGCTTGGCCATGGAAACCCATTTCATGAAGTTCCCGACAAACAGTTATTGTGCTGACAATGCTTCCAGAGGCAGTTTTGAACTCTAGCGAGTGTTGCAACCGAGGACAGATTATTTTTACACGCTTCAGCACTCGCCGGTCCCATTATGAGCCGTCGTTGCTAGACATTTCCACTTCACATAACAGCACTTACAGTCAGAGGTGTGGACTCGAGTCACATGACTTGGACTCTAGTCACAAATTTGACTTTAACACGAATGACTCGTGACTTGACTGGACTTGAGCCTTATGAATCGACCTGACTTGATTCCCTCCCAAAGCCCAAATATTTAAAATGGTGCTATTAAAAAAAGTGTGCAACGCATCACTCTTAATTTAATGGATGACAGTTTGAATTGGACAGCAGCCAATCAAATTGTGCCAGCCGAGAAAAAGTTGTGCGTGGCAGTGCAGAGTAACGTTGGCGGGTGAATTCAGATGGAGCCCTTGGAAAGATGATACCCCAAATTATTATTTTCAGACATAAAGACGATGCTGATTCAACAAAAAACGGATTGCAACTTTGTTCGACATTTAAAGCTGCACAAAGAACGGTAAGTCGTGGCTAATATAGCCGACCGCTATATATTTTATTACTTTACTAGTGTATCATGTAGGCTAACGTAACGTTAAATCAATGAGCCTCCACACAGTCAATCAGTGCGGGAACATGATCATTGCACCCAAGATTGAGCTACAACTGGCTAGGCAATTGGTAGCCTAAATCCTGCCCGATGTTACTGCTGTCAATAGTTTTAGGAACATACGGTCGCCTATTTATACTGACAATGTTTGTCTATTGAGATTGCATGGCAGTGTGGTTGATTTTATATAAGTGTCAGCAACGAGTGTGATTGAAATTGAAGGGGTGTCCACATACTTTTGTCCATGTCGTGTATCCTCACAAACCACTTGATGTCTCAATGTACTCAATTATTGAATTGTGTGTTGTTTTTCTTCATGGTGATGGAAAGTCTACATATACAAACTAGATGACCAGCCTATGTATAATACAGTAATGTACATTAATTGGTTTGTAAGGATGATAAATTAATACTTCACATCAAATTCAATATTTTTCTTGATCAAATAACATGGAAAATAACCACTTTTTGTGGAGGTTGTGTCTTTGCCCATATTTTTGCCCGCACTGCAGACGTCTATATCGGTCTGCTAATACTAGTAAAGGCCCAGTGCACTACTTTAGTGAAAATGTTTATTTTTTTAGGGGGCACTGCAGCACCCTCGGCATCCCCACTTCCCGCGGCTATGTTTGTATTGCTCTCCGGCACCTAAAAAATTAGCACTACACCATGAGAGGGAGGAGGATTTCTGTGTATGGGATGGCCTCAAACTACCATTTTGTTTTTGGGGTGGCCTCAAACTACCATTTTGTTTCTTTAACTGTGCCTTCTTCAGGGTTTACCCAATAAATTACTGGGAGCTTATATACAGTGTGTGACTCTTTTTTTTTTTTTTGAGTCGATACTGTGCACTCATACATGGGTAAATGTGTGTGTGTGTGTGTACACGTTTTTGCATGTTGGTGTATAATTTGAATGTTTGCACAACAGTTTGTAAATTTGTGTGAAATCAATTGAACTCCTCTACAATGTGCCCTACGTCCAATCCAGGTTTATTTATAGATGATTCATACTGTATGTATTTTTCATCCTATCCATCCAGGCTGTCCTCTCTACTGAGCAATCTCCCTCCAGAGGTGTCTCAGGACAGAGGGGTGAGCCGAGTTCTGGAGAAACTCAGCCGCTTCGCAGATGAGCGGACCCCCAAGGTGCGACCCCATGTCTTCCTGAAGATGTTGGGGGGTCTACAGCCCTGGGAGCTCTGCCTACCTGACCTCTGTGTTGCCATTGAGGTACGGACACATCAAATAATGGATTTATAGTGAATTCATTATTATGCTTTATTTGTTTAATGAAGTGCATTGTTTCTTGGTTGGTCAATTGGTTTAAACATGGTGCTAGTTGTGGGTTTGATTTCTGCTTGGGCCACGTACAATGTATAACATTTTAAAAAGGGGAAATAATTGTGTGTGTACAAAATATTATTGGAAGACATGTTTCCTGACTGCAATGCCTCTGCCTCAGATAGGGAATATCTTAATGTCATCCTCCTCTCATCCGCTCTCCTCATCTCCTTCTCAAAACCCATTGGAGGAAGAGGTCCGATGGGAGGAACCTCTGGCTTTCTCATCAAATGGGTTTTTAAAAATGAGACGAGGAGAGAGGAAGCAATGAGTTTCAGTGGTGGAAAAAGTACCCAATTGTCATACTTGAGTAAAAGTATAGATACCTTTTTAATAGAAAGGTACTCAAGTAAAATTGAAGCATTCATCATGTAACGAGTACTTTTGGGTGTCAGGGAAAATGTAATGGAGTAAAAAAGTACATTATTTTTGTTAGGAATGTAGTGAATTGTAGTCCATTTAAAATGTTTTTAAAAAGTAAAAGTAAAGGTTGTCAAAAATACCCCAAAAAAATATGTAAGTAGTACTCCTCAGTACACCACTGAGGAGTATGCAATTAACATCTTCCCATAAAAGAGCTGTCAGTGGCCTCAAAAAATGTGTTAATTCAGCAGCCAATTAATCTCCTTTGCTTGTCAGAGCAGGCCCAGTCTCACTCAAGCTCAAAAGCACCCACCCCATCTGCGCTGGAGTCAGATGCAGTACTGTTGTGCCACCCAGTCCTTAGTAACTACTGTAGACAGTGGGAGGCAGTTTTTATTTAATAGAATACACCCCCTTATCTTTCTCTTGGGAAAGAAATGGAAGGGAGGCTTATGTCATGAGAAACTGACCACCTTGTTACAGTGGGAGGCAGATCCTGGATAGCTTGAACAGTACTCGACTTGGACTAGGACAATAGCATCTTACCTCACATATACATACTCATGAACTGTTTATAGTACATGTATAGTACAACCAGGAATTCAATTACAGTCATAATTTTTTGCCCAAGAAACAATTCATAGAGCATTGAACTGTACCATTCTTCAGGTCCTAGATGACCAGACCTTGTGGTGCAATGGTTACGTGTCTGACTTCAGATCAGTTGTTTTGAAGTTGAAGGAAAACTGGACCCCCATTGACCTGAGGACAGATGTTTAAACATACATGGCTTTAGGGGTTTAACACAGAACAAATTGTGGTCAAGTACCATTGTCGGAATCAGAGGAGGCTGTCTAAGACGTGGTTACATTTTAATTTATCAAATGGTCCATGGTTCAAGTCCCTTTTCAGGCCGCAAAAGTTTAAGTACAAGTCGCCTTGAATAAGAGTCTGTTGAAATACCATATTACATTTGGATTGTCTATATAGAGCTTTTTAAAGTGTTTAAAAGTGTTTTAACATTGTAAAAAGGCAAGAATTCACCTCATCCACAACAATTATTCAGCACCCACCTGGGTGATGCGCAGCAACCAGACAGACACATTGTAGGAATCTAGACACTAGACCAGGGTTCCCCACCTGGAGGCCCCACGTGTAGTTTTATTTGACCCCCCCCCCCCCCCCCATTTTTGTCATTTTTTTTCTCCTTGTTGGAGATTATTTTAATTGTATTTTTAAACAGAATATCAGCTCAGAGTGATTTTAATTTGGGAAATCTGTTCCCAAGTATTTCATATACAAATGTAAGCAAGGTTTGAAGTAATATGTTTTAGTCAAATATTATATCTGTTTGGGCTTCTTTGCGGTCAATTTGCAGTCTACAAATTATTCGTAATTATGTTCCAGTCCCCCAACCATCTGCTCAATAAAAAATTGGCCCGCAGCTGAATCTAGTTGATGATCCCTGCACTAAGACAGAACATCCCTCTCCCCCCTACCATCCAAAACAACATATTGAGACTAATGATTAGGTACAGACTGCTACCCCTCCGCACGCACACACACACACCGATGATGACGGCCTTCATGGCCCCTAGCCCCAGAACAGTTGGAATAAATTCATAACAGGAATTCAGAGTGATAAATCAGACCGATTGGTTATAAAGATGCTTACCTTAGGGTTGTGTGTGGATAGGTGGGGCAATATACCCTGCCTGTTCCCCTCCCACATATCGCAATTTGTGCCATCCATAAGTGAGAACTACATAGCAAGTATAGACCATATATTGTGTTCCATACATGTAATAGAAAAGAGCAGAAGCGCTGATTTATCCATTCAGACCCCAGTCCTACTGTACCTACCTGGACAATTTGCTATTTTAGTATTCCTCCAGTAGTTTTCATGAAGGAGAAATCCTCCACTTCTATGTCAAAGATAGTATAACAAAAACACTATAGTAAATGCGACAGTAATGACCCCACGAACACTACAGTAAATACTACAGTATACTACAAGCTGTAAAAAAATGACAATAAATACTATATATATTAGTTTTATTTTACTGCATTATTTATACTATAGTTAACTGTAAATACTACAGTATTCACTGTAGTGTTTTTGCAGACTTAAGTCCACAAAAAAACTCCAGTGAAGGCTACGAAAACACTACAGTGAATACTATAGTATTTACAGTATATCATAGTATAAAATTGTATTTTTTTCATTTGGGCATAGGAGAACCCTTTTTGATTACAGGTAGAACCATTTTTGGTTCCATGTAGAACCCTCTGTGGAAAGGCTTCTACATGTAACCCAAAAGGTTATACCTAGAACCAAAATAGTTCTATCTGGAACCAAAAAGGGTTCATCATTGGGGACAGACAAATAACCCTTTTAGATTCTAGATAGTATACTCTTAAAAGGTGCTATGCTTTGGAACTGTGTGTGGTAACTCTCTCTTCCCCTCTCTCTCCCCCCCTCAATCTCTCTCTTCAGATAGCCAGGGAGCATGTTGTCCAGATGTCCAGAGAGGACTATGACTCGTGGCTCCTCTCCAGGGTCACTCTTTCACAGCAGCAGGACCACTAACCCAAACAGATGTGAGGTGTACACATTTTTACTAATACCAGGAAAATGTAACGACCAAAAAATTCACGCACACGCAAATACGCTCACACATTTAAATACACCCACAGACACACACTCACACATGCACACACACACCACCCGTTCTGCCATTCACCTTCTGTTAAAGGTCCCCAAAGCACACACATCCCTGGGTCGCTCCTCGTTTCAGTTCGCTGCAGCTAGCGACTGGAACGAGCTGCAAAAATCACTCTAACTGGACTGTTTTATTTCTTCATTCAAAGACTCAATCATGGACACTTACTGACAGTTGTGGCTGCTTCGCGTGAATTATTGTTGTCTCTACCGTCTTGCCCTTTGTGCTGTTGTCTGTGCCCAATAATGTTTGTACCATGTTTTGTGCTGCTACCATGTTGTGTTTCTACCATGTTGTTGTGTTGCTGCCATGCTGTTGTTTTAGGTCCCTCAAGTGTGATGGTGTCGCTCTTGTCGTGGTGTGTGTTTTGTCCTATATTTTTATTTTATTTTTAATCCCAGCCCCAGTCCTCGCAGGAGGCCTTTTGCCTTCTGGTAGGCCGTCATTGAAAATAAGAATTTGTTCTTAACTGACTTGCCTACTTAAATAAATAACACACACACACACACACACACACACCCTGGCCATGGATGATGATGAAACACACACATACACAAATATAGTTGCCCATAGTCTCTGAACTGACCTAAGGTTAGGTTTTGGGGGAGATTAAGCTGATCCTAGATCTGTGATCCCACAGGCAACTCCAATCCAGAGCCTTCCTCCTTTATATCCACTGTGGCAAGCCGGACTCACATTTCACATCCACTTGTTCTCCGTTTCCCTTTTGTTTACGTTTCAAACCTACTTAAATCATGTCTCACACGGGAGGATAAGCTTCACTGAGCCATCAAATACCTCCCTGTCCTTGTGCCGTCCCCTTATCCCTTTCTCCCTCCCTCCGCCAGTCCACTCCTCCTCCCTTCTCTTCCATTCCCACACCAACCTTTCCCTCCCCGTCCTCCTACCATCCTCTTTACCCCCCCCCCCCCATCTCTCCAGTTCCCATCACATCCACCGCCCTTCCCTCCCCACAAACATCCCAAACAACAATAATAGATAGCGTGTTGTCTGTTATTGAAATCAGCCATGTGCCACGCCCATACAGGCTCTGCTCCAGCCTTACCCCAGGCCCGGCCTTGTCTGATGGATAGCCCTTTTTTTATTGGGGAAATAAAGAGCCTGACCCAATGCTCTTTGCCTCCTGTTAGATAAAGATAATGAACTCTGCCTGGAAACAATTGTTTGTGAAGACTTTGAGCAGACTAGTTAAGAGTTACTGTGAATGCAGTGTTTAAACAGCTGTCTGTAGAGGATATCACAAAATCATGAATGTGATCATTAAAACAATACTGATTAAAAGGTTACAATTATGTGATTCTGTCTGTGGCGCTATGTCATTCATCTGTAGAAATATGACTAAATGCTGCGATGGCAATAAAATAACTGTTATCATCATGTGTGTTTGTTCCAATGTTTGTTGTCAGCAGATGACTGTCTAGCTTTCTTATCTTCTGTGATAAGCTGCTGTGTTTTTCTCTTTTGGATGGTCTGATTGAGGGAGGGAGCTGGAGCGTACAACCCCGGGTTTGTGTAGTGGTGTCAAAGGCTTTGTAGACTCCCAGAGGGGAGAAGGGCGAAAGAAGGGGAGAACAGGAGACAGGGATGGGGGAGAGAGGGTGAAGGGGGGGAAAACTGGTGTCGATCACACATTTCAGGAATGCCACACAGTCTGTTTGAACCCCAGACCTTAACCTCAACCTATGGGGAGGGGAAGACACATGCTCTCTTAACTTAACCTGAATGAGGTTAGAATATGAGAAAACGTTCTAATCCACACTGCTATACTCTTAGAAAAAAAGGGTTCTTTGGCTGTCCACATAGGATCACTCTTTTTGGTTCCAGGTGGAACTATTTTGGGTTCCAAGTAGAACCCTCTGTGGAAAGGGGGAACCCAAAAGAGTTCTATTTGGAACCAAAACCAAAACCTTGAACCAAAAAGGGTTATCCTATGGGAACAAACGAACTCTTTTCGGTTCTAGATAGCACCTTTTTTTTCTAAGAATGTAGTGTCAAGCATTTGTCCTTGATCATGTGATCTGATCTAGGAACAAAGTCTGATGTTTTGTTTTACCAGTCTAGGTCATGAGTTTAAGAAAAACTACTTGAAAACCTACACATTGTGTGTGCTGGTTGGAGAGATAAGGTACTGGAAATTGCAACGTTAGGGTCTGCAAAATTCTGTCAGTCTGTCTTTGTGCATTTTTAGCCCACATAGCACAACAACCAACCGGCTGTGGAAAATTCAATATTTACATTACCATATTTACTTTGCAATTACCTGCAGGCCACTCTATTCCAGGGGTGTAGGCACGGGTGGGTCTAGGTGGGCCTGGGCCCACCCACTGAGGAGCAAGGCCCAATCACTCAGATTAAGCAACAAAAAATTATAAAAAAATGTAAAGTATTGTTTTATACTCTTTACTTCTCAGTATTCCAAACAGGACATTTCTATTTTGTATTTTTACCTAAACATGCCAACACGGCTAGAATTCATAGCAAGCAGTGCACTGGGTTAGTCCGATTTGATGAACTGGAATGACATTCACTCTCACAGGATGGGTTGCCAAAAAAACTAACTGAAAGCCACACCCCCCAATAAGCCACGACTATGACTGTATTGAAGCAAACAGTATGTCACTCTGCTTCTATGGTTATATGCACTATGCCTATTTAATTTGTTCATTTAGCGAACAAGACGGCTCATAATCCAGTGCCTTTCCCACAGTCAACACACCTATATTTTAGCTTTATTTAGATTTTAAAATGCTAAATGTTCTCTCAGCCTCATGGCAAACTGTAGAATAGCATATGATGAGCTATAATATTGCATGTTCCTCTCTGCCCCATTGTAAAATGTGTATAAATGCAGGAAATTAGCTTTAAAACAGCAACATTTTCTCTCAGCCTCAATGTCTGTCAGCCTCATGTCAAAATGTGTAGAATAGATTAGCTACAGAACTACACATTTTTCTCTTTGCCCCATGGCAAAATTGCAGGAAGATGGCTGCCAACACCCACATTTCGTCAGGCCCACCCACCAATGAATTTATGACCACACCACTGCTCTATTAATGCTTATAGTTGTGAAAGTATATAGAGAAAGGCATGTTTGTACAGAGTGGAGAGGTTACAAAATCAAAAGACTGGCCAGCGGTGATGTGAACTGTAGTGTTGTGTCAAATATTTTTTCCATAAACTACTGATGTTTGGTGAAAAACAAACATTACTCTGAATTTTAAAAAGCATTTCTGTAAGAAATGTGTTGGTTGCAGTAAACACCATTTTATTCATGTGTAATCCTTCTATGGATGTGAACCCATAGAAACAACAATATGGATGACAAACTGTATAGTAGAGAGGAGATGACTTAATGGCTCATGCCTGTGTCACAGTTCATATGGTATTGAGACCACAGTATTATCCAGTACCAGTCAAAAGTTTGGAAACACCTACTCATTCAAGGGTTTTTCTTTGTTATGACTATTTTCTACATTGTAGAATAACAGTGAAAACATCACAACTATGAAATAACACATATGGAATCATATAGCAACCAAAAAAGTGTTAAACAAATTAAAATATATTTTAGATTATTCAAGGTAGCCACCCTTTGCCTTGACAGCTTTGCACACTCTTGACATTCTCTCAACCAGCTTCATGAAGTAGTCAGCTGGAATGCATTTCAATTAAGAGGTGTGCCTTGTTAAAAGTGTATTTGTGGAAATTCTTTCCTTCTTAATGCATTTTAGCCAATCAGTTGTATTGTGACACGGTAGGGATGGTATACAGAAGACAGTCCTATTTGGTAAAATACCAAGTCCATATTATGGCAAAAACAGCTCAAATAAGCAAAGAGAAATGACAAGCCATCATTACTTTAAGACATGAAGGTCAGTCAACATTTCAAGAACTTTGAAAGTTTCTTCAAGTGCAGTGGCAAAAACCATCAAGCGCTATGATGAAACTGGCTCTCATGAGGACCGCCACAGGAAGGAACGACCCAGAGTTACCTTTGCTGCAGAGGATAAGTTCATTAGAGTGAACTGCACCTCAGATTGCAGTCCAAATAAATGCTTCACAGAGTTCAAGTAACAGACACATCTCAACATCAACTGTTCAGAGGAGACTGCATGAATCAAACCTTCATGGTCGAATTGCTGCAAAGAAACCACCAGGAAAGGACAGCAATAAGAAGAAGAGGCTTGCTTGGGCCAAGAAAGTCCAAATGTTAGATTTTTTTGTTCCAACCGCCATCTCTTTGTGAGACAGAGTAGGTGAACGGAGGATCTCCATATGTGTGGTTCCCACCGTGAAGCATGGAGGAGGAGGTATGATGGTGTAGAGGTGCTTTGCTGGTGACACTGTCAGTGATCTATTTAGAATTCAAGGCACACTTAACCAGCATGGCTACCACAGCATTCTGCAGCGATACGCCATCCCATCTGGTTTGCGCTTAGTGGGACTATCATTTGTTTTTCAACAGGTCAATGACCCAAAACACACCTCCAGGCTGTGTAAGGGCTATTTGACCAACAAGGAGAGTGATGGTGCTGCATCAGATGACCTGGCCTCCACAATCAGCTGACCTCAACCAAGTTGAGATGGCTTGGGATGAGTTCGACCGCAGAGCAGCCAACAAGTGCTCAGCATATGTAGGAACTCCTTCAAGACTGTTGGAAAAGCATTCCTCATGAAGTTGGTTGAGAGAATCCCAAAAGTGTTCAAAGCTGTCATCAAGGCAAAGAGTGGCTACTTTGAATCATCTAAAATATAACATATATTTGGATTGGTTTAACCCTATTTTGGCTACTACATGATTCCATATGTGTTATTTCATAGTGTTGATGTCTTCACTATTGTTCTACAATATATAAAATAGTACAAATAAAGAAAAACCCTTGAATGAGTACTGTAGGTGTGTCCAAACTTTTGACTGGTACTTTATGTTCCATGTGTGTAGTTCCATTTTCATGGAAGGCCTTTTGGCCCAATTGATGAAAGGTTCCACTCCATGGGCCCTTTGCACAGGTAGACTTTATCTTATCACTACTAACAGAGTTGAGGGCACTGTGGACTGTTCAATTAATATTTACTCACTGGCAATGCCTGCATTAACTTCCAACCAATCTAAGCATTTCATGAGGTTTTCCATGGCCATTTAGTAACGGAACACTGTTCTGGAAGTATTGGGGAATAGAATGATTTTGACAACCAAGTCCAACCTAATGTCACAAATGTCACTTTTATCCAAGTTCAAAGTGACATGACGGTCACTCTAACTAGCTAGCCAGGAGCCATTGACCTGACCGCTGTCATCACAGCCATGAGACTGAAATAGCCTTGTTAAAGTAATGTACACGTGCCACATTCATGGTCGAATTGCTGCAAAGAAACCACTACGAAAGGACAGCAACAAGAAGAAGAGGCTTGCTTGGGCCAAGAAAGTCCAGATTTGAGATTTTTCGTTCCAACTGCCATCTCTTTGTGAGACAGACTTGGTGAACGGAGGATCTCCATATGTGTGGTTCCCACCGTGAAGCATGGAGGAGGAGGTATGATGGTGTAGAGGTGCTTTGCTGGTGACACTGTCAGTGATCTATTTAGAATTCAAGGCCCACTTAACCGGCATGTCTACCACAGCATTCTGCAGCGATACGCCATCCCATCTGGTTTGTGCTTAGCGGGACTATCATTTGTTTTTCAACAGGTCAACAGGTCAATGACCCAAAACACACCTCCAACGCTGTCTTCACAGCCATGAGACTGAAATAGCCTAGTTAAAGTAATGTACACGTGCCACATTCATAGCTGAGATAGGCAGATAGAAACCACTGTTGTACAACAGCTAGTATGACGATATACTCTGTGACACTAACAAATTAAAACAAATTAACCATGTTGTTTTTGTTCTTAGGTGGTGCAATGCATGTTGTTTATTAAAAGCAGAATGTTTGGATTTGATCTTGGCTTAGTTTTTAAACCTGTAGAATCTGATACCATTGAAATCCTTCCGGTAAGAGTTGTTAATGGTTAGTGCCATTCCAAGTCATAGATAAAGCAGATCCTTAGTCCAAAGAGAAGACCTATTTAGCTTTGACTCAAAGTAGAATTGTTTGATATTGCAACAGTTCGTTGACTTACAAACTGGGACATTGACACAAGCTAGTCTCTACAGGATGTGTCCCGTGATGTTAGCGGGTGGTCTAGATGAAAATGAAACAAAGATAGAAGAAATATGAGGCAAGCAAATATCATTGAAGAGCCTATCTTTATTGAATAAATGATTGTGTGTGTGTGCACATATGTGTGTGCGGTGGTGTGTATGTGTGTGCATGTATCCTGTGATTATGTTGACTGAACATAACTGTCTCCATGTGTTCTTCACCACAGGCAGAGACAAGCACTCAAAAACAAGCCACGGGGGGTTTTCTGTTTATAGAAACAGTGAACGAGAGAGAAAAGTGGAAAAAGAAACAGTGACCGGCTGTTTCTCGCCCTCCGTCTCTGTCATTTGCTCAGTTACATTACTGCCCTGTTGGTCAAACAGTCAAGCAGCTTAGCCTAGAGGTAATTATATTTTTCTAGATGAAAAATGACATTTTCCAAGATAGAAAGATAACCCAGAATGTGAATCTTGTTAATTTTGTGTGTGATCTGATATGGTGCTAGTACTTCTAGGTATGACAGTTGGAGTTGCTGTAGTACGGACTGGGGGTTGGAGTAACTGAAAGTTAAAATACTGTTTATATCAAAACACATTTAGCTGGTGTTTAGATACGTGGTTCCTATCCCTAATGATAGAAGATCATGTAGTTTTGTGTTTTTGTTAGGTGGTTTTAGCTTTCATGTTGTATGTTTCATCAGGACAATTATAGCCACACTGTTAGTATACCAGAGAAACTCCACTGTGAGGTGGGTTTTAAAGGGATATGTTGTTATACTGTGGGGGAAGTTTTGGTTTGAAGAGAGATGTTGTAGCTTTCCAACAGACAGAGAGGCTGCTTCTCGTTCTAGCAGAGTAAACTGCCACGTAGAAAAAGTGAAATCATGGCGATGCAGGAGTGTGTATTAGAGTGGCCTTGTCCGGAAGTGACTTCACAATTCAGTTTCTTGATTCAGGTTCAATCAAACATAGTTTTAAACTTTGTTTTATTATTGACAGTTACAGCTGATTTTTGGACTGAATATCGATTTGCTCTCCTAAATATGTGTAATCTGATGTACTTTTCACCACCAGCTCATGGTCTTGCATGTAGCCTAGTGGTTAGAATGTTGGACTAGTAACTGAAAGGTTGCAAGGTCAAATCCATGAGCTGACAAGGTAAAAAAAAATGTCATTCTGCCCCTGAAGGCAATCAACCCACTGTTCCTAGGCTGTCATTGAAATTACGATTTTTTTCTTAACTGACATGGCTAGTAAAATATCAGGGCTTAAAAACAAAGCTATATGAATCACTCCAATATATTGGTATCACTCCACAGCGGAGGGATACATCCGAGGTGATTACAGCTGGGGTCTACCCCTATATATAAACCCCATGACACACGTTCTCTACAATACTTTTTGAGGCGCCTCCAGCACCGTAGACGATTGGACTGATCCATATAGCTCACATAACCGTGGTTACACATGTAACCTTTGTTATGCTTCACTATATTGGATCACTCCACTATATTGGTATACCCGTACCAGATTAGTCGGTGCTAGAGGGACCTGGCCAGCCAGAACCAACCGCAGAGGGAGGTGCCACATTTACACGATAGTACCTCGCAAAAGGTGCAAGAGGAAGCACAACTGGCCGCAGCACAGATCTCAGCGAGGGGCACTCCTCTCAGTAGAGCCCAGGATGCAGCCACACCCCATGTTGAATGTGCAACCACAGATCCCAGCACTGAGAAAATGAATCCCAGATCCCGCCGAGAAAATGAAAGAGATCGCGTGTCGCAGCCATGGGGTCTATAGATGTGGCAGACCCCAGCCGTGACACAGGTGTGCACAGGAGTAAACCTGTCATTCCTCACTTCGGATGTATCCCTCCGCTGTGGAGTGATATCAATATATTTGAGTGATCCAATATAGTGAAACATAACTACAACAACTGTACTGAGTTAGCCTAGTGCTCATATGTTCTCGGCTATATCCTATCATTCATTTCCTAGTTAAACAATCATGTCACTATGAAGTTTTGATATCCACCGGCGTTATTGGCTTAGCTGGACATTTCTAACTGGTCTTGGAACTGTGACAACGGGTAGCCTCTCCCCTCGATGGGCTATGCAGTGATTTTGCCAACACAGCCAGATATGTATAGTCTTGTACCTTTAACATTTTTTAACCTGACTATGGTATCTGTTGATTAAATTAGACTTTCTTAGTATACTGAGTAATATAAAAATGTCACAAATGAATTAAAACGAGAAAATAGCAACTCTGCAGAGCGCCAATGGCTGCAATGAAGGGCCTAATTACTTCCGGACACAAAGGGTCCACAAAGCTCATCCTCCTCCTCTTCACTCTATTGGTGACATTAATTGTTACATTAAGAGGCTGGAGGAGGTTGTCATGACCCAATAAAAGTATGTATTCTAATTAATCCTTCTCTCTCATTCTATCTTTCTCCCCCCTCTCTCTCTTCTTCATCTCTTTCATTCTCCCCCTATATTTTTCCTGCTTTTCTGTCCTCGGGTATTTACTGTTTCTCATTGGTGAAAATACTATTTCAATCGTTTTTGGGGGTATCTGTACTTTACTATTTATATTCTTGCCAATTTGTACTTCACTACATTCCTAAAGAAAATAATGTACTTTTTACTCCATACATTTTCCCTGACACCCAAAAGTACTCGTTACATTTTGACAGGAAAATGTTCTAATTCACACACTTATCACACACATCCCTGGTCACCCCTACTGCCTCTGATCTGGCGGAGTCACTAAACACAAATGCTTCGTTTGTGAATGATGTCTGAGTGTTCCTCTGGCTATCCATCAATAAAAAAGAAAATAAAATAAAATTGTGCCAGCTAGTTTGCTTAATATAAGGAATTTGACACTTGTGTACATTTGAGCAATTCCATTTACTTTTGATACTTAACTATATTTAAAACCAAATACTTTTAGATTTTTACTCAAGTAATATTTTACTGGGCGACTCACTTTTACTTGAATCATAATGCATTAGCTCCCTCATGTGACACAACGCTAATACTTAGAGAAGCAGGTTCATTTGTCAAGCACCTACAGCACATACATCACAAACAAAGGAGATGATTGTCGACTTCAGGAAACAGCAGAGGGAGCACCCCTCTATCCACATCGACGGGACAGTAGTGGAGAGAGTAGTACGTTTTAAGTTCCTCGGCGTACACATCACGGACAAACTGAATTGGTCCACCCACACAGATAGCAGCGCCTCTTCAACCTCAGGAGGCTGAAGAAATTTGGCTTGTCACCAAAAGCACTCACAAACTTATACAGATGCACAATCGAGAGCATCCCGTCGGACTGTATCACCGCCTGGTATGGCAACTGCTCCGCCCACAACCGTAAGGCTCTCCAGAGGGTAGTGAGGTCTGCACAACGCACCACCGGGGGCAAACTACCTGCCCTCCAGGACACCTACACCACCCGATGTCACAGGAAGGCCATAACGATCATCAAGAACAACAACCACCTGAGCCAATGCCTGTTCACCCCGCTATCATCCAGAAAGCGAGGTAAGTAAAGGTGCATCAAAGCTGGGACCGAGAGACTGAATAACAGCTTCTATCTCAAGGCCATCAGACTGTTAAACAGCCACCACTAATATTGAGTGGCTGCTGCAAACACACTGACTCAACTCCAGCCACTTTAATAATGGAAATTGATGTAAAAATATATCACTAGCCACTTTAAACAATGCTACTTAATATAATGTTTACATACCCTACATTACTCATCTCATATGTATATACTGTACTCTATACCATCTACTGCATCTTTATGCATTACATGTATCACTAGCCACTTTAAACTATGCTACTTAATATAATGTTTACATACCCTACATTACTCATCTCATATGTATATACTGTATTCTATACCATCTACTGCATCTTTATGCATTACATGTATCACTAGCCACTTTAAACTATGCCACTTTGTTTACAAACCCTACATTACTCATCTCTTATGTATCTACTGTACTCGATACCATCTACTGCATCTTGCCTCTGCCGTTCTGTACCATCACTCATTCATATATCTTTATGTACATATTCTTTATCCCTTTACACTTGTGTGTATAAGGTAGTAGTTTTGGAATTGTTAGGTGAGATTACTCGTTGGTTATTACTGCATTGTCGGAAATAGAAGCAAAAACATTTTGCTACACTCGCATTAACATCTGTTAACCATGTGTGCAAGTTCTCCCACTTAAAAAGATGAGAGAGGCCTGTAATTTTCATCATAGGTACACTTCAACTATGACAGACAAAATGAGAAGAAAAAAATCCAGAAAATCACATTGTAGGATTTTTAATGAATTTATTTGCAAATTATGGTGGAAAATAAGTATTTGGTCACCTACAAACAAGCAAGATTTCTGGCTCTCGAAGACCTGTAACTTCTTCTTTAAGAGGCTCCTCTGTCCTCCACTCGTTACCTGTATTAATGGCACCTGTTTGAACCTGTTTGAACTTTTCACTCATAATCTCACGATACATGGCCCCATTCATTCTTTCCTTTACACGGATCAGTCGTCCTGGTCCCTTTGCAGAAAAACAGCCCCAAAGCATGATGTTTCATCAGAAACAGAAACAAATCAGAAACTTTCTGTCCAAAAATGATGCAGAAAAATTAATCCATGCTTTTGTCACTTCTAGGTTAGACTACTGCAATGCTCTATTTTCCGGCTACCCGGATAAAGCACTAAATAAACTTCAGTTAGTGCTAAATACGGCTGCTAGAATCCTGACTAGAACCAAAAAATTTGATCATATTACTCCAGTGCTAGCCTCTCTACACTGGCTTCCTGTCAAAGCAAGGGCTGATTTCAAGGTTTTACTGCTAACCTACAAAGCATTACATGGGCTTGCTCCTACCTACCTCTCTGATTTGGTCCTGCCGTACATACCTATACGTACGCTACGGTCACAAGACGCAGGCCTCCTAATTGTCCCTAGAATTTCTAAGCAAACAGCTGGAGGCAGGGCTTTCTCCTATAGAGCTCCATTTTTATGGAACGGTCTGCCTACCCATGTCAGAGACGCAAATCGGTCTCAACCTTTAAGTCTTTACTGAAGACTCATCTCTTCAGTGGGTCATATGATTGAGTGTAGTCTGGCCCAGGAGTGGGAAGGTGAACGGAAAGGCTCTGGAGCAACGAACCGCCCTTGCTGTCTCTGCCTGGCCGGTTCCCCTTTTTCCACTGGGATTCTCTGCCTCTAACCCTGTTACGGGGCTGAGTCACTGGCTTGCTGGGGCTCTCTCGTGCCGTCCCTGGGGGGGTGCGTCACCTGGGTGGGTTGATTCACTGTTGTGGTCGGCCTGTCTGGGTTTCCCCCCTTTGGGTTGTACCGTGTCGGAGATCTTTGTGGGCTATACTCGGCCTTGTCTCAGGATGGTAAGTTGGTGGTTGTAGATTTCCCTCTAGTGGTGTGGGGGCTGTGCTTTGGCAAAGTGGGTGGGGTTATATCCTTCCTGTTTGGCCCTGTCCGGGGTGTCCTCGGATGGGGCCACAGTGTCTCCTGACCCCTCCTGTCTCAGCCTCCAGTATTTATGCTGCAGTAGTTTATGTGTCGGGGGCTAGGGTCAGTTTGTTTATCTGGAGTACTTCTCCTGTCCTATTCGGTGTCCTGTGTAAATCTTGTGCGTTCTCTAATTCTCTCCTTCTCTCCTTCTTTCTCTCTCTCGGAGGACCTGAGCCCTAGAACCATGCCCCAGGACTACCTGACATGATGACTCCTTGCTGTCCCCAGTCCACCTGGCCATGCTGCTGCTCCAGTTTCAACTGGCCTGGGCCCTAGGACCATGTCCCAGGACTACCTGACATGAGGACTCCTTGCTGTCCCCAGTCCACCTGGCCATGCTCCTGCTCCAGTTTCAACTGTTCTGCCTTGCTATTATTCAACCATGCTGGTCATTTATGAACATTTGAACATCTTGGCCACGTTCTGTTATAATCTCCACCCGGCACAGCCAGAAGAGGACTGGCCACCCCACATATGCTCTCTCTAATTCTCTCTTTCTTTCTCTCTCTCGGAGGACCTGAGCCCTAGGACCGTGCCCCAGGACTACCTGACATGATGGCTCCTTGCTGTCCCCAGTCCACCTGACTGTGCTGCTGCTCCAGTTTCAACTGTTCTGCCTTATTATTATTTGACCATGCTGGTCATTTATGAACATTTGAACATCTTGGTCATTTTCTGTTATAATCTCTACCCGGCACAGCCAGAAGAGGACTGGCCACCCCACATAGCCCGGTTCCTCTCTAGGTTTCTTCCTAGGTTTTGGCCTTTCTAGGGAGTTTTTTCCTAGCCACCGTGCTTTTACACCTGCATTGTTTGCTGTTTGGGGTTTTAGGCTGGGTTTCTGTACAGCACTTTGAGATATCAGCTGATGTACGAAGGGCTATATAAATAAATTTGATTTGATTTGATTTGATTTGATGTTTCCACCCCCCATGCTTCACAGTAGGTATGGTGTTCTTTGGATGCAACTCAGCATTTTTTGTCCTCCAAACACGAAGAGTTGAGTTTTTACCAAAAAGTTATATTTTTGTTTCATCTGACCATATGGCATTCTCCCAATCTTCTTCTGGATCATCCAAATGCTCTCTAGCATACTTCAGACGGGCCTGGACATGTACTGGCTTAAGCAGGGGGACACGTCTGGCACTGCAGGATTTGACTCCCTGGCGGCGTAGTGTGTTACTGATGGTAGGCTTTGTTACTTTGGTCCCAGCTCTCTGCAGGTCATTCACTCGGTCCACCCATGTGGTTCTGGGATTTTTGCTCACCGTTCTTGTAATCATTTTGACCCCACGGGGTGAGATTTGCGTGGAGCCCCAGATCGAGGGAGATTGTCAGTGCTCTTGTATGTCTTCCATTTCCTAATAATTGCTCCCACAGTTGATTTCTTCAAACCAAGCTGCTTACCTATTGCAGATTCAGTCTTCCCAGCCTGGTGCAGGTCTACAATTTTGTTTCTGGTGTCCTTTGACAGCTCTTTGGTCTTGGCCATAGTGGAGTTTGGAGTGTGACTGTTTGAGGTTGTGGACAGGTGTCTTTTATACTGATAAGTTCAAACAGGTGCCATTAATACAGGTAACGAGTGGAGGACAGAGGAGCCTCTTAAAGAAGAAGTTACAGGTCTGTGAGAGCCAGAAATCTTGCTTGTTTGTAGGTGACCAAATACTTATTTTCCACCATAATTTGCAAATAAATTCATTAAAATCCAACAATTTGATTTTCTGTATTTTTTTCTCATTTTGTCTGTCATAGTTGAAGTGTAGCTATGATGAAAATTACAGGCCTCTCTCATCTTTTTAAGTGGGAGAACTTGCACAATTGGTGGCTGACTAAATACTTTTTTGCCCCACTGTATGTGACAACTAAAATTTGATTTGATTTACAGTACTTTCATGTCATGACATTTGATTCGTCAGCTCAAAATAGATAACACATTTCCTATATTCAAATGTGTGGTGCCTCTGAGTGACTGTTTTTACCCTCACCAAAACCACACCCTCTGAATATTGTTTCCTTGTTGTTATCGCTGATAGTATTTCATGAGGGTTTTGTTAAAACATTATGGACGCAATTCAAAGCAATATGACAAACGTCTCAGTATGTGATCATGTTTCAACTATGAATTGATTTCCTTTCCCAGTGTGGTGGTTTGCCTTGGCTAATGACACTGAATAGAAATGGCAGTCAAGACAGTGAGAGGTCTCATTGTTGCCAGGGGTAACAGTGGATAAGGGGCTCTTATTGTTGCTGTTTTTGGTGAGGGGGCTGGAGAGTCTGCCAACTCGTCAACGCGCACGCACACACACAAACACACACACACACACACACACACACACACACACACACACACACACACACACACACACACACACACACACACACACACACACACACACACACACACACACACACACACACACACACACACACACACACACACACACACACACACACACACCACCACTCACTCTTAGTGTCACGTGATTCTTCTCCCTCCCCAGGCTTTCTGGCCCAGTTTTAAATAATTAGCCTCTCTGTTTGATCTCCCCCTCTGACTTGGTGAAAACATGTTCTTCCTCTCTGATACGGGGAAAACCTTGTTCTTCCTCTTACGTCTCATTTTTGGGAAACCCTTGCTACGAGTAAGGCAAAACAACTTCACTTCCTCAAGCCTCTCCGAAGCTTTTCTGCAGCTGAGGTGAAGGGGACAAAAGCTCTACCTCTCTCACTGCTGTTCTGAGACAAATGTTTTCTATTAGACCACACTCTGAAAAGCTGTTTGAAATTGTTGCCCAAAGAAGGTATTGGATCTTGAATGCTCACCATGGAGAATGAAGATGGTCATTTACCCTAGCCAGGCAGCTGCCCATGGTGTGTAGACCGCACGCGCACACACACACACACACACACACACACACACACACACACACACACACACACACACACACACACACACACACACACACACACACACACACACACACACACACACACACACACACACACACACACACACACACACACACACACACACACACACACACACACACACACAGAGAACATGAGCCCTACCGTAGGATTAATCCAAACCCAAGCAAATGTGACCACAGTGTCATATTAACAAGTCAAATTGGTAGGCCTCTAATTTAAGCATGACCTTTAACATCCAGCGCTGTGACATCATACTGTACACTGAAAGACACAGAGGTCCTGGGGTCCACCTGCTCTTTAAAGTCTCCACAAAAGGCTAACCATTAAAAACTAACCCTGTTGTAAAGCTGGTAGTAGTATCTTCCATGTGTGTTGTGTTGAATACAATTTTACAGAACTTGTGGACATCAGAGCACATAAGGAAGAATACGAAACAACCCTAGTTCTGCTTAAACCAACTTGTCGTTCTCTTGCTAAACATGGCCATGACACATTGTTATTTACAGTAACAGTCAAACATTCAGGCTGTCAACAACTGATTTCACCACAATAACATTTTAATGAAAGCAAGAATTGGTAGTTGTTTTTTAAAACTTTTGGTTTCAGTAGAACAGCTGTGATCTAGTTTTATTCTCTGTTGTGGTTGAGAGTAGAAGAGGGGAAATGTGCTCTGCCTCTGCTGCTAACCGCACTCTTCAGAAGAAGTCACTACGTGTCAAAAGCACCACTAGTCGTTCCACACACTGCAGCCTAGTAATAGGCTAAGGTACGACAAGGGAAAAGTACAAAATGGACAACGTTCTGAATAAGAAATGACCCTTGTTGTAAATGACATTTTCTAAACGTCTTCCTCTTTATAGTACCAGTGTTGTTGTTAACCCACAAGGTGAATATGCCCCTACAGGTGCAGATCTAGGATGAATTTGCCCACAAATCCTAACCTTGGGGGAAATGCTTATGCAAATCAGATGCAGAACTGACCCAAGACAAGCGGGTGCTACACTGTTGTTGTTTAACCAGTCCCCTCCCTGATCTATACTCGTTCAAAAGCAGCAGGAGACAAAGCAAACAGACAGTGAGAGACAGACACTAAAGAGTTAAGATCAATTACATCAGAAGTGTATTTGAGTAGCTGATCTAATCAGCTAGTACAGTGATAGGGTTCTATTCTGAACAAGTAACAGGCGGACCCTCGATACATAATAATAGGGCATACTTTTTACGTCCCCAGGACTTGACAACATGGTCTTAGCGCCTTTTGTACAATTTTGTACGTAAATCTGTGACACTCTATTCAGTATGATATGTTACGTTTCTTATGGTATGTATTAGTTTGTGGATGTCCATCACCCATTTCGTATGATATGTTACAAATTACAGTTCGTATTATATTACGGATTTGCAAAACACAGTTACGATTTCATAAAAACGTGTGCTTTTTGCTAGGCTAGGGTTACGGGTTAGGTTAAAGCGTTAAGGGAAAGGTCAACTAAAAGAGTTAAGGTTAGGGTTAGCTAACATGCTAATTAATTGCAAAGTTGCTAATTAGCTAAAATGCTAGTTGACTAACATTTGTGTTGCTAGACATTCGTGTTATGCCCAGTCATCCACCAGACTAATTTTTTACCTTAAACTAATTTGATTGTCCCGGATTTGTTTACTGTTACGTCTTGTCTATGAGACCAGGCTGCTTCGAAAGGGGGTTGTCTTCTCTCCAATCTAAGCATAGCAGCACAAATAAAGACACCAAAAGACAGCACACAGAGAGGACTGAAAGACTGATGAGATGTCACCCTAACAGCTTATGTAAAAAAGGCTAGACTGACCCTGTAAGGATAAATCCCAGGGAAAAGCCGTGTCTCAGGTACCTCCATGTTCTTAGTTATGTAATAGATGTGTCCATGTGCAATAATACAAACATTTGTTTCACATGGCTTCCCTTAAGCCTTATCTGACCTTGGATCCACTGCACCCTATTCAGAGATCAGTGACATGTAATCATTAATCTCTAAACTCTACTTCTGCCATCCCATGTGCTCTAGAAGAAAACACTGGGGTCAGGTGGCAATTGGATATTTACCCTTAAGACATGAAAAAGGGCTTGCTAGTTATTTTAAAACGATCTGACAGATGGTCTGAGGAAAAGCAAAACCACTGGGCAAAGACATCAATTCAATGTTTGTTCATTGAAATGGAAACATTGAGTCATTGTACCCAGGGGGAAGGTCTCGAGTCCTGCATTTTACATTTGAGTTTAGAAACTTCTCGCTCAAGCCACACTGAGAGAAACTATAGTGAGGCCACGTTTCTTGCTTTGCATTTCCTATACGACCTTTGAGCCTTGAATCAAAGAAGCCAAATGTTGGCTCCTTGGAGAAAGCAATTGGATTAAACTTAAACCTCTGGCCAATTGTAGATTGTAGACAATTGACATTCCACAGTAAAAATATATTCAAGAGACCCAGGCTTGCACTGTGAGGGTGTATTCCCTGCCTACCCTCTGATCGAACACCTGGTCTGTAAAACCAAGAGCCAGTGAAACCAAGAGACTGTAAGATGCAATGCAAAGTTTTTTTTAATGCAGTAATTTTGATCTACAAGGAGAGTGTTTAACAAAATTATACAGGAGGTAAAGGCCTTTATACATATGGAAACAGATTATACAGAAGACTCCGGAGCAGAATACACAAATAAATACATTTGTCTTTTTAAAACAGTCAGTCCCAGTCCCCCAGGGAAATATAACTTAAAGAAATACTGGATATTTCACCCATTGGACTTCTCCTTAACTCCAACAATGAGTGGAAAGATTTAAAGCAACCTTACAAATCCACTAGCTGTCAAATAGTGACGGCAAATTAAGGTGTCAATAACTGCATCTCCCACAAGCCAATGCAGGAACGCAAAATCATAGACCTGTAAAAGGAGATTAACTTTGGTTTGAACCCCCATGATGAGGTACACGCTAGCTAGCCTAGTCTTCGATCAGTTTATGCTGTATAGCCATTGGTAATCGGCACTGCTGGGACAGCCTATCAATATAAAGCATAATGTTCTGTATTCACTTAACACTACACTAAATAGCAGTGAGTTCATAATAGGTTGGATCATTGATTAATGAGATGTGAGATCCCAAAGGGATGTTCAGAATCAGATCAGACACTGATCAACTGGGGGAACAGTTCGTTGGCGAACACGTCATCCCAGGACCCCTCTGAGCAGAGGGGGGATGACATGTCGCTGATGGGGGAAGGGGACCGCTCGTATCCGGAGTCGCTGTAGGCATCCATCAGGTAGGCACCAGTCTTCTCTAGGCTACCCATGGCCAGGTCAGAGGTCAGCGAGGCCACAGACAGGAAGTCTTCCAGAACCCCATGATTTTTAGGGATGATGACCTCTTCTTCCGGCTCATCTTTGACACACACGTCAACCTCATCGGCCACAGAGTCGACCTCAACCATCTTTATCCCTGTCACACTCTCCTCGTGATTCACTTCCTGCTGCCCGAGGACACACACCACCTCCACAGGCTTGGTGTAGATGTGGTCAAAGTGGATCAGTTCATTAAGGGCCTCCAGCTTAACTGGTGTGGCCCCCAGAGCTGCAGGTGAGGGGGCAGGTACTCCTCCCCCCCCTCCGACCAGCAGCACCGCCTGCTCCTGGATCTCCTGCTCACCACACTCCCTGAGGAACAGCTCTGGGTGAAGGATGTCAAGAATGCCCAGCAAGAGATCAGACTGGAGGGGAGAGGGAGTGAGCAGGTTACAACTCTGAACAGGGAATGGCAGAACTGGAACTCACCAATAGGCAAGATGAGCATTATAAAAGCACTTTGAGCTACTGGAAAATGGACTAGACTAAATGAAGCCAATCAATGACTATAAAGTGCTGTATATCCATCTCCATTTGATAAAGCCCTTATCCATAGCTTACATTACAGTGGTCATGCATTAGCTGTAGCAGACAAAAATGGTGTCCATAGTAGTCTATGTGTCTCACCTCAGAGTCTGTAGAGTCAAGACTATCTGTATCCATTGGGAAATCTTCAGATTTGAGAATTGCTGGGCCTGCACCTGCTGCAGAGGCACACATAGCCTGAGTACTGCAGACTCAGAAGACCCGATCCCCAAAACGGCATCAATCCCATTGGACTCCAACACCTGAGCCTGGGGGGGGGGATGAAGAGTTATAAATTGACTGGCTCTGACAGCCAGGTGGCTCTGACAGCCAGGTGGCGCTGACAGCCAGGTGGCGCTGACAGCCAGGTGGCGCTGACAGCCAGGTGGCGCTGACAGCCAGGTGGCGCAACTGCCCCCCCCCCCCCAAATCTTCTGCATTACCAATAACTCACAAATCTGCTTACATTCTCTTTGGCCTCAAGGGTGTCCAACCCCAGCCTCTGTCTCAGTTCCTTGTTCTCGTTCCCCATACCACACATCTTTTGCCGTAACAGCCTGTTTTCAACATGAAGTTTCTGGTTCTAGAGAGGAGACAGCAAGAGATACAATTATAACACCTTAGTTTAGGAATAAGAGGAATAAATTGCAGTCATTAACACCGTGACAATTTATGGACAGAATTGATTTACCTCCAGTTCCATCACCAGAACTTGCTCTTCCAGCTCACCCATTTTGGCTTTTTTTCTGTCTCTGGCCGTTTGGGCTGCAACTCTGTTCTTGAGTTTCCTGAAGAGGAAATATTATCTTTTGAAATTGCTGACAAAGCAAGATGACAGACAGGAATGGGAGAGAGTTCTTGGTTATTGCACAATCAGCCGCCATGTTCCTGTCATGCAGACAGAACAGGTTCCAAATTTCCAGAAACAGGGTGGGAGCAATAGGCTGACTCCTCAAATCTGTTGATATGCGAAGCCGGGTAACATGACAGGCCGAGTCGACGAATAAAAAAGGTAAATCTACCATAGTCTAATTTTGAATGTGCAGGATTTATTCTTATCACAGTTACTGGAAAGACATCGATGACATTCATGGGAATCTGTCCATTTGTGTGGCGTAAGGAGTAGCCTGCTCCCTTTGGTCAACCAATCAATTCACAATTGTTCACCTTTGGTATCACGAGATCGATATGATGGCATCTGACTTCAATAATAATTCAATTTATATAGCCATGAGAATAACGTTACAACTAAATACACAAAATTGGCGATTCAGGAAACTAACCTGCGAAGCTGCTTTTCTTCTGGGCTCAAATGAGTGAGTCTCTGTCTTTTTCGCAGGGGTGGCCCAGTTGTCGAATTTGAGTCGGAATCTGACGAATTCGCTTGGTTTTGCGACGGCAAAACGACAGAAATTGACCGGCTGTAGCCCTGTGTTGAGCTAGAAGAGCCATTCTGTTGCCCAGATATCAAGAGGACTTTATGTCCCGCTGTCCCCACGACCATATTATTTATCCTTATAGACTTCAGAAATATTGGGGTAGCTTCAAATAAACCTAAGGTTTATTTAGGTCTTTCTATCCCTGTCAGTTCTCAAATATAAAAAAAGGAGTTCCGCTTCCAATCTATTTCTACAGTCGTGGTGAAATCTGATAGGCTGAAAGACATTGCAATGCTTTCACAGTATGCTCTATGATTGGCTGCAGGGCTCATTCAATTTGCATTCAACTTTCACCCTGCGTTCGCAGTAAAATGCCTGCCTCTTGTTCATGGAAGGTGTAATTTCCCATCTAACCTACGCTTGGCACAAATAACAAACCCGACCCATTTAAAATTCCCAGCAAAAATATTTAGAGCCAAAAGTATTGAGGTTATTCACCCTGGGTTATTAAAATCATCAAATCAAATCCAATTGTATTTGTCACATACACATGGTTAGCAGATGTTAATGCGAGTGTAGCGAAATGCTTGTGCTTCTAGTTCCGACAATGCAGTAATAACCAACAAGTAATCTAACTAACAATTCCAAAACTACTGTCACAGTGTAAGGGGATAAAGAATATGTACATAAGGATATATGAATGAGTGATGGTACAGGGCAGCATACAGCAGATGGTATCGAGTACAGTATATACATATGAGATGAGTATGTAGACAAAGTAAACAAAGTGGCATAGTTAGTGGCTAGTGATACATGTATTACATAAGGATGCAGTCGATTATATAGAGTACAGTATATAAGTATGCATATGAGATGAATAATGTAGGGTAAGTAACATTATATAAGGTAGCATTCTTGTTTAAAGTGGCTAGTGATATATTTACATCATATTTACATCATTTCCCATCAATTCCCATTATTAAAGTGGCTGGAGTTGGGTCAGTGTCAATTACTTTATTTTTCTAAACAAAATTTAGTTCTCAAAATAGCCGTACAGTAGATGTACTTGTATTCAGTGGTGGAAAAAGTACTCAAATGCCATACTTGAGTAAAAGTAAAGATACTTTAATAGAAAATAGTAAAAGTGAAGGTCACCCAGTAAACTACTACTTGAATAAAAGTCTAAAAGTATTTGGTTTTAAATATACTTAAGTATCAAAAGTAAATGGAATTGCTAAAATGTGCTTAATTAAGTATAAAAAGTAAAAGTATAAAGAATTTCAAAAATTTCTGTCAAATGGAAAGAGTACTTTTGGTTGTAAGGGAAAATGTATGGAGTAAAAAGTACATTATTTTCTTTCGGAATGTAGTGAAGTGAAAGTTGTCAAAAATATAATTAGTAAAGTACAGATACCCCAAAAAATAACTTAAGTAGTACTTTAAAATATTTTTACTTAAGTACTTTACACCATTGCACCATTGCTTCTAACATGTAGGATAATAACCTGTTGACCTCCAAAGTACACTAGCTTACAATTACAGTTGTAAAAGAAGACTATATTACTCTGGTGTCATGCCCTGACCTTAGAGAGATGTTTTATTTCTCTATTTGGTTAGGTGAGGTTGTGATGTGGGGTGGGCAGTCTATGTTCTATTTTCTATGTTTTGTATTTCTTTGTTTTGGCCGGTTATGGTTCTCAATCAGGGACAGCCATCTATTGTTGTCTCTGATTGGGAACCATACTTAGGCAGCACTTTTTCCCACCTGTCTTTGTGGGTAGTTAACTTTGTTTGTGGCACTGAATCCCTGTAAGCATCACGGTTGTTGTTTCTTGTTTTTTTGGCAACGTTTTTAAAATAAAAGGAAAATGTACGCTCATCACGCTGCACCTTGGTCTTCTTCCAGCGACGGCCGTGGCAGATGGACTATTGTATAGGTTCTTTATAGAATAGTCATTGCAGGAGATTCAGTTGTTATCACCTTGCCACTACAATCCCATTAATTTTGTCCTCCCCATTCAATAGCCAATACAGTTTGCATATCCATATTGAATTTTGATTATGTCCCTGCCATTGCACATCTGGCATCCATCTCACTCATAGTGGATAACTTTCAGGTCAAATAGTGGAAAATAACTGTTTTGTAGCTTGTGATGCAAAGGATTTGTGATTTTCATCATGTATCCTACTGGGGGAATATATATGAATTCTTATTAGTTGTTTTTGTTTTATTATTCCCCATACCTTATTCATAGTGGGACATATTCAACATTTCTTCAAAGAAGGTGTGGCTTGGAATCCAGTTTTCTATACAGTACCAGTCAACAGTTTGGACATACACTACCGTTCAAAAGTTTGGGGTCACTTAGAAATGTCCTTGTGCTTTTCTTTCAAAATCATTTTTTGTCTATTAAAATAACATCAAATTGATCAGAAATACAGTGTAGACATTGTTAATGTTGTATATGACTATTGTAGGTGTACCTTGTGTCGTGGAAATTCATGTATACTGAGAGAGACTTGAACTACCATTCAAATGATCAATCTGTATTTAACATTGATTAATTATTGCAATAATGAGACTGGTCGACTCCATATTGTTGTTTGTTGGACAGAGAGCCTAACCTTTTCAGAAAATGCTGGTTCTTAAATAGCTGACACTAAAATGCTTAATCATGGCTGGTTCTACCCCTCCCATGCAGATTGGGGGCATCATAAGCCACTTTGGGGTCCTATTGTGGTTATCTGCACCTGGTGTTGTTTTAACCACCACCCAGCTTAGTCTCCCAGATGCAAGAATGGGTTTGAGACAATGAGAGATTGTTCTAGTCCTAAACTATCCCGAGTAAAACATATTCTTGACCATATGCCCAGATTAGCTGCAGGGAGCTAGAGTGGAGACCATAAAAACACAGCGTCAGTAGAACAGAAATGTCTTACTATTTGTTAAGTATTAATTGGTAACTATTAATATCAAACAAATTAACTACGTAATCTTTCTCTCACACTTGTTAAAAATTCATTTGTGGAATATCTTTCCTTCTTAGTGTGTTTGAGCCAATGAGGTGTGTTGTGACAAGGTAGGGGTGGTATACAGAAGATAGCCCTATTTGGTAAAATATCAAGTCCATATTATGGCAAGAACAGCTCAAATAAGCAAAGAGAAATTACAGTCCATCATTACTTTAAGACATGTAGGTAAGTCAATCCGAAAAGTTCAATCATTTTGAACGTTTCTTCAAGTGCAGTCACAAAAACCGTCAAGCGCTATGATGAAACTGGCTCTCATGAGGACTGCCACAGGAAAGGAAGACCCAGTGTTACCTCTGCTGCAGAGGATTAGTATATTAGTTACCAGCTTCAGAAATTGCTGCCCAAATAAATGCTTCACAGAGCTCAAGTAACACACACATCTCAACATCAACTGTTCAGAGGAGACCGTGTGAATCAGACCTTCATGGTCGAATTGCTGCAAAGAATCCACTACTAAAGGACACCAATAAGACGAAGAGACTGGAAATCTGATGGAAATCTGTCTTTATGTCTGATGAGTCCAAATTTGAGATTTTTGGTTCCAACCGCCATGCCTTTATGAGACGCAGAGTAGGTGGTTCTCACCGTGAAGCATGGAGGAGGATGTGTGATGGTGTGGGGGTGCTTTGCTGGTGACACTGTCAGTGATTTATTTAGAATTCAAGGCACACTTAACCAGCATACCTCCCACAGCACTATGAAGTGACACGCCATCCCATCTGGTTTGCGCTTAGTGGGACTATCATTTGTTTTTCAACAGGACAATGACCCAATACAACTCCAGGCTGTGTAAGGGCTATTTGGAGAGTGATAGAGTACTGCATTAAATGACCTGGCCTCCACAATCACCTGACCTCATCCCAATTGAGATGGTTTGGGATGAGTTGGACCGCAAAGCGAAGGAAAAGCAGCCAACAAGTGCTCAGCATGTGTGGGAACTTCAAGACGGTTGGATAAGCATTCCAGGTGAAGCTAGTTGAGAGAATGCCAAGAGTGTGCAAAGCTGTCACCAAGGCAAAGGGTGGTTACTTTGATGAATCTAAAATCTAAAATATATTTTGATTTGTTTAACACTTTTTTGGTTTCTACATGATTCCATGTGTTATTTCATAGTTTTGATGTCTTCACCATTATTCTACAATGTAGAATATAGTCAAATATAAATAACGACAAACCCTTGAATGAGTAGGTGTGTACAAACTTTTGACTGGTACTGTATATTAAATTGATTGGACCTGATTTAGAAAGGTAAACACCTGTCTATATAACGTCCCACAGATCAAAAACCAAGCCATGAGGTCGAAGGAATTGTTCGTAGAGCTCAGAGACAGGATTATGTCGAGGCACAGATTTGGGAAAGGGTACCAAAATATTTCTGCAGCATTGATGGTCCCCCAAAAAACAGTGGCCTCCGTCATTCTTAAATGGAATAAGTTTGGAACCACCAAGACTCTTCCAATTGCTGGCTGCCCGGCCAAACTGAGCAATCGAGGGAGAAGGGCCCTGGTCAGGGAGAGCTCTAGAGTTCCTCTGTGGAGATGGGAGAACCTTCCAGAAGAATAACCATCTCTGCAGCACTCGATCAATAATGCCTTTATGTTAGAGTGGACAGACGGAAGCCACCCCTCAGTAAAAGGCACATGACAGCCTACTTGGAGTTTGCCAAAAGTCACCTAGAGACTCTCAGACCATGAGAAACAAGATTCTCTGGTCTGATGAAACCAAGATTGAACTCTTTGGCCTGAATCCCAAGTGTCTCGTCTGGAGGAATCCTGGCACCATCCCTACAGTGAAACATGGTAGTGGCAGAATCATACTGTGGGGATTGTTTTCAGCAGCATGGACTGGGAGACTAGTGAGGATTGAGGCAAAGATGAAAGGAGCAAAGTACAGAGAGATCCTTCATGAAATGCTGCTCCAGAGCGCTCCGGACCTCAGACTGGGGCAAAGTTTCACCTTCCAAAAGGACAACGGCCCTAAGCACACAGCCAAGATGACATAGAAGTGGCTTCGGGACAAGTCCCTGAATGTCCTTGAGTGGCCTAGCCAGAGAGACCTGAAAATAGCTGTGCAGCAACGCAGCTGGGAGAATGGGAGAAACTCCCCAAATAAAGGTGTGCCAAGCATGTAGCGTGATACCCAAGAATACTCAATACTGTATTCATTGCCAAAGGTGCTTCAACAAAGTACTGAGTAAATGGTCTGAATACTTATGTAAATGTCATTTTTCAGTTTTTTTTATTTTTATAAACTAGCAAACATTTCTAATAACCTGTTTTTGCTTTGCTATTATGAGCTATTGTGTGTAGATTGATGAGGGAATACAAAAAAATATATATTTTATAAGGCTGTAACATAACAAAATGTGGATAAGTCGAGGGATCTGAATACTATCCCGAAGGCACTCTATATAATGTTGATTAGATGAGTATATTAGTCACATACACAGGGTCGCAAATGTGATTGCAGGGTACAGTGAAATGCTTAAGCTCCAAGCTCCAACAGTGCAGGTCAAAAAGAGAAGTGAATGAGATGGAGTTTTGGCTTGCATGGTGACATCACCAGGTGGTAAATTAGTTACCAGAACAATAAAAAATAGAGTTCTAAATCTCTCTGCCAATAACAGCTAGTTTTCTGTTTTCCCCTCCCCACTCAGACCACTCCCTAACTAAATTCTTGCTTAAGAAATTGCTCTTCGCTAAGAAGCTATTTTTGTGTCTTTATGACCATTTTAATTGAAAACAATCACTGTAAAGTACTTTTACCCATAAATGATTTGTATTGATATACAAAAAAAAAAGATGCATTATGACCTTAAATGAAGTTTGAGATGTTTTTATATTTATTTTTCACAATTGTAGATTGTGTAGATCTGTAGGGAAAAACATCTCATTTAATATCTTTTTACATTTTTAAGGTAGCAACATGTGAAGACTGCAAGGGTTGTGTAGACCTTCATTAGGCACTGTAAGTATACAAGAGAGGGCTCTTCTGTGGAAGGACATAATGAGAACATTGTAGCTAAGTAAGTAAGCCTTGTCTGAGCCAGAATGGCCCCATAGGGCAGGAGCCTATCTCCCTTTTCTGTAGCATGGGGCAGCTTGATGTAGAAGTATACACCCTGGACAGGGTGAAAAAATATTTTTCTCAGAACAATTTTCTCATTTGGCAAGTGCGCCAATAATTTACACAGTCTTTTTTTTTTCAAGGGTGCCAATCATTTTGGTTGTGACTGTACATCCTGTATCGGTGGGTACCTACCAGGCCATCTTTCTAACGGTTTTGTAAAGTCAATAAAGATTAAGCAAATGTCCGGGTGGGGCAAAACACAAGGGTGAAGAGTTCCAGGGAAGAGTAGTATGTGATATACAGGTATTTACTCATTGCTTCACAGTTAGGGACCCAACTTGATATGCGTGTTTCATTCACTTTGACAGCCCTAGTTTTAACTCGTATTTTCATGTGAAAAAATGCATTGGTATCCATGAGAGATTGTTACAATAATTGCAGTCAAGTTAGGATTCAGACCATGCTGATCATGGTGTGGTCAGGAGATATACAGAGTTTACAGAAGTTAGCACAATTAAGCCACGGTTTTGTGTGAAGGGATACAGTATGTAGCTAAAGGAGCAGTTAAAAGAGCACTGTCTTACACAGAAGGCATTGAATGTGTTTAGCCTAAAGATCCAGGGCTATGTTAGTCTACCATAGAGAGAGAGGCACTGAGAAGCACTGTGTCAACAGTAAACCTAGTGACCCGCCCTATAGCACCCAGACCAGACCAGACCCAGCCTATAATCACTACGTACAAGCACCAGGAGGGAGGGAGGGAGGGAGGGAGAGACCCCAAACCTCCCCAGGCCGGAACACACCAGAGGCAAACTCTATGATTAGGGGATTTGGGGGTCTGAATTACAGACCACTATTCATATAGGCTTAGTTAACCCCCATAATAAACCTCACAGAGAGAGAGAGAGAGAGAGAGAGAGAGAGAGAGAGAGAGAGAGAGAGAGAGAGAGAGAGAGAGAGAGAGAGAGAGAGAGAGAGAGAGAGAGAGAGAGAGAGAGAGTGCACAAGGCATTTATGTTCATTTATAACCCAGAGAGAGCACAAGGCATACATCATTATTGTTCTGTTCCATTCCAGAACACATATGGGTTCCAGATGCCCTCATTTTCCAGAAGAGCAGCCTAATGTTTGAGTTAAATGACATGGTAAAAATCAAGTATTTTTTAAATAACTATTAAAAAAGGCAAGATAAAATCAGACCACAACAATCAATCACATTTATTTATAAAGTCTTTTTTAAAACAAAAAGATCACCATTCCTTTCTGGATTTGTTGCAGCCTATATTTTTGCTTTGTCTGAACTAGATTGATATGTTTTGTGTTTTTTTTGTGGATCCAGGAAGAAAAGCTGCTTCTTCTGCAAAAGCTAATGGGAGTTTGAATAAACCAATGCCCAATGATCCACCAATGTACTGTATTCCAGTTTATCCTGGTTACTACAGTATAGGCATTGGATGCAGGATCTCTAGTTTAGTTGGTAAACATTGACGCCCATGTGTGCCTAGCAGGGCGGGTTCAGTCCTGGCCTCCCCAGCACCACTGATAATGGTGTGGATAGACAATAGGGGGTGATCAGGGTCACACCCTGGCCTCACCCTGGGATAGTGGCCAGCTGTGATGGGGCCATGATGTTTACCCACCTGATCACACTCTGCACTACAGCACACACCCTACTATGGTGTGGTCGCCGGCTCTAGCGTTCCCAGCCACCTCCATCTCTCTGAATCTCGCTTTCTTCGGGTTTACGTCTTCATCTCTTTTATCCTCTCCATCTTTCTCTTTGTATTTCTGACTGTTTCTCTGTCCTTCTCCCTCCCTGTCGCTGTCTCTCTCTGTATTTCTCTTTTTCTCTGTCTTTCTCTCCGTGTCCCTGTCTCTGTATTCCTCAACATTTCTCTTGCAACACTTTCTGCGTTGTGAAATTCACCAACTGACACACCCGCTGACGCATTGGGGCTTATAATTTCAAGTGAATGCTTAGTATGGGTGTGTGCATAACCTAATATGCATGTGCACATACTGGTTTAACCTGGTTTCTGACTTTTTTTAAACCTCCCCTGTAAATACCTGGTGTCAATCACACAGCTTTTTAGTTTTATGATAAATTAAGTCTAGAGGATCCATGGTTGAACATTACCTTAAGTTGCCCTTATACCCATGTAGCTACAAAGTAATAGCTTTATATACCCCTGAACTCCATTACCATGTAATTACATAGCAGTTCCTATGGAAAAACTATCACTGTTTAGCTACCTATTACATTTTACAAGTATAATAAGCGTCGTGCTGTGTGTGTTATGCTCTTCTTCTCCTTACACCTTCTGATAAGATATCCACATTTTGCATGTGGATCCCCAGTAGAAAGAAGTTAGTGAACCAAGAGACTCAGTAGCTCGGCATAGTGCTTATAACCACTTACTGCAAGTTTATGAGCACTTAAGTGCTTATTAAGGGTCTTTCCAGACTTGAAAATTATGATATAGGGCTAGTTTGCATCATCCGCACTTGTCATTTCTGGACCAGGCCATATTTGTGTATGACAACCTAATTAAATAACTAGCAAAGCCCTTCGTGTTCATCTGTCAAATCGTTTCAGGTCAAAGATGACATTTCTTGCAGTTAATTGAGCATCGATTGCTGGGAAAAGGCGACGCTTTAGATCTAAGACAATTTGCTGTGTAAATGTATCTAAATCCACTAGTGGAATAGTGTTCATTGTCAATCCCCCATAATTGTCTTAGGGTCTCTGCCAGGGCTTTCTTAGCCGGATAAGCTGTGCTTTGTTCGCCGAAGAGCTGGCGTAGCGCTCTTTTTGTTGCTGTGGGTCATCACATTTGACCCTGCTCTCTGTAGCTGTATACGGTCTGACTCAAAGACAACAACCCTGACAACACCAAATGATTAGACACTGTAGGGTGAGACCCTAAAGTCACTTAGTCTCCATGACATGGTCATTTATTTTAAGATAGAGGGTCACTAGGAAATATACAGCAACTGGAGACTTAATATAATGGAATTACTGTACTCCGTATGTGTTTGTACATGGGGCACCAGGTGTTGAGGATCTGCCACTGAAAACCTATAGGAGGAAACGGTAAACCAACATGGAAAACTGTGGGGTTTCACATGTGCACTCATACAATATCTGCAGGATGTATTGGAGTATATTTGCGTAGATAGAGCATATTACTCAAAGCAAGGTTGGTTGTAGCCTACTGCATATCATGCTACACCATATGCTGGTGATAATGTGGCATCCGTGTACAGTATGGCACAACGCATGGCATTTTGGTTTAGCCCCAGAAACACAAAAAGACTACATTGAAGAATGTCTTTGGAATGAATAGTCCATCTGATCAGATATTGATGCTGTACATTCTAATGCAACATCATTGTCTGATGCAACACCGTGGCAAAAAAAGGAGGATATTCAGCTTTCTGACTCACTTATGTACCAATAATTGTTCGTATAATCGTATGTCATAAGTGTCAAATCCAGTTCCTCAAACTACTATCAGGCAAAATAAAAGCTGTCAAGAGAGGCTAGTTTTAAGGTGACAGTGGGCCCTGGTCAAAAGTAGTACACTATATAGGGAATAGGGTGCCATTTGGGGCAAATTCAGTGTGAATTAATCTCCTGCTGCTTGCCACCCAGTTGAACTGTCCCTTTGAAATGTGTGGCTTACAATACAGAATGCTTTGAGTGACCCCTGGTGGTGCCAACAGTGAGGTTGGGGTGAATCTCAATTGTATTTCCTTCATTACTGCACCCTCTCTCTTCATGCCTGTCGCAAAAAGAATAATGTTTTCCTCCAATGCGTTTAGAGAAGAAGAATCAAGGATAAACAATCGTAATACACCGTTGTTTTCGTATACAATTTGTATGACTACTTTAATACTATATTTTTATTGAATACTTTTTTTGTATAGATGTTGCGCTTTTGAGAGGAGAGCTTGCGAGAAAGCATTTAATTGTACTGTGCAGTAGACTATGCTGTATTCTATGCATATGAATAAACTTGATTGATTGATCTCTTTGGGATGCTGATCCCCTCCCACTAGATGGAGATGGAGCAGAAGCAGTCTCATTTTCCAAAATGTGTTCCATGCCAACAGTGACACTGTCAGAGTGTTCTCACATACAAAACACAAGTCATATCCTGTCTCTCTCATTTTGTCACACCCTGATCTGTTTCATCTGTCATTGTGATTGTCTCCACCCCCCTCCAGGTGCCGCCCGTCTTCCTCATTATAGTTCTCTGATTGTCCGTTGCCAGTTCGTCTTGTTTGTCAAGTCAACCAGCGTTTTTCTCAGCTCTTGCTTTTTCCTAGTCTCTCTTTTTCTCACTCTCCTGGTTTTGACCCTTGCCTGTCCTGTCTCTGAGCCCACCTGCCTGACCACTCTGCCTTCCCCTGACCCTGCCTGCAGTCCTCTACCTTTGCCCCACCTCTGGATTACCGACCTCTGCCTGACATGACCCTGCCTGCCGTCCTGAACCTGCCTACTGTTGGCTGAACGCCATGACCGGGCGTTGGACAGTTTACTGGAGCAATTCCACAGGTTGTCAGGGAGGCCACCTACCATGGTGGTAACCCCACAGCTCCTCAGTGACTCAGCTGCTAGCAGCGCCGTCTCGGGAGCCCCGCTTACCTTCCCAGGAATGCTTCAATGGAGAGCCGAGCACCTGTTGGGCGTTCCTAGCTCAGTGTGCCCTCGTATTCGAGCTTCAGCCCTCCTCCTTCCCCTCGGATCACTCCAAGATAGCCTACCACATCACGCTGATTTCCGGGAGGGCTCTCACTTGGGCTACTGCCGTGTGAGAACAACAGCCTAGTCTGGAGGGGTTTGTGGGAGAAGTGAGGAAGGTTTTTGATGCCCCATTCTCCGGGAGAGAGGCCGCCCGGAAGCTAATCCAGCTTCGGCAGGACTCCTGCAGTGTAGCATATTATGCAGCGGATTTCTGCATGTTGGCAGCAGAGTGCTTGGAACCAGGAGGCACTGTTCGATATGTTCCTGCACAGCACCTCGGAGGAGGTCAAGGACGAGCTTGCAGCCCAGGAGTTATGTACAGATCTCGATTCCCTCATCGCTTTGACAATCTGTATCGATGGGTGATTACGGGAATGACGGAGGGAGAGGATCCCACCGTGCCTCCGAGTCATTCCAGAAGCTCCCAATGGGCTCGTTGCCGAGAGGACCAGAGGCTTTCCGACCTGCCCCGAGGGTTGCCGAAGATGGCTGAATCACTGCTTCCTGAGCCTATGCAGCGAGGCAGAGCTGGGCTGTCGCCAGCGGAACAGCAATACAGGATTGACACGAAAAGTTGTCTGTATTGCAGGACTCTTGGTCATTTCATGTCCTCTTGTCCTTTAAAAGATCAGGCTCACCAGTAGGAGTGAGTACTCTGGTGGGCCATATGGAGAACGTTCCTGCTTCCCCTGCTCACACTCTTTTCCATGCTATTCTGCTGTGGGGAGACCAGTCCTAATCTCTCCGGGTTCTCATTGACTCTGGAGCCGACGAGAGCTTTTTGGACACAACCCTGACGTCCGAGCTGAACATCCCCACTCAGCCCCTCTCCATTTCCATGGACGTTAGAGTGCTGGACGGGCGCTCTATAGGCCGAGTCACCCACAACACCACTCCCATCAACCTACGTGTGTCTGGGAACCACAGCGAAGCCATCCAGTTCCTGCTCACCAAGTCCACTCAGATTCCCATGGTATTTGGATTCTCCTGGCTCCAGCGACATAATCCCCTTATTAACTGGTCTACTGGTGCCATCTTGGGCTGGAGCCCATTCTGCCACGCCCATTGCCTGAAGTCAGTACAACGTGCCCCGGGATGTCTTCCCGGGGGGCTCAGAAGGTGCCACAGGCCTCTCTGCCATTCCTGCGGTGTACCAGGACCTCCGGAAGGTGTTCAGCATGGCCTGGGCCACTGCACCTGCTGCACCGACCTTATGACTGCGGGATTGACCTTCTCCCTAGCACGACACCGTCCCGGGGATGACTTTACTCTCTGTCGGGAACAGAGACAAATGCGATGGAGACCTACATCGGGGACTACCTTGCTGCAGGATTCATCCATCCTTCTCCCGTCGGGCATCGACTCCCAGGATCTCAACGACTATGGTGAAGAACCACTACCCGCTACTACTCATCTCCTCGGCCTTTGAACCGCTCCAGGAGGCCACCATGTTTTCCAAGCTGGATCTACAGAACGCCTACCACCTGGTGCAGATACGGGAAGGAGACGAGTCAAAAACCGCCTTCAACACAGCCAGCGGTCTCTACGAGAATCTGGTAATGCTATTTGGCCTTACCAACACCCCTGATGTGTTCCAGGCTCTGGTCAATGATGTTCTCTGCGACATGTTGAACCGGTTTGTCTTTGTCTACCTAAATGACATACTCATCTTCTCCCGTTCCACCCAAGAACATGTGCTCCACGTCTGATGGGTTCTCCAACGCCTCCTGGAGAACCAGCTGTTCGTAAAAGCAGAGAAGTGCGAGTTCCATCATTCCACCATCCCTTTTCAGGGTTTCATCATCGCCGCAGGGAGTATGCAAATGGTTCCCGGGAAGGGGAGAGCGGTGGTGGATTGGTCCCAGCCTACTTTAAGGGTGCAGCTGCAATGCTTCTTGGGGTTCGTCAACTTCTATCGCCGCTTTATCCGGGGTTACAGCACCCTGGCTTCCCCCCTGTCTGCACTCACCTCGCCCAAAGTTCGTTTCACGTGGTCTCCAGCTGCTGACCGGTTGTTCCGGGACCTCAAACGTCACTTCACCACAGCTCCCATCTGTGTTCATCCGGACCCTTCCCGTCAATTCATGGTGAAGGCCGAGGTTTCTGATGTCTCCCACCACCTCAAAGCCATGGAAAATAACTACAATGTGGGGAATGGTGAGCTTCTCGCTGTGAAGATGGCGTTGGAGGAATGTAGACACTGGCTGGAGAGGGCGGAACACCCATTCATCATGTGGACCGACCACAAGAACCTGGAGTATCTCCACACCGCCAAGCCTACTCAACTCCAGGCAAGCCAGATGGGTCCTGCTGTTCACACGGTTCAACTTCTTCCTCTCGTACCGGCCGGGATCCAAGAATGTCAAGCCGGATGCACTGAGACCATCCTTCCCACCTTGTGCCTGGTGACGACACTCAACTGGGGTAGAGGGAAACAGGTTCGGGAGACGCAGCGGTCCCAGCCGAACCCTGGGGGGGGGGCCCTGATAATTGGATGTTTGTGCCTGACGCTGTCCACTCTGCGGTCCACTCTGGGCCCACTTCTCCAGGCTTGCCTGCCACCCTGACCCTGTCCTTCGTGCAACAATGCTTTTGGTGGCTTAAGATGGTTCTGGATGTCGCCACGTTTGTCTACGCCCGCACGGTCTGTGCTCAGAAAAAGACTCCTTGGCAAGCTCCAGCTGGTCTTCAGCAACCATTGCCTGTCCCTCACCAACACTATTCCCACATATCCCTGGATTTCGTCACGGGCCTCCTTCCATCTGAGGGCAACACTGCCATCCTGACTGTGGTCGACCGGTTCTCCGGGCTGATCACTTCCTTCCTCTCCCCAAACTACCCTCGGCCAAGGAGATGGCCCAGCTCATGGTGCAGCATGTCTTCCGGATCCATGGACTGCCCGTAGACATGGTCCCTGGCCGGGGGCATCAGTGCTCATCCCGGTTCTGGAAGGCATTCTGAGTCCTCATTGGGTCGTCGGCCAGCCTGTCCTCTTGTCCAATGGCCAATCGGAGCGAGCCAACCAGGATCGTGAGACTACTCTGCACTGCCTGGTCTCTGCCAACCCCACCTTCTGGAGCCAGCAGCTGGTGTGGGTTGAGTACACCCGCAACACCCTTCCCTGCTCTGCCACGGGCCTATCGCCGTTTGAGTGTTCCCTGGGGTATCAGCCCCCGCTATTCCCCGAGCAGGAGGAAGAGATTAGCGTACCTTCTGCCCAGATGTTTGTCTTCCGCTGTCGTCGTACCTGGTCGGCCCTCCTCAAGACCACCTCCAGGTATCGACGACAGGCGGATCGCCATCAGACCCCGGCTCCCTGGTATCGTCTTGGGCAGAAGGTATGGCTATCCACCCAGGATCTGCCCCTCTGGGTGGAATCCCGCAAACTCTCCCCCCGGGTTATCTGCCCATTTCCCATCTCCAAGATTATTACCTCTGCTGTTCGTCTTCTGTTGCCCCATACCCTTCGTATACATCCCACTTTTCATGTGTCTCCTGTTTTACGTGTATTTATACCAGTGTTCTCTGTTTGTCTGTTGCCAGTTCGTCTCATTTGTCAAGTCAACCAGCATTTTTCTCAGCTCCTGCTTTTCTCCAGTCTTGTAAGTATTTAAATAACAAATACACATGTATTTGAACTAGAGGTCGACCGATTAACCGGAATGGCCGATTAATTAGAGCCGATTTCAAGTTTTCATAACAATCGGAAATGGGTATATTTGGGCGCCGATTTAACTCGGCAAGTCAGTTAAGAACACATTCTTATTTTCAATAACGGCCTAGAAACGGTGGGTTAACTGCCTTGTTCAGGGGCAGAACGACAGATTTTCCCCTTGCCAGCTCGGGGCATCCACTCTTGCAACCTTACAGTTAACTAGTCCAACGCAATAACGACCTGCCTCTCTCTCGTTGCACTCCACAAGGAGACTGCCTGTTACCCGAATGCAGAAAGCCAAGGTAAGTTGCAAGCTAGCATTAAACTTATCTTATAAAAAACAATCAATCATAATCACTAGTTAACTACACATGGTTGATGATATTACTAGATATTATCTAGCGTGTCCTGCGTTGCATATAATCTGACTGAGCATACAAATATCTAAGTATCTGACTGAGCGGTGGTAGGCAGAAGCAGGCGTGTAAACATTCATTCAAACAGCACTTTCGTGCGTTTTGCCAGCAGCTCTTCGATTTGCATCAAGCATTGCGCTGTTTATGACTTCAAGCCTATCAACTCCCGAGATGAGGCTGGTGTAACCAAAGTGAAATGGCTAGCTAGTTAGCGCGCGCTAATAGCGTTTCAAACGTCACTCTCTCTGAACCTTCTAGTAGTTGTTCCCCTTGCTCTGCATGGGTAACGCTGCTTCGATGGTGGCTGTTGTCAGTGTTGCTGGTTCGAGCCCAGGGAGGAGCGAGGAGAGGGACTGAAGCTATACTGTTACACTGGCAATACAAAAGTGCCTATAAGAACATCCAATAGTCAAAGGTTAATGAAATACAAATGGTATTGAGGGAAATAGTCCTATAATTCCTATAATAACTACAACTTAAAACTTCTTACCTGGGAATATTGAAGACTCATGTTAAAAGGAACCACCAGCTTTCATATGTTCTCATGTTCCAAGTAACTGAAACATTAGCTTTCTTACATGGCACATATTGCACTTTTACTTTCTTCTCCAACACTTTGTTTTTGCATTAGTTAAACCAAATTGAACATGTTTCATTATTTTCTTGAGGCTAAATTGATTTGATTGATGTATAATATTAAGTTAAAATAAGTGTTCATTCAGTATTGTTGTAATTGTCATTATTACAAAAAAATATATATATTTTTATTTTTTTTGGTCCTCCAATAATCGGTATCTGCGTTGAAAAATCATAGTCGTTCGACCTCTAATTTGAACCTAGGTGCGTGTACAGGCACAGAACAGCAGTGACTTCAGTTCTAACTTTGGCTGTCAAGCCCCAAAACTGCAGTGTGTACTCAGTTAATCATAGTCTTTGTCTGGCCTGTAGTTAAGTTGCATGGTTTGAAATATTCCACAGATGCTTTCCCCCAAAAATGGTCTTCCCAAAAGAGATGTATCCCAGACTTAAGACATCACTTCTAATTGAACTGTTGTGAATTAAGATGAATTAAGATGACAAGGTTAGGAAGAAAGATGCCACAACATGATTTACTTGAATAAAACTGTATATTTTACAGATCTTTGTACACTTTAATTACAAAACTGTATGATACTACATTTTTTAAATCAGTTTTTGGTCAGAGAATATTTAAAATCGTCTTATGTGCAATTACCATGTATTTACAAAGTCTCATGTTAGTGATTTATCAAAGAAAGCAACCAAATAACAACTCCAAAATGTTCATACACAACATAAGACATGGCTTAAAGATAAATATATTAGTAAATAAATATTCAGAGAACATATTTCCATTTATGAAATGTGCTGCTATACAGATACAGAAATATACAGATTGATTTCTAACCTTTTTAAAATGGTAATGATGGAGAAAATAATTATATTTCTTAAATTGTTTTTAAAAAGCATTTTTTTGTACACATTTTCTTTTTATATAATCTTAAGTGCTACAAACAATTAAAACAAATTAAATAGTGACTTGCGTACCCCCAAATTTTCATTTGCAACACATCTCTATGCAAAGGCAAGATTAGATTCTCAATATCTTTAATTTATTAGGGCTCTGGGTTAACATATAAATATTGTTATTTCAAAACAAATGCCTCTGTGAAGAGAATGGGTACATTTCATAGAAACAGTAGAATACAGTCTGTAAAACAAACAGAAAGAAGGTATGAATGAACAAACAACGTTGATATTGTTTGTGAGCATGGTGTGTAATTGTGTGATTTAATCATTAAAAAAAAAAATCAAAAATCAGATGTGCTGCTTTTTTTGTAACTGTGTTGTAAAAAATACATCAACAAAAACACACAGGCACAGTATAAAAGAGATCCTTGTGAATTATACTTTTTTCCTTTGGCCTATTTTTTTTAAGCAACACAAGAGCCTCATACGACCATCTACATTAGAGCTTAAGTGTTGAGGAGGCTAGATGAGTAACTGCCCCCCCACCCCCCCCACCCCCACTAAAAATGAACTTCTAAACTAGAAATAGTAACTAAAATGGATATGAAACCAATCCTTTGAAGACTTCCAAATCTCTTTCGTCATTATGTGGACCTCTATTCAACCAAAAAGTGACACAGTCCCGCCCCAGATAGTAAGTATGGCTCGCTGGCCTAAGGCTTGGTGTTGGTCTGAGTATACCACCAACAGACAGAGCTGTAGAGTAGTTTGTATAGCTTAGCTTCATCTTCTCAATGAGAGAAGTGGGCGACTGACTGACACTGGCTGTCTTCCAACTACCAAAAGATCCGAATCCCCACCAAACACACTAAAAAAAAGAAGAGGGAAAGGTTTTGGTATTCTTACATAACCTTTCATCTGAGTTGGTGGTTTGTTGAAGCTTATTATCCAAGCTGTATAGGTAACTGTATGTCATAAAACAAGTACAGTATAGTACACACACAGTCAGGTCTAAAGGTGAGCAAAAAAAAAAAACTTATTTTATGCTAATACTATTGCTCAGAGGGAGATACTTTATTTAACAAGTAATACAAACAAAGATAGGGGTCAAAAATATTGGTAACCCTCTTTTCAATACTCAAGCACCCTCCCCTTGTGAGGATAACATCACTGTCTTTTTCTAAAATGTTTTATGAGATTGGAGAACACATTGGGAGGGATCTTAGATCACTCCTCCATACAGAATCTTTCCAGATCCTTGATATCCTTCATCTGCACTTATGGACAGCCCTCTTCAATTCAAACCACAGGTTTTCAATCGGGTTCAAGTCCCGAAAATATAATATAGCTCAGTATTTGTATTATTTATTGTATACAGTCTTTTTTGCTCATCTTTAACAAGGGTGCCAATCATTTTTGACCTGACTGTGCGTATAGTGCATACATACTGCATGTACATCCAGGCATTTGTGTAATAAGAATTAACAAGAAGAGGGGAAAAAAGGGAAAGAAATCCTCAAAAGTTTTGCACAAAATGGAGTTTCGATATCATGTGAAGAAAAACAATTCACCAAATCAGAAAATACAATCTCACAAACTGGGCCCAGCTAACACAATTCGTTGATCTTCTAATGGGTCTCATGACTGACCCTGGCTGGCACTGATGGTATGTGGTAGTAGCCTACATGTCGTGTTGTGCCCCTGCCAAGCCAACCACTGAACATCCACCCATATGTCGTAGCCTGATTCTCTATCACAGCCTGTAGAAGCTGCTGGTGGGGCCACGAGGTGGGCTGAGCCACAGGAATGTACTGGATAGGCCTGGTTACACCAGGCAGGCCATCATATAATTTTCAGTAGAAATCCACACCATCACCATATAGGATTATAACATTCAGAGCTCAGCGAGCAAGGCTTAGAACAAGGCAACTGAGGGTTTGTTGATTGACTGACTGAACGACTGACTGGTTCGGTACCAAAGAGGCTGTTTCTGGGCTCCACACCCTCTCATATACTCCCAAGCCCCTCATCTGTAGCTTTACTGTTTCCCGACGCATCGTGGTTAGTGGCGTTCCGGGGGGTGGAACAGGGCCCTGGTCTCTTCCTCCTGGGTGGGGTAAGTTTGACCTCTGAACTGTCCTGAAGTAAAGTACCCCCCTTCACCTGGCTCCACCCGCCAACGAGTCCCAGTCCGCCCCTCGCCCCCTTGCCCTTCCCCCGTGATGATGCTGCCTAGCAGTAGGCTGCTCTGGGTCTCCGCCCCCAAGCCCGGCTCACAGTCTGTGTCCTCATGGATTATGGGTATTCTCTGGCTGAGCTCGCCACAGCAGCCCTGTCCGGAGCAGGCATCTGAGTCTGCAGCGTGGTGTGCGTACTGCACGTTCACGGCATAATCCTCGTTATAGCGCCCCCCCCTGTGGCCCGGTGGACCTTCATCTCCTTGTAAAAGAAGCAGGGCAGGCCCTCGTAACTCACCTGCTCCGACGGAGCTAACAGGTGCTCCCCCTGGCCGTAAAAGTTCTGCTGATGCTGAGAGGCGGAGCTCTGCTGATGGAACTCCGCCCCCCTGTGACAGCCACGCCCCGAGGAGGCCAGAGACCCAGCCGTGTCCGAGTCCTGCCCCTGCTGACCTATGCACTCCATGTTGGGTGGGAGTACCTCGAAACAGCAGCTACACGCCCCTGCCCCAACTCCCCCCAGGACATGATTCCCCCCTATCTCCTCCCCTGTCTGCCCCCCCTTCCCTCTGTCAGCGGCTCCCTCTAGAGGGCCGGCTGAGGTAGTGCTAGTGGTGCTGGTGTCCCTGGGTTGCTCCAGTGACGAGCGGCTGCTGTAGTTGGGCTCCAGACTGCAGCTGGAGAGCTGGTCCCCCCGAGCCGAACCCACAGGCTCCTGGAGGAGGCTGTGGCTGCAGGCTGCAGCCATCTTGGCCCCCCGAGGGAGCTGGGGTTAGGGAGTCCTCGGCTGTGGAGGGACAGGCGGTGGAGGCCCCTGCGGCTGTGGCCCCTGGCTCCCCTTGCGAACCCCTGCAGGGGCTCTTACTGCGGTAGACGTAGGGGTCGTAGTCAGAGCTCAGGGAGCTTCGGAAGGTAGAACAGGAGCCGTACACCCCCTGGTTGCTAACCTCGGTGCAGTCCAGCATAGAATCACTGGATGAACAGTGGCACTGGCCCGAACTGCTGCTGCTGCTGTCGCTGCCCGGACAGTCGGCCAGGTAACCGCTGCACACAGAGTGGTGGCCATGGTAACAGCCCATGCCTGAGGCACCGCTCCCTGCCTCCCCTATCCTGGAGCTGGTAGCAGGGGCCATGTGGACCACCGTGGGGTAGAGCAGACCCCCCTGGAAGGCCCTGCTGTGGTGGCCCGTGTGGGGCCCGGCACCCCCAGCCACCCCCACAACGCCTGCAGCCCCCTCACCCTGCTGGGGGAAGGTCAGGCCCTGGAAGTAGTAGTGTTGGTACATGGTCTCATACTGCGAGTAGCAGGCAGCACGCGAGAAGCTGCGCCCATGGAATTTGGGCCTCTTGAAGGCTCCATGGTGGGGCCCGGACTGCTGGTGCTGTGGGTAGGTGGGGGGGTTGAGGCCCAGGCCACGGTGTTGGTGCTCCAGGCCACAGTGGTGGGGGTTGAGGGAGTGGTCCAGGTGCATGGTAGTGTGGGGGTGGTAGCCCCGCAGGAATGCCCCGGCGTGGGAAGACTGGGGAGGGTACAGGCCCTGGGGGTCTGGGTGGTGGTCCACAGTGAGCATTGTGATGGGGTTACCATGGGGGTCCATGGAGGTGCGGGTGGGGTAGGTAGTCACCTGCCCAGCACGGTGCACCCTGCCTGGGTAGTGGACGGGCAGGACTACCCTCTGCTGCCGGCTGTGGATGGGATTGCCATCCATGCAGACAGGGCCGGGGTTCCCTTTCTTTTGCTCTGAGAAGAGGGGTGTGAAAGAGGGAGAGTGTTTGATTAAGGTTAACCTAGAGAGTCAAAGAAGAGTCTTTCAAAGGTTAGCTTTGTTACAGTTACAGTTTCATGTGTTGTAATATTTACTTTTTTTCATGAAAAGGGTATTTTACATCAACTGCATTTTTCTTGAACTGTTTTAGTGGGTTGTGTCGTCTGAACAAAAGTGCTGGAAACTCTTATTAGAGAGCCACAGGTGCTCCCCCACTGGCACCCTGTTCCCCATATAGTACACTACTTTTGACCAGGGCCCATAGGGAGTAGTGTGCCATTTGGGATGCGGCCAGCGTGTACCAACTCACCGATAATGTTGTGTCTACAGTGAGGGCAGGTGTGGTGCTGGAGGAGCCAAGGGTCCACACACTTCTTATGGAACCTGTGGGCACAGGGGATGACCCGCAGCTCCTGTTGAGGGGAAGGAGAGCAGGAAAAGAGGAGGAGGAGGAAACAGGGGGAGAGGAGGAGAGTTAAGGTTAGTTATAAGGTGAATGCACCAATTTGTAAGTCGCTCTGGATAAGAGCGTCTGCTAAATGACTTAAATGTAAATGTAATGTAAATGGCTTATGTCATCGAAGGACATCATTGGCGTTTGATGGATGAATGGCCAACAGGTGGCAGCAAAGCAGCAAGAAGATTTCTCTTCTTCACCGGTGTCACATTATACATCAGTATACAGCGACACTGAACAAATCCAACCTCACCATCAAACCCAAGACTACACTACTCATCATGACAGCACAGAGCCCTCAAACTACACCAGTCACCCTTATTCTCAAACCTGACACCATGCCGTTGGCCGAGCCAGAGAGAGCCTTATACAGAACACAGCAAGACTCACTGACACAAAGAAGGATCGTTATTATTCCGTTCTTGGACAGAGATGGCTCAAGTTTTTCCCTCAGTCTCTCTCCCACTCTCCTTCTCTCCCTTCCTCTCTCACTGCCCCTTAGCATGACTCATCTCCTCTTTGGGCTCTCTCCCTTCCCTCTCTCACTGCCCCTTAGCATGACTCATCTCCTCTTTGGGCTCTCTCCCTTCCCTCTCTCACTGCCCCTTATAGCATGACTCATCTCCTCTTTGGGCTCTCTCCCTTCCCTCTCTCACTGCCCCTTAGCATGACTGATCTCCTCTTTGGGCTCTCTCCCTTCCCTCTCTCACTGCCCCTTAGCATGACTCATCTCCTCTTTGGGCTCTTTCCCTTCCCTCTCTCACTGCCCCTTAGCATGACTCATCTCCTCTTTGGGCTCTCTCCCTCCCATCTTTTGTCTTACTTCACTGCTCAAACCCCTTTGATGCCATTCAGCCTTTTATATCACAACTATGCTTTGTTGTGTGTTTTCTTCCCCTGGTTTCCCAAGACGACACATAACACACTCACTGACTGGGTCCCCTGGGGGCCCGGGGCTCTGGGTTGATCCCCTGACGTCCCCAGGCTAGGCCATGATTAGCAATGCTGTTACTGTAAACCTTCAAAGGTCCCCGATTAGGGTCTAGGAAACATCTTTCTACAGTGACTTCCGAAATTCAAGTCAGTTTGACCATGTGCCTTAAACTCACCACTTTCAAATACCACTCCAATTAAAATGCCACTCTGATATAAGGATCTTTCTTTATGAATAGTATTCAGTGTGTGTGTGTGTGTGTGTGTGTGTGTGTGTGTGTGTGTGTGTGTGTGTGTGTGTGTGTGTGTGTGTGTGTGTGTGTGTGTGTGTGTGTGTGTGTGTGTGTGTGTGTGTGTGTTCTCTCTCACACCTCTCCGTCGATGTACTTCTCCAGGCAGATAGCGCAGTCGGAGGTGGAGCTACTGCTCAGTGAATCCGATGCCCCGCAGCTGCTCTCGCGCTGCCCTTTGACCTTGGCCTTGAACTTCCTGGTCTCCATCTTCTCCAGGGCCTGGATGGCCATCCTGTTCAAAGAACTCTGGAGATGGAGAGAGAAGGGATAGAAATGGTCAGGCTGGGAATAATGGTACACAACAGGTACAGAAAGAGAGGTACAGTATTGGTAGATCGTGTTGGTAGACAGGTACAGTGCTGGTAGACAGGTACAATGTTGGTAGACAGGTACAATGTTGGTAGACAGGTACAGTGATGGTCATATAGCCTACATAGAGTCAGCAATATGTTGAGGACAGAGTGTCCTTAGCATGCCCCAGTGTGAACTCAACTGGAAAGAGGTTTCGTAACGTGTGACAAACTGCTATTTTAATAAACACTTCAAGGAAGTCGACATGGCTCATCAGGAACACACACACGCAAACAGAAACACGTGTGCACACACACTGGCAGGTTTCTCTATATCAATCCCAAAAGCAGTCCCCTGGAGTGTGTTCCTCTGTCTAACACACACACACACACACAGGTGTGCTGGCAGGATTTCACCTGCTACTGTGCTGCTCTCTATCAAGGTTAATTAGATGTTAAAACCTGTTTTGAAGACTGGTTTTAGTTTGGAATTTCGGATGACTGACGTGCCCAAAGTAAACTGCCTGTTACTCAGGCCCAGAAGCTAGGATATACATATACTTAGAAAACACTCTGAAGTTTCTAAAACTGTTAAAATAATGCATGTGAGTATAGCAGAACTGATATGGCAAGCGTAAACCCGAGGAGAATCCTTTTGGAATATTTTTTCTTGATGTTCACAGGCCATTTCAGTGCTAGCCTATGGGAAATACAAATAGATAGGACCCAGATTGCAGTTTCTATGGCTTCCACTACATGTCAACAGTCTTTAGAAAGGGTTTCAGGCTTTTTTTTTTTTAATGAGCAAGTAGTTGGACTAACTACAAGGTGTCTTTCATTAGAAAAGTAGCCTTGTTGGCGTGTGAATGAGGTGCGCACACTTCATTATTCATCTTCCCTATTGAACATACTATTCTCCCTCTTAAATATTATCTTTATTTAGATATTAGCTTCTTATGGCTGGGGGCAGTATTGAGTAGCTTGGATGAATAAGGTGCCCAGAGGTGCCCAGAGTAAACTGCCTGCTACTCAGTCCCAGAAGCTAAGATATGCATATTAGTATATTTGGATAGAAACCAACGTTTCTAAAACTGTTTGAATGATGTCTGTGAGTATAACAGAAGTCATATGGCAGGCATAAACCTGAGAAAGAATCCAACCAGGAAGTGGGAAATCTGAGGTATGTAGGTTTTCAAATCATTGCCTATTGGTCATATTGCACTTCCTAAGGCTTCCACAAGATGTCAACAGTCTTTAGAACCTTGTTTGATGGTTCTACTGTGAGGTGGGGGTGAATGAGAGGGGAATTAGTCAGAGGTCTGCCAGAGAGCCATTAACAATGTATCTCTACTTCTGCTTTTTATGACTCCTCTCTTTGGTTGGAAAAATGGCTGTGTTTCTCTGTGACATGGCTCTGACCTAACATAATCGTCTGGTTTGCTTTCGCTGTAAAGCCTTTTTGAAATTGGACACTGTGGTGGGGTTAACAAGAAGTGTATCTTTAAAATGGTGTAAAATACTTGTATGTTTGAGGAATTTTAATTATGGGATTTCTGTTGTTTTGAATTTGGCGCCCTGCACTTTCACTGGCCGTTGTCACATCGATCCTGTTCACGGGATCTCAGCCCAAAGAGGTTAACTAGATGTGGGGACCAGAAGTCCACACAAAGTCAAATGCTATTCTTATGGTTTAGGGTTAAGGTTAGGAATTAGTGTTAGGGTTAGAATTAGGTTTAGTTCTAGGGTTAGGTTTTTGGGTTGAGGTTAAAGTTAGGGTACAGGTTAGGGGTTAGGGAAAATAGGATTTTGAATGGGACTGAATTGTATGTCACCACAAGGTTAGCTGCGCAAGACTGTGTGTGTGTGTGTGCGCTCGCTCACCTGGCTTCTCCTCTGTTTTAGTTTGATCTTGATGAGCAGTATGAGGCAGACCAGAGATACCACTACGAAGAAGGCCAGGAAGATCCCCATGTCAAAGTACTCCGTAGGCTGCTGTCGGGAGGGAGACAGGGGGAGAAGTGGTCGTTAAATTATGTCTATTACAGCCCAAGGCAGACATCTCACACACATGCTTGCATACACACGTGCATGCACACCGGCACTGACACACAGGACTGGGCATAGATGCACCCCTGGCACCGTCCATTGATAAAATGAATGTGTGAAAATGGTTGTGATATAACGAAGAATAGAGAGCGAGGGAATAAAGGAGAGGCTCAGATTTCTCTAGAAGAATGTCTTCCCATGTCTGTAACTGTTAGCTGTGGGACTAGACTCAGTATAGTGCTTTGTGAAGTGTGTAGGGCTTAAATAAGAGTTATGATCAAAATATGGTTTGGCTAGTCCATTCACACACACACACACACACACACACACACACACACACACACACACACACACACACACACACACACACACACACACACACACACACACACACACACACACACACACACACACACACACACACACACACACACACACACACACACACACACACACACACACACACACATCTAGCATCTTCCCAGTAGTTCTGGTTTGGCTTGTCTGGCTCTTACCCTTGGTGGTCTGTGCTGGATTCTGGCACGGGCCACTTTCTGCTTGTTGACTATGTTCATCAGCTTAACAGCATCGGCCCCCTTCACATAAACCACTGGCCTCTTCAGAGGGTCCTCCGCTACCTGGTTCAGCTGCAGGAAAGGAGAACACACAACAGGTCAGCTATACAAGAGAACACACACACACACACAACGGGTCAGCTATGTAGGAGAATACCGACACGGCCAGCTTCCACATTTGGCCCGGCCCACACCACATCAACCTTCAGTATTGTAAATGAAGAATAAGAACTGTGTCCTATCATCAACATACTCTCTCATTTTATTTCCCATTGAGAAAATAACCTGTAGGAGAGAGAGAGAGAGATGTGGAAACTGTGGACTGCCTCCTCCACTGAGCTCCCATTTCTCCAGTTTGCTGTCGGCCTCCCTTCCTGCCCTCTCTAGTCCATGTGTCAAACTCATTCCACAGAGGGCCGAGTGTCTCTGGGTTTTAATAAATTAAGGTCCCCATTTTAGTAAAGAACAACCCTCACCTGATTGTCTAGGTCGTAATTGAAAGGATAAACCCAAAACCCACAGACACTAGGCCATCCATGGAATGAGTTTGACACCCCTGTTCTAGACTGTCCGTCAGCCTCCCTCCCTCCCCTCTAGTCTCTCCAATCAGTCAGCCTCCCCTCCCTTCCTACCCTATCTGGTCTCTCTAGTCTCTCCATTCTGTCGTCTCCCCTCCCTCCCTGTTCTTTCGTCTGTAATTTAGAAAGGCCAAGGGAAATACCAGGGATATTCACTTTTCAATTTCTTCCCGTCGTCATGTTACCAAGTGAAATATGCTCTCTCTGGTTACAGTATAGCAAATGGCAATTTCACATCTCTGCCTCTGCTTGTGTTCTTTCCCCCTGCAATCTACAAAGTGAATCTACACTAGACTCTCAAAAGTGCCAACACTGCTAGCAAAGTTATGCTGCATGTGCTTGAATTGAAGAACAAAGTGAATTTGAAAGACGAGATACTCAACCACTCGAAGTCAAATGGAACTTTAAAAAAAGTGCTTCTCTATTATCAAAAACCATCATGTTTAATTCTACATTAAATTAAAGCCTTCGTAAAAGTAGATAGATCATGTAAATGGCAAGAACAATAAAAAAAAGAGGTTAAAAACATGAACTTTCTAACCCTCTCTCTCCCTCCTAATTTCACCCGTAGTACGTTAACTCTAACTCTCTGTAACCCCTCCTCCCTGCCCCTCGGCCTTGTGGGTCGTGTCTGTACCGATTGGGCAGCTGCGACTGGAAACCCTCTTAGGGGAATTTAACCCCGCGGGCCACACTGCCTTTCATGTGGTCCCTTCTCAAGCCTTTTATCTCTGTGGGTCGCTGCTACACTGCTGCTGTTGCCTACAGCCTGGAGGCCTCAACACAGAGAAACCTGCATGTCCGGGCCTGGTGCTCTGGGCCTGGCTGAATACCACGGGAGAATTCTTCTCTCTGACAAAGCTGCTATCGACGCTGCACCGGTGGAGGCTAGAGGGCGGAGGACAGACTTCTGTATTACAGACAGGGAGCTCACCAGCCAACAACATAGAAACAGGAACTAGCTTAGGTAGAATGGAACGAGAGAGACAAAGAGAGAGAGGGAGAGGGAGATCAGGAGAAAGAAGTAGAGAGAGAAAAATCAGCGAGAGAAGAGAAAGAAAAAAAAGAGTCCGAACAAGAGAGAGATAAAAGCGAACGAGAGACTTGGATTATTCGGGGTACTAGGGGGATGAGGTCATGTGTTGGTGTGCAGTAGCAGCTCTAAACTACCTCTGCAGTTATGAGCTCCACAGAGCACGGTCATGGTTGAGTAAAACCCTAACCTGAATATCAATTTAATGTCTCTCTCACACAGTACACTGTTCTTAAGGCAGACAGGGTAGGACTCAGTGTGCATCCTAAATGGCACCATATTCCCTATATAGTGCACTACTTTTGACCAGAGCTCCATGCACCATATAAGGAATAGAGTGCCATTTGGGACGGGTCTTTAGGCTAGACTCAAAGCCCCTAATAGTTGAATGAGCCTGCTTCATCCACATGGGTTTGACCAGAAGGGGAAAAAAGTCTATTGTTGGGCAAACACACAACTTGCTTGTCATAGCAGGGCATGTCTCAGTCAGTTGACAGTGGTCTGTTAGGACAGAAGGTCTTTGAAAAGAGAAGAAGAATTTGGGTGCTTGAATGGAGAGGAATGTGTTTTTAGCCTTAGCATGTTGGCTTAGCCTCTCTGTTTCCTTCATTGAATAAGTGGAGACTTCTAATGTGAATGCGGTGTGTGTGTGTGTGTGTGTGTGTGTGTGTGTGTGTGTGTGTGTGTGTGTGTGTGTGTGTGTGTGTGTGTGTGTGTGTGTGTGTGTGTGTGTGTGTGTGTGTGTGTGTGTGTGTGTGTGTGTGTGTGTGTGTACTGACCTGATCGATGGCATCAGGGTTTTCGGACACGTCGAAGATGACAGCTGTCGCTCCCCTCTGAACCGCTCGCTTCGCCTGCAAGAGACAGGGAGAAACACAATCATTAGATATGCATCAATCATTCAAATGAAGGCACTACTTTCACTCTCTACTTTTGTTTACAAACATCACCTTGAACTCAAATAAGTACATCTGAAACGGAAATTGAAACCGAGAGCCAGACAGACAAGATCTTTGAGGTCAAAAAATAGACGTGTTGGCACCAAAACAAATTATGCGCGCGCATCAATGTAGCTGGAAGGTGTGTGTTGTTACGATTCTGAACGGACAAATAGCTTGCAAAGACGACAAGCTGCTGCCTTGTGGGGAATCCTAGGTGGCTCGTTTCAGCACGTTGTATCTTGTTATAGCTAGCTAACCAATGTAATTGAATGTAATTGACCAACAAGTGTGTGCAAATGGGTTTGTGTTTTCAATAAAGATTTGGAGACGAAATATAGTTTACATGCTGTCAATAGTCTAAGACAACCCAGTCTGTTTTGCCTCATAGTTGCGCACTCGTCAGTTTTGTTGCGTAACATCCAAAGTGTGTCTACACTGAGTGTACAAGAAATGAAGAACAGGGTAGCCTAGTGGTTAGAGTGTCGGGCTAGTAACTGAAAGGTTGCTGACAAGGTACAAATCTGTCGTTCTGCCCCTGAACAGTTAACCCACTGTTACTAGGCCGTCATTGAAAATAAGAATTTGTTCTTAACTGACTTGCCTAGTTAAATAAAGGTCAAATAAAAAATAAATACAATTTCTTCAGAACAGCCTCAATTCGTTGGGGCATGGACTCTACAAGGTGTTGAAAGCGTTCCGCAGGAATGCTGGCCCATGTTGACGCCAATACTTCCCACAATTGTGTCAAGTTGGCTGGATGTCCTTTGGGTGGTTGACCATTCTTGATATACATGGGAAACTGTTGAGCTTAAAAAAAACCCAGCAGCGTTACAGTTTTTTGACACAAACCGGTGCGCCTGGCACCTACTACCATAACCCGTTCAAAGGCACTAAAATATTTTGTCTTGCCCACTCACCCTGAATGATACATACACACATTCCATGTCTCAATTGTCTCAAGGCTTCAAAATCCTTCTTTAACCTTTCTCCTCCCTTTTGTCAATACTGATTGAAGTGGAATTAACAAGTGACATCAATAAGGGATCATAGCTTTCACATGGATTTACCTGGTCAGTCTATGTCATAGAAAGAGCAGGTGTCCTTAATGCTTTTTAGACTCAGTCGTTTCAATGTATTTCCCCCCCAAAGACATTGCACTCTCACTCCCAGCCACTGGAGGGGGTTGTGTGACTTTGAATGGTCTGACTCCAGCAGCAGTTAGGCCCAGCAGCTAGAGAGCGAGAGAGAGAGCGAGAGCGAGAGAAATAGAGAGAGAGAGAAAGAGAGAAAGAAAGAGAGAGAAAGAGAAAGAAAGAGAGAGAAAGAGAAAGAGAGAGAGAGAGAGAGAAAGAGAGAGAGAGAAAGAGAGAGAGAGAAAGAGAGAAAGAGAGAGAGAGAGAGAGAGAGAGAGAGAGAGAGAGAAAGCGCGATGCGAGAGATGACCGAGGGAGTCGACCCCAGTCCATGGAGAGGTAAACAACATGATGATAACTTTGGAAGGATGAGCACATGTGGTCTGTCTCTCAACTTTCTTTCATACTACATGGTGTCACTAGAGACAGACCAGTATACCAAATGACAGCCTATTGCCCATGTAGTGCACTTCTTTTGTCCAGGGCCCAGGTCTCTGGTTAAAAGAAGTGCACTCTAAAAGGGAATAGGGTGCCATTTAGGACACACTAAAGAGCTGCCTGTTTCGGTGGGATGGTGTTTTGGCCTGCTTGGTGACATCACCATGTGGTGAATTAGTTAACAGACCAATAAGACAAAGAGTTCCAAAAACTCTCTGCCAGTAACAGCTCGTTTTCAGTTCTCTTTGAATTGTTCATTTTGATATCTCACATTTGGGGTTCACTAAGGATCGCCTACTCTCGAAAGTATTCACCTAAAACAACTCTGTTGGAGACAGACAGGCAAAGCGGCGAATGAGGTGACCCTCAATTCCATCAAAGGAGACACTCTCCCGCCCTCTGGTTATTCTCACTTCTCTTCCTCAACCGAAGTGTCACTACTCTAGTTCTCCTCATATCGACTGGATACCAGTTGCCAGCTCACAAGTGAACCGTGAAGGGTATCGCTGCCGAGCATAGGTCTTCAGACCCTGTTGAGAGGTTGACTTCTAACCAGGTTTTTGATTTAAGTAGAAATTTCTACTTCTCAGTCTCCGTTAGTAGCTAGTGGGGGCGGCAGCGTAGCCTAGTGGTTAGAGCGTTGGACTAGTAACCAGAAGGTTGCGAGTTCAAACCCCCGAGCTGACAAGGTACAAATCTGTCATTCTGCCCCTAAACAGGCAGTTAACCCACTATTCCCAGGCCGTCCTTGAAAATAAGAATGTGTTCTTAACTGACTTGCCTGGTTAAATAAAGGTAAAAAAATAAAAACGTGTCACTGCTAGCTATTGAGACTCAGTTAGCCCATGCTGCAAGGCTTTGGCTAGCTTGCTGAGAGACTAGCATACCCTAACTGCAACACGGTAGCTTTGCTAGCTCCCTTCTATTAAGCTTTGTTCACCCATTGTGTTAGCTAGACCGACCCTCTCTGCCTTCACGTCACGGGAGCAATTTTCTCTGAATGCTAACTCGGTCACTCGCTTTCCTTCAGCCAGCACTGAGCTAGCCACAGCACACCTTCACCATGAGTTGGCTGCTAGCTAGCTTACGCCCCAATAGCTTCGCAGCTATAGCGTTACAGAGTGCTCAATATTGCTTGTGCTATGCCGCAAGGCTCCTAACTAGCTAGCTTGGTGTCGCTGTTTACACAAGCTACTCTTTTGCTAGCTTCTAACTAGCTAGCCTCTGCAGTCTACATGTTATTTTTACAACAGGCATTGTTATCCGTTGAAATGGCCACTGCTATCCCATCCCAGGACGAGCGTAGCCCAGCACTCTAACCCCCACGTTCTTGTGCTTGCGGCTTCATGATAGCGGGGAAAGATTCCCTCCCTCTATGCATTAATTGCTTGGGTAGGGAACATGCCTAGGAGGCGCTCGAGGACCCCGAGTCCTGTAAGCACTGCAGATTGCTTACTACAGCAGGTCTGAAGAGGAGGCTGAAATGTGCTTTTATCTCGTTAGCCCCCTCATGCCTCTGAGCCAAAAGCGACAGCTGAGGCTCAGCTCCCCACAACCGAGCCCAGTTTGGGCAAGGTCATGGATAGCCTCGACTCCCTCCCCTGACTGTCGAAGTAGTGTCAGGGGAAAGCGAGTTAGGGGACAACGAGGATGACGATGGGATCAAGTCACGGAAATCCTTGAGATAGCGCACAGGAGTTGAGGACTGATGACCCTGTTCTCCCATCCCCCAGTGGAGTTTGGGCTCCTTAATGTCTACAAGCGGACCGTGTCCAGATTCGAAATTGAGGGGCTGTCTTCTATAGGCGCTCAAGGTCTGTCAAGGTCACAGGGACCATTATATTGATTTATAATGGCAAGGGTGCTAGGAAGGGCCCTCTCCTAGAGGAGTTGACCTCTTGAGCACTGTTTTTGGGACATGTCTCATTGTACTGAGATTGGTCCATGTATTTTGGGCTTTCCCTCACTTTTTGAGGTTTTTCCTGACGGGTTGTCCCTGCATCTTCTTGGTCCGTACTACCTTAGTTTCGGGACCTCTGACGGTTGCTATGTAGGGACTTCCCTGGCTTCAGAGAGCATGTGTTGCGATACGCAACTTGACCATATCCCCACATGTGAGATATATTTGAAAAAGAGAACTTAAGAGTACCTGTGTAACCTCAGTTCTCTGATATTATGAGTAAGATATCTCACAGCATTTCCCTGCGTGCAAGAGAGTGAGGAAGAGAAGCATGCTTGATAATAATCAGAGGGCGGTCCTTAGCGAACCCCACTCAAAATATCACACTCATAATATCAGAGAACTGGGTTTCCCCTCCCCACTCAGACCTCTCCCAGACAGTCCTAGAGCAAATTGATCTTTGCTAAGAAGCTATTTTTGTTTATTTGACCATTTTAATTAAAACAATCACAGTAAGAAGCTTGCTAAGACCGTCTGAGAATGGTCTGAGTGGGGACGGGAAAACTGAAAACTAGCTGCTATTGTGGTTTGTAAATCTCTTGCTTGTTGGCCTACTTAACTCATGGTGATGTCAACTGGCAACCTCATCCCTCTGTACCCACTGTTTCTTGAATAATTTCACTTATACATTTTGTAAACAAACATTGGAAGGGGCGGCAGGTAGCCTAGTGAGCGTTGGGCCAGTAACCAAATGGTTGCTGGATAGAATCCCCGAGCTGACAAGGTAAAAATCTGTCGTTCTGCCCCTGAGCAAAGGCAGTTAACCCACTGTTCCCCGGGTGCCGAAGATATGGATGTTGATTAAGGCAGACACCCTCACCTCTCTGATGCGGAAGACACATTTCAGTGGAAAGTAAATGTAAAAAAACACTGTATAGCCTCAAAATATGGTTAAAACTATCATTTCTATATCAGAGATGGTAAGTCTTTGCTCTGTCTATGGATTTGAGAGTGATTACATTTCTCCAGCCCGATCCCTCAGCTTTTTAACGAAACAGTGGCGTGTAGAACGCTTTTTTATTGTTTCAACTGCTGATTGGCCCTTTAACTCCTACTTTCCCTGACCAACCAACATACATTCTGTCTGAGCCCAGGGATGTATTCTTTACGCTGATTCTGTTGCAAAAAGTTTCGCAACAGAAACTGTTTCCTCTATTGAGTTTAACTGTTTTGTTCTTCATTTAAAGTTGTAGTTAAGCAGCTGGAAGAAGTTGGAACAAACGCTGCGGACTTCATTCCACTTTAGAGCACGGAAGAATCGACAATTTATAGGGAAGGGAAAGGCGATAACCAGTCAGTTGTACAACTGAATGCATTCAACTGAAATGTGTCTTCTGCATTTAACCCAACCCCGCTGAATCAGAGAAATGCAGAGGGGGGGGTTGCTTCAATCGATATCCACGTCATCGGCACCCGGAGAGCAGTTGTTGTTGGGGGTAAGCGCCTTGCTCAATGGGCAGAATGGCAGATTTGTCCAACTTGCCAGCTCGGGGATTCGAACCAGTGACCCTGTCTTTCCATAAGATAGATGTTCTATCCCAAAGATGAGAACTTGCAGAAGCCACCGTGTAGGGGGGAACGGGGAAACCCTTGGCACTCGTGTTCCCTACAACCAGGACGGATTCCTCTCCAATACTGTACAACCGGAGATAGATCAGTAGAAAGACTAGCGAGGGAGAGCAGAGAGTAGTCATAGGCTCTTGTCAAAAGCAGTGCACTATAAAGGGAATAGGCTGCCATTTGGAACATACTGTGCTTGATCCCTCCCTCGCTCTCTATTCCCATCATCTATATACAGTACCAGTCAAAGGTTTGGTCTACCTGTGTAAAGGGCCCATGGTGTGGAACCTTTCATCAATTGGGCCAAAAGACCTTCCAGGTGAATGGAACTACACACATGGAACATAAAGTACCAGTTATGTTCCATGTGTGTAGTTCCATTCTCCTGGAACGTCTTTTGGTTTGGACACACCTACAGTACTCATTTAAGGGTTTTTCTTTATTTGTACTATTTTCTACATTGCAAAATAATAGTGAAGACATAAACTATGGAATAACACATATGGAATCATGTAGTAGCCAAAAAATGGTTAAACAAATCAAAATATATTTTTTATTTGAGATTCTTCAAAGTAGCCAGCCTTTGCCTTGATGACAGCTTTGCACACTCTTGACATTCTCTCAACCAGCTTCACCTGGAATGCTTTTCCAACCGTCTTGAAGGAGTTCCTACATATTCTGAGCAGTTGTTGGCTGCTTTACCTAACACTCTGCTGTCCAACTCATCCCAAACCATCTCAATTGGGTTGAGGTCCGGTGATTGTGGAGGCCAGGTCATCTGATGCAGCACTCCATCACTCTCCTTCTTGGTCAAATAGCCCTTACACAGCCTGGGGGTGTGTTGGGTCATTGTCCTGTTGAAAAACAAATGGTTGTCCCACTAAGCGCAAACCAGATGGGATGTCCTATTGCTGCAGAATGCTGTGGTAGCCATGCTGGTTAAGTGTGCCTTGAATTCTAAATAAATCATAGACAGTATCACCAGCAAAGCTTCCCCACACCATCACACCTCCTCCTCCATGGTTCACGGTGGGAACCACACATGCAGAGATCATCCGTTCACCTACTCTGCTTCTCACAAAGAAACAGCGTTTGGAACCAAAAATCTCAAATTTGACTCATCAGACCAAACGACATATATCCACCGGTCTAATGTCCATTGCTCGTGTCTTGGCCCAAGCAAGTCTCTTCTTCTTATTGGTGTTCTTTAGTTGTGGTTTCTTTGCAGCAATTAGACCTTGAAGGCCTGATTCACGCAGTCTCCTCTGAACAGTTGCTATGTGTCTGTTACTTGATCATTGGGCTGGGCTGCAATTTCTGAAGCTGATAACGCTAATGAACTTATCCTCTGCAGCAGAGGTAACTCTGGGTCTTCCTTTCCTGCGGCGGTCCTCATGAGAGACAGTTTCGTAGGTAGGTGCGTCCAAACTTGACTAGTACTGCACATCTCGCCAGGCCAGGCTGACTGGCAACCCTCCACCTCAATCCACATTCACCTTCATTTTGACTAGAGGAAGTGTGCAGTGAGCTGTGTGTGTGTGTGTGTGTGTGTGTGTGTGTGTGTGTGTGTGTGTGTGTGTGTGTGTGTGTGTGTGTGTGTGTGTGTGTGTGTGTGTGTGTGTGTGTGTGTGTGTGTGTGTGTGTGTGTGTGTGTGTGTGTGTTCTTTAATACAGGTTCTCACTGGGTATAAGGGGATGAATGATTCACTAATGCTTCACCATCGATCAACAACAAACTGACTCACAACAAAGTAGTACTCCACATACGGAATGCAGTATGCAATCCACACGAGTTGATTCTAATGGGGTTAAATAGAACTCTTTGGCTAGTCCCTTTAGGTCTACAGTCGTGTCCACTTTATAGGCACTAACACGTTTCTTTTTCCCCCAACTGCATAAATGCATTTAAACTTCTGAGGCGAAGACTGAATGATCTTATTCTGTTCTGTGTGTGTTTCCCTCTCACCCAGTTTCAGTTCTCCATTGCCAGGCTCTGGCTGTAGTCCATTTAATTCAGACGCTTTGATGTTAGCCATCTATGTTAATAATTAATAGCTCTTGGTAAGACGCTTCAAGAAGAAAGAAAGAGATCCCTGCTAAAGAATCTCCATTTGGGCATGCGCTGCAGTGTAGGGAGTCGCCTGCCTGATGACAGCAAAAATGTACCTACAGGCAAGCGCAGCTCCCTCTTTTAATGTAAAGCACACACACACACACACACACACACACACACACACACACACACACACACACACACACACACACACACACACACACACACACACACACACACACACACACACACACACACACACACACACACACACACACACACACACACACACAGAGAGGAATGATGAGGATTGGGCTGTTTACATCAACAACAACAAAAAACTATTTCCCCTGAGCAGAGCGGAGTAGAGCACAACAGAGCAGAGTTGAGTAGAATGGAGTAGAGCGCTGAAAAACAGAGCAGAGTAGCAGTGTGCTCAAGTCCCTATGAAGAGGGAAAAGGCCCGACACACTACTCCACAACGTCATATGTCTTGTCACACTAAAACCTTCTACTCCTTCTCTTTCGCACACTGTTCAAGGGTTTCTAAGAAGTAAAACAAAGAATATGGTGGTGTTGTACATGTGTAGCATCGGGCAAAAAAAACTATGTTCTGATCAGTAATTCCATTTGCTTCATTAATTCAAAAACCGCTCTGGAATTTCAAGTAATGTTACTTCCACAGCTACCAGATAACAATGTGAGATCACAATATTTGTAGGAGAACTATAGAAAGATATGGCCTTGTCTTTGCGTAAGTAAACGGATGACTGAAATAACAATGTAAAGTTACAGTACGTTTTAAAGTAAACAAAACATGAAACTCACAGGTCAGAAACTCTAAACTCTAGCTGTCTGCCATGCATATGGCCTGTCTGTCATAAACACTTACACTTACCCAGAGCTAGTCGGAGTCTCAAAGAGCACCCTACTCTCTACATAGTGCACTGCTTATGATCAGAACCCTATGGTGCCAATTGGGACACAGGCACTGACTTAAAGCCAGAGCCACAGTGTGCGGCCCGGCCGCTGGCTCAACGGGCTACATGTTGGCCCTGAGCATGAGAAAGAGGGTACAATCCAACCCAAGTGGACAGAAACCACAGCCTACAACGAGGAGAGGAGGAGAGCCTGGCGTCTAGACACAGAGGACAGAGAGGAAGAAGAAGCCTATGTTTAGAATGGGTACGTACATCTGCCAGCTTTTTTTTTTAAAGGAAAGAAGATTTCACCATGCAGTCTGGAAAATGACTTTTTTCAGGATGGATCAGCATGAACACTAGGTCCAACTGTTAGATACTGTATGTACACCAGTGGAGGCTGCTGAGGGGAGGGCGGCTCAGAATAATGGCTGGAATGTAGACAATGGAATGGTATCAGCCACATGAAAACCATTCTAGGCTATATTATGAGCTGTGCTCCCCTCAGCAGCCTCCTGGTGTACACATAATGTGTGTAATCTGTACAGCTTCACTCACACACACACACACACACACACACACACACACACACACACACACACACACACACACACACACACACACACACACACACACACACACACACACACACACACACACACACACACACACACACACACACACACACACACCCAAGTGCACACACACAGGCTGCGTTTACACAGGCAGCCAAATTCTGATTTTTTTCCCAAGTAATTGGTCTTTTGACCAATTTGATCAGCTCTGAAAAAGATCTGATGTGATTGGTCAAAAGACCAATTAGTGGGAAAAAGATCAGAATTGGGCTGCCTGTGTAAACACGGCCTTAGAAGCATGCACGCACACACACACACACACACACACACACACACACACACACACACACACACACACACACACACACACACACACACACACACACACACACACACACACACACACACACACACACACACACACACACACACACAAGGCTGTGTATACACCTGTAACCTGTATACTTAGCTAAGCTCTCATCAGAGTTGAACTCTCCATTTCTCACTCTCTCCTGCTTGCTCGCCCTCTCCCCCCCCCCCCTCCCGCCCTGCTCTCCCGCTCTGCTCACTGCTATAATTAAGTGAATTAAGTCTTCAGAAGGTTCTCCTCTCCTCTGCTATTACACAGTCATTTCATGTAGCCTCCTGGCTTCTCCTCCCTTTATTAAAAGATAAAGGCATACTTTTCTCCCATGGATTTTCTTACATGTGGTCAGCTTTTTTTCTCTCCCTCCTTTCTTTTTTTAGAGACCGTTTGCCAGGGCATTATTTACATTCTGCTAAAATAAAACGCTCTGTTCTCAGAATGACTCTTCATCCGACACATATATGTAGACATGTTTGCCAATGGCATTCAAACCAACTGAACTTCGTTTCCCATATGTGACTAATGAACTACTATCCACCGACTATAGGAGATGACATCACTACTGAGCAACATATCTATGCAGTATACATCCAGCAGGAGACAGAGAAAAACCTTAAAGCACCACGCAAACTAATGGCACGAGCACAATAGTTTACCTCAATAACACCGTGTGAGACGACATGTTTAGCACATACAGTTGAAGTCAAGAAGTTTACATACAAAATACATTTCAAAATTCCTGACATTTAATCCAAGTAACAATACAATTCCATGTCTTAGGTCAGTTAGGATCACCACTTTATTTTAAGAATGTGAATTGTCAGAATAATAGTAGAGAAAATGATGCCATCTGTTTTGTGAAGTGCACCAGTCCCTCCTGCAGCAAAGCACCCCCACAACATGATGCCGCCACCCCCAGTTGGGATGGGGTTCTTTGGGTTTGCAAGCCTCCCCCTTTTTCCTCCAAACATAACAATTAGTTTTAAACAAACAGTTCTATTTTTTTTCCTTCAGACCAGTGGACATTTCTCCAAAAAGTACAATCTTTGTCCCAATGTGCTGTTGCGAACGTTAGTCTGGCTTTTTTATGGCGGTTTGGAGCAGTGGCTTCATCCTTGCTGAGCGGCCTGGCAGGTTCTGTCGATATAGGACTCGTTTTACTGTGAATATAGATACTTTTGTCCTTTGCTGTAATTCTGGGATTGATTTGCACTTTTCGCACCAAAGTACATTCATCTCTAGGAGACAGAACGCATCTCCTTCCTGAGTGGTATGACGGCTGCGTGGTCCCATGGTGTTTATACTTGCATAGTATTGTTTGTACAGATGAAAGTGGTACCTTCAGGCGTTTGGAAATTGCTCCCAAGGATGAACCAGACTTGTAGAGGACTACCATTTTTGATTGATTTCTTTTGATTTCCCCATGCTGTCAAGCAAAGAGGCACTGAGTTTGAAGGTCGGCCTTGAAATACATCCACAGGTACACCTCCAATTGACTCAAATGGTGTCAATTAGCCTATCAGAAGCTTCTAAAGCCATGACATCATTTCCTGGAATTTTCCAAGATGTTTAAAGGCACAGTCAACTTAGTGTATGTAAACTTCTGACCCACTGGAATTGTGATACAGTGAATTATAAGTAAAACAATTGTTGAAAAAATTCACAAAGTAGATGTCCTAACCTGCCAAACTATAGTTTGTTAACAAGAAATTTGTGGAGTGGTTGAAGAACACGTTTTAAGGACTCCAACCTAAGTGTATGTAAACTTCCGACTTCAACTGTAGCTTCAATAGCACACTTTGGGTTTACTCTCATAACCAGTGATCGAGGCAGAATAAAAAATAAAACAACCTGCATTGCTAAATCACGACATGCTACTTATGAGCTATACACATTGTCCAACCAATCGCACAGGGACATACCACACAGTGCACACGCACATGAACCCCTTTCTCCTCATCCTCAGTGTCGTCCCTCACGGCCATGAAATCCCACCCGGAAATCTCCACCGTGACTCTGTACGGCTCTCCAGTTCTATAGGGGGTAAAAACACCACGTCCAGACTCCTGACTGCATGTGGACTTTGAGTGCCCTTGACTTCTAAGTGACATTCTTTTGAAAAAAAAAAAACTCCACTCTCCTTCCGTCCGTCCGTAATTCTCCTTTTTAATATCACTGGGGCAGCCCGTTAAGTTGAGTGTTTTACATGAGTTGAGGGGACGTCAACGATACAATTTCAAAGTATTTTTGGGGGATGTAAAAAAAAATGTTTATGAAGCACATAAAAAGCCACTTGTGTGTCCACTAGCCTTACTACAGCCCTCCTGGTGTAGGACCAAAATATCACCCGGATCCCTTTATAGTGCACTACTTTAGACCAAGGCCCATAGGGACCTGATCAAAAGTAGTGCACTAGCGTGCTATTTGGGACACATTCCTTGTGTAAACTAGCAGTTTACTGAATGTAAATACGGACACGGGATCACTTGAACCACTCTGGGAGCCACGGCGACAGCCATTCATAACCCTGTTCCAGACATGAGGTACACTGAGCAGAACAGAATCGCTGGTTTTGTTTGGGTATTTTTAACATGTATCCGTCCTTCGTCTCTTCCTTGAAGTAATCACTAATATAAGACAAATGAATGGGGGTTAGTACAGGTTTAAGTACATGGTTTTTATCTATCCATTATAGTAGGATCAGTATTTACTTCAAGGCAGGGTGGGGGATGTTTTGTTTTGTTGTGAATGGGGGCTCTGCCTCTTTAAAGGGGCAGAAGCTAGAAGCAAAAGCTAGGAGCTAGGCCCAGGCAGGCAGCTACAGTATGACGAGGGAAGATTCCCCTGATCAGTGTCATCTGCTCAGTCCAACTTGTAGTCAGTCAATGTGATGGGTCTCACCAATACAGAAATGGCAACGTCACAGAATAGTTTTCCAAAATGCTTCCAGCTTCACCACCTGATCGAGGCCCAGAGACAGAAATGAGCCAGCATTAATTCTGGGGCCACCCCATCACCACACTGTCAGCACATGTGTGTGAGGGTATGTGTGGAACCTTACTCGGAACACAGTGGGTACGGAACCTCGATCGGATAGAGAGACATAGAGAAAGAGAGAGACAGATGATGATCTCACTAGTAGAGAGACAAAGAGAGAGAAGGGTACAGCACTTTGGGGCTCTGGTCCTCGGGTCTCACACCGAACACAACATAGCCAGCTACAGGAGTGTGTGTGGCTGATGTCATCAGTAAACACGCATTCTGTGGACAACACCATGTTAGATGCTTATGCCAGTTTCTACACTAGATGCTGGCGCAAGGTGCTAATACTATGTGCTACGCTAGGTACCACTAGACGCTAATGCTAGAACGTCAGAGACTATGCTAAATGTTATCGCTAGATGCTAATACCAGGTGCTCCCCTCTTCCCCTCTCCCATTTATTTCCCATTCAGTCTCCCCCTATCTCATTCCCTTTCTCGCCCACTCACTCTCCTCCTTCCCTAACTCATGGAAGACAAAGTAGGCAAAAAGAGACAAAGTAGGCAAAAAGAGATCCTAATAGATCTTCTCAATCTCTCTCCCAAACCTCTTTCCCTCTGTGTCTCTCCCTTTCCCCCTCTTTCCTTACCTCCCTCTACCTCTCCTAGGTCCCCCCGCTTTTCCTCTGTCTCTGCCTCAGCGCACAATGATGGGGGTTGGCCATTCAGCCAGTGTTACATAACCAAAATGATACAATTGAGTTGCACTGTGAGTGTGTGTGTGCATGCGTGCATGAGTGTGTGTCTGCATACTTGTGTCCGCGAGTGATGAATGACTGCGTGTGTGTGCATGAGCACCGAGTAGGTGTGTGTGCGTGTTCATGTGTGTGAGGTGGGGCACCTCAGAGGGCCAGCCAGAGCAGTGTGACTTGGCAAACAGCAACAGACCCATTAACGCCTACAGTTCTGCAGGAGAGAACTCTCTCATCAGACAGTCTTTCGCTCTACACCTCTCTTTACCTCTCACCCTGCCCGCTGTCCTCCATTACACCAGTCCCTCTTCCCTCACCACTGAGTGTAAAAAAACATTAGAAACACCTGCTGTCCATGACAGACTGACCAGGTGAATCCAGGTGAAAGCTATGATCCCTTATTGATGTCACTTTTTAAATCCACTTCTAATCAGTGTAGATGAAAGGGAAGAGACAGGTTAAATAAGGACATTTAAGCCTTGAGACAATTCAGACATGGATTGTGTATGTCTGCCATTCAGAGGGTGAATGGGCAAGACAAAATATTTAAGTGCCTTTGAACGGGGAATGGTAGTAGGTGTCAGGCTGGGTTTTTCACACAACAGTTTCCTGTGTGTATCAAGATTGGTCCACCACCCAAAGGACATCCAGCCAACTTGACACAATTTTGGGAAGCATTGGAGTCAATATGAGCCAGCATCCCTGTGGAACGCTTTCGACACCTTGTTAGAGTCCATGCCCTGACGAATTGATTGCTGTTCGGAGGGGAAAAGGGGTGCCATTCAATATTAGGAAGGTGTTCCTAATCATTTGTACACTCTGTGTGTATACCCATCATCCCTATGCGCGCTCTCTCTGTGTGTGTGTGTGTGTGTGTGTGTGTGTGTGTGTGTGTGTGTGTGTGTGTGTGTGTGTGTGTGTGTGTGTGTGTGTGTGTGTGTGTGTGTGTGTGTGTGTGTGTGTGTGTGTGTGTGTGTGTGTGTGTGTGTGTGTGGTGTTATCCACTACCCCGTCCTTAGTTTCACTTAAAACACAGGACCAAATCAAGCACCCATCAGCCACTGCTCTTCCCTGTGTGTGGGTTCTGCCCTGTGCAGACCAAAACGGACATGGACAACCGCTAATTAAATATCCTCCACTTTTTCTCGTCTCGATCCCCCTGTTTTTGTTTTCTTACCGGTTTGCTTTTCCAGCCTTTGTGATCCGCAGGAAAATAAACAACCCTTCTGGTTGGATGGTGGGTCAGACTCGGGAACGCTGCTGCCTTTTATAAAAGTGCGCCCATCAACCAACCAACTGACCTCCTCTACTTCAGAACTGAGTACTGTAGGATCCCCAACGGGGAACCTGTAGGCATCCAATCCCAGGTAAGGGATGCATACATCTCCCAAGCCGCTATGAGCGTATCATTGATCTATGGAAGTAATACTAAGTTACTATTCCACGGGTCTCTGGAGATTCCTCTGCAGTGAATTTATTACTGATGCTCATTTACCACCATGTGTGGCTGAGCCAACGCTAAACAAAAAAAATCACATGACTAACTGCTGAAATAATACCAACTGGGCTTTTTTGCTCACAAATCGACCAAGTCAACTTATTTTTTTTTCCTTTAAAAAAAAAACCCCACTCCCCCCCAACTGTCAGTACAAAACTGCAGTGCGGCATTAAAGTTGAAGAAAGAAGCGCTACAAGGAACTAGGCTATTTACTAGGAACATCCTAATGCAAGGACACTCTACTACAGTCGGTCAATATTTCTCATCAATTTGTAACAACAAAAAAAGGCCCCACAAAATCTTGAATCAAGGACATCCTTGCGGGAACGTCCTCTTGGAAACATTTAAACCTGTTTTATAGTCGAGAATTGAAGACTTGTCCTTTGGCTCATCAGTAAATAGAAGAGTGGAGAGACAGAATTGGAGGAAGTTGTAAAGTGAAACACTAAACGGGGACGTAGTAAGTCAGCCACTTATCAAAAGGTACAGATCAAAACGACTGTGTTGTATTCCAGTGAAAAGGCTAAGACTACTAGGAACCACTAGGAGTTGGGTTCCTTTTCTTATTAAAACAGGACGTGTGACAAACAAACGTCTTACATACAGTAAGATAACATAATAACCTTATCATCTAAATAAAATGTTTAAAAAATTAAAAAACATGACTGCATGACAGCAGAGTGATGCAATGTTTCTGGGCATTACATCATTAACGTGTGCCACAGTGTCACTAACTCGCTACCACAATCACACAACACGCTACGTTGACCAACCGTTACAATACCTCACTGTTAGTTGTCATAATAATGGAGCATTTAGTCATTGTCAGATAAGCATCCACTTGGGTACCTTTAGGGAAGGGAAAGGGGGATACCTTAGTCAGTCGCACAACTGAACGCTTCCAACCGAAATGTGTCTTCCGCATTTGACCCAACCGGTCTGAATCAGAGAATTGCGGAGGGCTGCCTTAAATCAACATCCACGTTAATTAATAAATAGGATTTTCTACAGAAATCAGAAGCAAAAACCATTTCTATAATGCTAGGATCTCAACTACCTCATCAGAACCGACCAATGGGAGCAAGTGTTGTCCACCTCCAGCATTTTGCCCATTAAGCTGGGTCGGCAGGTTGCCTAGTGGTTAGAGCGTTGGGCCAATAACCGAAAGGTTGCTGGATCAAATCCCTGAGCTGACAAGGTAAAAATCTGTCATTCTACCCCTGAGCGAAGCAGTGTTCCCTGATAGACTGTCATTGTAAATAAAACATTTGTTCTTAACTGACCTGCCTCGTTAAATAAAGGATCAATTTAAAAAAAGCTCTTCATCTGCCTCCGTCCTTTTCTCACCCCCTCCCTTTCAGGAGACAAACCAAACCCAGCAGTCGTAAAAACACAAATAATGCATGGAGAGCAGAATTAGTACGATACCTGCTAATTATCAACATCCAGAAAAGAGCCGTTCAATTCTACAACCACCTAAAAGGAAGCGATTCCCAAAACTTCCATAAGAGATGAACCTAGAGAAAAGTTTCCTCAGCCAGTTGGTTCTATGGGCTCTGTACACAAACGCAAATAGACCCAACAGAGTACCAGGATTAGACCCAACCAAATAACGAGAAAACAAAAAGATAATTGCTTGTCACATTGGAAAGAACTAACCAAAAAACCAGACCAAACTGGAATGCTATCTGGCCCTAAACAGAGTGTACACAGTGGCAGAATACCTGACCACCGTGACTGACCCCAAAATAAGGAAAGCGTCGACTATGTACAGACTCAGTGAGCATTGCTATTGAGAAAGTCTGCCGTGGGCAGACCTGGCATTCAAGAGAAGACAGGCTATGTGCCCACTGCCCACAACATTTGGTGGAAACTGAGCTGCACTTCCTAAACCTCCTACCAAATGTATGACCATATTAAAGACACATATTTCCCTCAGATTACACAGACCCACAAAGAATTGGAAAGCAAATACATGTTTTTAGAAACTCCCATATCTATTAGGTGAAATACCACAGTGTACCATTACAGCAGCAAGATTTGTGACTGGTTGCCATACAAAAAGGGCAACCAGTGGAGCACAAACACTATTCTAAATACAACCTTTATTTATCTGTTTATTTATACTTTCCCTTTCGTACTTTAACCGTTTGCACATTTTTACAACACCGTGTAGCCATGATATAACATAATATAATCATTATTCCTGAAACTCTTGTGAGTGTTATGTTTACTGTTCATTTCTTATCGTTTATTACATTTTTGTTTATATCACTTGCTTTGGCATTGTAAACATATGTTTCCCATGCCAATAAAGCCCCTTTGAATTGAATTGATTCCCCCCCTCCACTGGCAGCCCCTTCAGACGAGTAACAATAACTGGATGTAACTTAGCTCTCACTACTGCCCCCCCCCCCACACACACACACACACAAACCCTCTCCCCTTCTATCCCTAGCTACGGGCTCACATAAAGAGCTCCCAGTCAGTCTGTCTCGCTCAGCCTCTCTCCCCATGGCTGCCAGGTGTGTTACTCACCCCCCCCCCACCCCTCGAACTGTGATTCTCTTTTTTCAAGAGCTCTTCTTCCATTAGCTCAACCTCTCAAGGCATGGCTAGCTCCAATGGCACTTCTCACTCTCTCACACTTACACTCAAACTCTCAGGAGGGTGAACCAAACCCCACCTCTCCGAGGAGCATAAACTTCTTACGCCTCTGGATGTTCTCTCACATGGACAGAGGAACCCGCCACCACACCATGGAAAGGACAGACAGCTGATCAGATCGAGTGTGTGTATGTGTGTAGCAGAGAGAGGCCCCTGGCTGCATGGGGCCCAGATCAGGCTCAGGCGTGGTGAGCCTCGGCCCCGAGCAGCTCAGGCTCAAAGAGAACAGGGCCGTCACACACAGAGCAGCCCAGTATGGAGGAACTCTCACAGAGAGGAACAAACGCACAAGGGCTTAACTATGTGGAGACCCAGGGAGAGAGAAGAGAAAAGAGACGCTTTGGTGTGGGAGCCATGTCTGATCATATCACTGTGATACGTTTTTTTTTACATTTTGTTTTATCCATGTTACCTCTTTGGATAGCTAGCCGTTGTATTTTCTGGCTAATAGCAAAAACGGTCAAAACTCACAAAATTCAATATTTTTTTTTAAATCACAAAAAAAATTAAACAAAAGAAGTCGACTTTTTAACCGTTTACAATTACATACAAATTCAAGCATGTCGAAGAATTTATCATCTCAAATTAATCCATTTAAAAGACCCCCCCCTCCTCCTCTGTGGTGCTCCGCTCTTTCATTTCCACTCCCCTCTCTCTCTCTTCTCCCTCCCCCTCTTTTGCACTCCCTCTTCTTCTTTCTCTTTTCTCCCGCTCCCTCTCTTTCGTCTTAAGTCCCCGGGGCTCCTTTATTCTCTCTTTAAATAGGGGCCCGACCAGGGCTGTGAAGTGTAATAATGGTCATTTTTCCTCTCCATTCAGCAGCGGGTAATTCCACCCAGGGACGGCTCACTTTGAGCCACATCACACAAGGAGCTTCCCAGTGACCATGGCAACGTGCTCAGTGGGATCCCGGGGCCGTGAAGCAGTGATTTGGGGGATTTGGTGGGGTGTAGGGCAGCCAGGGTGGCTGGGGCGGTGAGGGCCCGCAGAGGAGGAACAAAAAAGAAAACGCTGTCCAAAATGGAGAGAGGAGAAGAGAGAGAGGAGAGAGGAGAAGAGAGAGGAGAGAGAGAAGAGAGAGGAGAAGAGAGAGAGGAGAGAGGAGAAGAGAGAGAGGAGAGAGGAGAAGAGAGAAAGGAGAGAGGAGAAGAGAGAGAGGAGAGAGGAGGAGAGAGGAGAAGAGAGAGAGGAGAGAGGAGAAGAGAGAGAGGAGAGAGGACAAGAGAGAGAGGAGAGAGGAGAAGAGAGAGAGAAGAGAGGCCCAGTCTAGGTGTAGAGAAAGCCTCCGACCGAGCGAGCGACACCCCACCAGGAAGAGAAGCCAAGATACTATCAGCAAGTTGAGTCGTACAAAACATGAAAGGAGCACCCAAGAGGCAGGCCTCCCTCATGGTGCAGGCAGCTCAACGCTTCACAGGGTTTCACTCTCTCCTGCTCTCCTCCCCCTCCCTCCTATCCCCCCCCCTCTTTTCTCCCCTCTCCCTCCTTCCGCCATGGTATGGCACTGTTTCTGTGATGTGGTGGTGTGGGGAAGGAGGGAGGGAGAGAGGGAACTGAAGGTAGCATGTGAGTTTTATTGTTGGTGCCAAAGTCTATTGATGAACTGATGCTTTCATTGATCATAAGGGAGGATACCTTGGCCTTCTGTTCACCTCTTAAAATCCACCCCAGCACCAGTACATTCACAGGGCCCTCCCTCTCAAACCCTAGAATGTGTGTAATCCACTGGTTAGTTATAGGGGAAACGCTGGATTACCGCTTCATAATAAATCGTCCTACTGCTACTGCGATGACACCGGCCACCATTTCGGTCTTCATCACTTTAACGACCACAGCGTCTGACAGTAACATGCTCTTCTATGGACAAGCTGTCCTCATATGGCATGAAAAGAAGTAGGCCCTTAACTCCACTTGTGCGCCCACCTCTGAAAGGAGAGAAAATAGTCCCATCGACCCACCGCTACTCCATCTATTCCCTTCCGCCAGCAGAAAGCATTCTTCCATAAACGCTAGGTAATTACGTTGGAATAAAAAGCTGCAGCTGCATCTTAACAATGCACTAAAACTATTATAGGTAATCAATTCCTATTATATTGACGTTCGACAGCAATCTATCTACCAAAGCACTGTGCAAAACCACCTGGCCATCGAAACACAACACTTCTCTCTCTCCCTCTGTGCTTTGCTATGGAGTCGAGAGAGAAAGATAGAGCGACAGAGAGAGAGAGACAGAGATGGAGACAGAGAGACAGAGAGCGACAGACAGAGAGAGACAGAGAGCGACAGAGAGAGAGAGACAGAGAGAGATAGAGAGACAGAGAGAGACAGAGAGCGACAGAGAGAGAGAGACAGAGAGAGATAGAGAGACAGAGAGAGACAGAGAGCGACAGAGAGAGAGAGACAGAGAGAGATAGAGAGACAGAGAGAGACAGAGACAGAGAGAGAGACAGAGAGAGAGAGAGAGTGCTTTATCAAAGCACACCTAATCTCTCAGCCCCCAGATAAACAGTGGATGAGCTCACATAAACCACGCACACACTTATTTTTTGACATTTTCATCAGCCAATATTATCATCCACAAAAGAAAATGAATGGTGTACAATACAACATAAAGGGTGCAACAGATCAGCACCCCTGCCAGAACCTACCCTATAAAACTCCACAGTACGAGTTTAACAACACTCTGTGTGGCACAGCACCGCATTGGCATACCATACCATGTGGTCTGGCATTGGCATGGTCTCTAACAAACAGACCGACAGACACCTTTCCCAGGTCAGCTACAGGGCAGGGCATCCAAGGTTTACACAGCCAGAGGTGGGAACAGTTAACCTAACACAGGCCCCAGGCCAGACTGTGTATATGTGTGTGTGTGTGTGTGTGTGTGTGTGTGTGTGTGTGTGTGTGTGTGTGTGTGTGTGTGTGTGTGTGTGTGTGTGTGTGTGTGTGTGTGTGTGTGTGTGTGTGTGTGTGTGTGTGGCTAGCTGCCTCACTCTCATCTCTCTCTCTCTCTCTCTCTGGCTGAGATGCCAGACAGGGTAAGCATCCAAAAGCCACTTAGCAGTAAGAAGGTGCAGCTGTTTGCTGAGCTCCACAGCAGGCTGTGCCAAGAGAGAGAGGCAGAAACCGAAAGAGGAGAGGAGTGCCAGGCTGCTAGCTGGTCACTGCAGGGGATCTATATCATAGAATTACAGTGCATTCGGAAAGTATTCAGACCCCTCGACTTTTTCCAATTTATTTAAAGTTACAGCCTTATTCTAAAATGGATTAAATAAAAAATGTTCCTCAGCAATCTACACACAATACCCCATAATGACAAAGCAAAAACAGGTTGTCAGAAATGTTTGCAAATGTATTACAAATAAAAAACAAATACGTTATTTACATTGCTATTCAGACCCTCTACTATGAGGTGTATCCTGTTTACATTGATTATCCTTGAGATGTTTCTACAACTTGATTGGAGTCCACCTGTGTAAAATTCAATTGCTTGGACATGATTTGGAAAGGCACACACCTGTCTATATAAGGTCCCACAGTTGACAGTACAGGTCAGAGAAAAAACCAAGCCATGAGGTTGATGGAATTGTCCATAGACCTCGGAGACAGGATTGTGTCGGGCCACAGATCTGGGGAAGGGTACCAAAACATTTCTGCAGCATTGAACGTCTCCAAGAACACAGTGGCCTCCAGCATTCTTAAACGGAAGAAGTTTGGAACCACAAAGACTCTTCCTAGAGCTGGCCACCCAGCCAAACTGAGCAATCAGGGAAGAAGGGCCATGGTCAGAGGTGACCAAGAACCTGATGGACACTAACAGAGCTCCAGAGTTCCTCTGTGGAGATGGGAGGACCTTCAAGAAGGAAGCCACTCCTCAGTAAAAGGCACATGACAGCCCACTTGGAGTTTTGCGTAAGGGACCAGAAGGAGTCTCAGACCATGAAAAACAAGATTCTCTGGTCAGATGAATCCAAGATTGAATGAACTCTTTGGCCTGAATGCCAATCATCACAATTGGAGGAAACCTGGCACCATCATGCTGTGGGGATGTTTCTCAGCGGGAGGGACTGCGAGACTAGTCAGGATCAAGGGAAAGACAAACGGAGCAAAGTACAGAGACAACCTTGATGAAAACCTGCTCCAAAATGCTCAGGACCTCAGACAGGGGTTAAGGTTCACCTTCCAACAGGACAAGGACCCAAAGCACACAGCCAACACAATGCAGAAGTGGCGTCGGGACAAGTCTCTGAATGTCCTTGAGTGGCCCAGCCAGAGCCCGGACTTGAACCCGATCAAACATCTCTGGAGAGAACTGAAAATAGCTGTGCAGCGACACGCCCAATCCAACCTGACAGAGCTTGAGAGGATCTGCAGAGAAGAATGGGAGAAAGTCCCCAAATACAGGTGTGCCAAGCTTGTAGTGTCATACCCAAGAAGACCCAAGGCTGTAATTACTGCCTAAGGTGCTTCCACAAATTCCTAAGTAAAAGATCTGAATACTTATGTTAATATGAAATACTCAGTTGAAGTCAGAAGATTACATACACCTTAGCTAAGTACATTTAAACTCAGTTTTTCACAATTCCCGACATTTAATCCTTGTAAAAATGCCCAGTTTTAGGTCAGTTAGGATCACCACTTTATTTTAAGAATGTGAAATGTCAGAATAATAGTTGAGAGAAATACTTATTTCAGCTTTTATTTATTTTATCACATTCCCAGGGGTCAGAAGTTTACATACACTCAATTATTATTTGGTAGCATTGCCTTTAAATTGCATAACTTGGGTCAAACGTTTTGGGTAGCCTTCCACAAGCTTCCCACAATAAATTGGGTGAATTTTGGCCTATTCCTCCTGACAGAGCTGGTGTATCTGAATCAGGTTTGGAGGCCTCCTTTCTCGCACACACTTTTTCAGTTCTGGCCACAAATGTTCTATAGGATTGAGGTCAGGCTTTATGATGGCCACTCCAATACCTTGACTTTGTTGTCCTTAAGCCATTTTGCCACAACTTTGGAAGTATGCCTGGGGTCAATGTCCATTTGGAAGACCCATTTGCGACCAAGCTTTAACTTCCTGACTGATGTCTTCAGATGTTGCTTCAAAATATCAACATATTTTTGCTTCCTCATGATGCCATCTATTTTGTGAAGTGCACCAGTCCCTCCTGCAGCAAAGCACCCCCACAACATGTTGCTGCCACCCCACAACATGTTTCTGCCACCCCCGTGGTTCACGGTTGGGATAATGTTCTTTGGCTTGCAAGCCTCCCCCTTTTTCCTCCTAACATAACAATGGTCATTATGGCCAAACAGTTCTATTTTTGTTTCATCAGACCAGAGAACATTTCTCCAAAATCTGCTATCTTTGTCCCCATGTGCAGTTGCAAACCGTAGTCTGGTTTTTTTAATGGCGGTTTTGGAGCAGTGGCTTCTTCCTTGCTGAGCGGCCTTTCAGGTTATGTTGATGTAGGACTCGTTTTACTGTGGATATAGATACTTTTGTACCGGTTTCCTTCAGCATCTTCACAAGGTTCTTTGATGTTGTTCTGACATTTATTTGCACTTTTCGCACCAAAGTACATTAATCTCTAGGACAGACCGTGTCTGTATGACAGCTGCATGGTCCCATGGTGTTTATACTTGCATAGTATTGTTTGTACAGATGAACGTGGTACCTTCAGGCGTTTGGAAATTGCTCCCAAGGACGAACCAGACTTGTGGAGGACTACTATTTCTTTCAGAGGTCTTGGCTGATTTCTTTAGATTTTCCCATGATGTCAAGTAAAGAGGCACTGAGTTTGAAGGTAGACCTTGAAATACATCCACAGGTACACCTCTAATTTACTCAAATTATGTTAATTAGCCTATCAGAAGCTTCTAAAGCCATGACATCATTTTCTGGAATTTTCCAAGCTGTTTAAAGGCACAGTCAAGTTGGTGTATGTAAACTTCTGACCCACTGGAATTGTGATACAGTAAATTATAAGTGAAATAATCTGTCTGTAAACAATTGTGAGAGAATTACTTGTCATGCTGACTTGACAAAACTATAGTTTGTGAACAAAACATTTGTGGAATGGTTTTAATGACTCCAACCTAAGTGTATGTAAACTTCAGACTTCAACTGAATATATATATATAAATTAGCAACAACAAAAAATGTTTTTGCTTTGTCATTATGGGTATTGTGTGTTGGTTGATGAGGGAAAAAATGTGTTTAATCCATCTTAGAAAACCATAAGTTATGTAAATTATAGGCTGATCTCGATCTACACCATGTTGGAGTGTGTGGAGAGGGGCTCTAAGCACAGGGTAAACAGTCTAGAGACTTCGGCTCTTATGGTATTATTGTATTAAAAAGGTAGGGTTGTGACAGTAATGGTTTTTAGATGATGGTTACTGGTCAGTCAAATGACAGCATCACCATAATAACCATTTAATGCTGGCCTTCTAGGCAGAGTTCCTCTGTCCAGTGTCTGTGTTCTTTTTCCCATCTTAATCTTTTATTTTTATTGGCCAGTCTGAGATATGGCTTTTTCTTTGCAACTCTGCCTAGATGGCCAGCATCCCGGAGTCACCTCTTCACTGTTGACGTTGAGACTGGTGTTTTGCGGGTACTATTTAATGAAGCTAACAGTTTAGGACTAGTGAGGCGTCTGTTTCTCAAACTAGACACACTAATGTACTTGTCCTATTGCTTAGTTGTGTGCACCGTGGCCTCCCACTCCTCTTTCTATTCTGGTTAGAGACTGTTCTGTGAAGGGAGTAGTACACAGCGTTGTACAAAATTTTCAGTTTCTTGGCAATTTCTCACATGGAATAGCCTTCATTTCTCAGAACAAGAGTAGACTGACGAGTTTCAGAAGAAAGTTCCTTGTTTCTGGCCATTTTGAGCCTGTAATTGAACCCACAAATGCCGATGCTCCAGATACTCAGTCTAAAGAAGGTCAGTTTTATTGCTTCTTTAATCAATACAACAGTTTTCAGCTCTGCTAACATAATTGCAAAATGTTTTTTTAATGATCAATTAGACTTTTAAAATTGTAAACTTGTATTAGCTAACACAACGTGCAATTGGAACACAGGAGTGACGGTTGCTGATAATGGTCCTCTGTACGCCTATGTAGATATTCCATTAAATATCTGCCATTTCCAGCTACAATAGTCATTTACAACATTAACAATGTCTACACTGTATTTCTGATCAATTTGATGTTATTTTAATGGACCAAAAAATAGCTTTTCTTTAAAAAACAAGGACATTTCTAAGTGACCCCAAACTTTTGTTTTGTTTCTAAGTGACCTCAAACTGAAGTCCTGTCTGGACCAGCGATGGTGGGTTTGTAGCTACAGCTACTAGGTGCACCTTTTTAAAGCGTATCTGAGGCTGGATCAGAGAGAATTGTGTAGACTAGAGTGTATTTACTACTAGAGCCTGTATGTATTTATTTGTGTGCAATTTTGTACTGAGTCAGAAAGGCATGTCCGTCCCATCTCCCTGTAGCGCTGTCTTTGGCGTCTCACAGTATGGACGTTGCAATTTATTGCCCTGGCCTGATCTGCTGTCCTCATGCCTCCTTGCAGCATGCCTAAGGCACGTTCAAGCAGATGAGCAGGGGCCCTGGGAATATTTATTTTGGTGTTTTTCAGAGTCAGTAGAAAGGCCTCTTTAGTGTCCTAAGTTTTCATAACTGTGACCTTAATTGCCTACCACTTGTAAGCTGTTAGTGTCTTAACGACCGTTCCGCAGGTGCATGTTCATTAATTGTTTTTGGTTCATTGAACAAGCATGGGAAACAGTGATAAACACTTTACAATGAAGATCTGTGAAGTTATTTGGATTTTTACGAATTATCTTTGAAAGACAGGTTTCATTTTTTGCTGAGTTTATATACATATTTTCTCCCCCCTTTATATATATTTTTTTCTACTGAAAATTTGAGGGGGCCCCCAGAAAAACGACCCGCGGGCCACTTGGGGAACTCTACAGCCTTGTGTATTTGCGGTATGCCCTTTACAGCCAGCAACAGGTCCAGAACCAGTCGAGCTTAGGGTTGTGTTTTTAGGGCTGCAATGATACCAGATTCGTAATATAGAATTATTTCCATGGGAAACATGAAAACACATAGCAGACTGAACTCTTTGGTCCTTCAAAAACTTGCTGTGTGTAAAATAGGTTGTGCTATATCTTGGAAAATAGATCAAATGTGACTCTGGGGGACAACATAATGGTGTTTGTTTCCAACATTAGGGCTGATTTCGTAAATATGTGAAATCCGCTTTGTGTTTTGTTTCCTTGCCACAATACTAACGAGTATCACAATACGAGTATCGTCCCGGCCCTAGTGTTTTTGTAAGGGCAGAGTAGAGTACATGGCCCGTGTGTGTGTGTGTGTGTGTGGGGGGTCGGAGAACACGAAAAGGCTGTGAGGGAGAAAAAAAACCCAATAATAATTAGACAGACTCATATCCTGACACAACAACCCCCCCCCCTTCCCCTCTCACCCCCTCCATCACACCCTCAACCCTGAAACAGCAACCCTCACACCCCTCCCTGTGTAGGGGGTGATGTCATGCCACAGGATGGAGGGATGAGGACGGGGATGAAAGGAAGAGAGGGAAAACCCTCATGCCGGTCAGGGCCCATGCGGCCGTTGGCGCGGCAACATGAAAAGTGGAAATATCACGCTGGCATGGCGACAAAAGAGAGCAGAGCCACCAAAGCCATGGCATGATTACATGTTCCACAAGAGACGCCAATATCACACAGAGAGAGGGAGAGAGACTAAAGAGAAGGAAAGAGAGATAGAGAGAAGGAAAGAGAGAGACTAGAGAGAAGGAAAGAGAGAGACTAGAGAGAAGGAAAGAGAGAGACTAGAAAGAAGGAAAGAGAGAGAGAAGGAAAGAGCGATAGAGTGTGAGAGAGACTAGAGAGAAGGAAAGAGAGAGAAAGAGGGATAGAGTAGAGGGCAAGAGGGAGAGGGTAGTGGAGGAGATTACCAGGAAGCTAGGAACATGTCACCCCAGCCAGGCTAGTTAGGACAGAAATACACCACTTAAAGACAGGCAGCACAATTATGAGCACAAAGTTTGTTTTTTCACTAAATTGGTAATTTGCCCAATCAGATCAGCTCTGACAAAGATCTGATGTGAAAAGATTTGATGTGATTGATCAAAAGACCAATTAGGGAGAATATTTTTTTGAATTGGGCTGCCCGTGTAGACGCAGCAACACTGTTCAAAACTACACTTAAAAGAAACCATCATGCAAGGATCTATTCAACACTTCACACAAAACACCACAAGTCAACTTACTGCGCTATAACTCTTTAGTCTGCCCAAATAAAATGTATAGGCATAGCTACAGCTCTCTGAACAAAGCTAAACCCTGCTGGGAAATACAATGTGTAGATGTTAGATGAACAGCTCAGTGGCTATCTACAACGCTACAAAAACAACTCTTCCACAAACACAGGCAAAGGAAACACAAGCTAGGACCCAATCTTCCAGCGCCTCCCTGCTTCCCTGCTGTAGAGGGAGCCGCTGTGTGTGCAGCACGCAGGGAGGGAGGCAGCGGTGGGGGTCACAGGTCAACAGCCCAGCGCCTCTCATAAGAACCAGACAGGAAGAGCTGGGGAAGAAACGGTTTACATATATACACCACCAAATGAAGTGGTGGGTTTGGCACCGAAAAACAAAAGCATATGCAGAAAAGTACCTCATACCTACAGTAAAATATGGTGGTGGGGCTATTATGGGACCTTTTATGGTCAACGGCAACATGAACTTTACCAAGTATCAGGACATTTTTGCAAAAAGCCTGGTTGCCTCTTGGCCGCGAGTTGATCTTCCAGCAAGACAATAACCCCAAGCACTAATCAAATTCCAGAAGAAAATGGTTAATCAACCACAAAATCTAAATAAATGTCCGTCTCCGGACTTGAACCCCATTGGTTTATTTTGAATAGGGCAGACGAAGGATATCAAGGATCTGGAAAGATTCTGTAAGGAAGACCGGTCTAAGATCCCTCCCAATGTGTTCTCCATTCTCATAAAATGGTTCAGTGTCGTTATCCTCGCAAGGGGAGGGTGCTAGAGCATTGAAAACAGACAATAATGTTGACCTGTATCTTTTTGAGATTTTTTTGTTGTTGTATTACTTGTTAAACAAAATCTCTTTCCCTGAGCAATTGTATTAGTATAAAATAATATAATTCAAAAATTTTTAACGGTCTTTTTTGCGCTTTATCTCTTTATCAGGGGTGTCAAAAATTATGGACCTGGCTGTATGTGACACGATACTGGTTTTGGTGTGGAAGCCTGCTCTCTCTACTGCACTAGGACTTCATAGGCTAGCATACCCCACCCCTCACCTCCATTTTCTTTCACCCTTTCCCGTAAGTCCTGCCTTTCACCCTTTCCCGTAAGTCCTGCCTTTCACCCTTTCCCGTAAGTCCTGCCTTTCACCCTTTCCCGTAAGTCCTGCCTTTCACCCTTTCCCGTAAGTCCTGCCTTTCACCCTTTCCCGTAAGTCCTGCCTTTCACCCTTTCCCGTAAGTCCTGCCTTTCACCCTTTCCCGTAAGTCCTGCCTTTCACCCTTTCCCGTAAGTCCTGCCTTTCACCCTTTCCCGTAAGTCCTGCCTTTCACCCTTTCCCGTAAGTCCTGCCTTTCACCCTTTCCCATAAGTCCTGCCTTTCACCCTTTCCCGTAAGTCCTGCCTTTCACCCTTTCCCGTAAGTCCTGCCTTTCACCCTTTCCCGTAAGTCCTGCCTTTCACCCTTTCCCGTAAGTCCTGCCTTCTGTTCATCAAACCTGCCTCTAATGGTGGGTCAGCTACAATAGAAGTAGTTAGTAGTCCTGGCTGCTTTGTTTTCCATTTCAGTAGAGAATCTATGAAGTCAGAATTAGAGTTTAAAAACATCACGATACATTAAAAAAAACGTGAGCTGGCGCACACCCAGAGGAAATTGATTTCGTGTAGAGGTGCTGACTAACGGCGAATAAACTATAAGATGCAAAAATAAAGAGTTGCACACTTTATATATATATACTTTATTGGGTAAATCACCAACGTTTCGGGCATCAATGTGCCTTCTTCAGGGTGAACATCGGGATGCAAATAGCATATTCGGGGCATGTAGCATATTCTAGAATTGGAATTTAGATCCGAAACTGGGCAGCAAAGTGTGTAGTAAACAGAGAGGAGGGTTGAGTATGGGGTTATACAGGGGGTAAGGCTAGACCGGGCACGGCAGGGTGGGGTGAGGGGGGATATCTGAGCCTGTTTGGGACTACAGTCTGCGGGCACTATGGGAGTAGGGGCATGGGGGCTGGCAGGGGCACTTCGGGCTGTGTGTCTGTCTGGCATTACAGTAGAGTAGTGGCCGTGTCTGGCTCTGGGAACACTACAGGCCCCCAGCTGTGCTCGGGCCCAGGCAGGCAGGGTCTGGTCTGTCAAGATGGGCCAAACAACAATGAAGAGGCCTTTCCCCTCTCCTTTCTCTCTCTCACTTTACACACTAATTATAGACCAGCAATGTCCCACTGTCCCCTCAAAACAAACCAGGAAAGAGAATGGAAGAACAAGGCGCCTCCTCTTCTCCCTCCTCCTTTTCATCTCCACTCTAATGAGGGGATGGATACTGTCATCTAGATCACTTTCACAACACCTCCCCCTGAAAGAGGGCCACAGGTCTGCTGGATGGGCTCTGCTCCTGCACCAAGCCACCCCTCCCCAATTCCAACATGGCCGCCTGCCTACAAAAACAAGAGATCATCCCTATGGTGGCCCCAAATATCAGCTCGGCAGACATTGAGTCAAGGCCTCACTGCAGTCCAGTCAGAACACTACTGTACGCCAAAAACACTTGACTGACCCGTCGACTACAACAAATGATACAGTCGGTACTTTCAAGAGAGGAACCTATCGGCCACACTTGTTCCTATTCCCAGGTATAGTACAAGATTCTTCAAGTGTTTGAGTGCCTTCGTTCTAGCATTACCATTAGCTCAGCTTTCAGATCCTGGCGTGTTGCGTGTTCTGTTCTCCTCTATCCTACTCGGTAGCTAGCATTGAACGCCAACCGACCGCTAACCGTCGCCTCCAGAGAAAGTGCCTCATCCATTAGCATGTCTATACAGCTACAAGGAGCGCTCCTTCAATTATGAATGGCTGCCCTCTTTCTGTCACTGGGAAGGCGAGGCCAGGCGTGTACAGGATAAACGAGACGATAGCCCCCCCCTTCCTCAGGGACAAGTGGTATGTTCCATTAGGAAGGACACTTAATTAAAGCCATGATAAAATACCACTCTGGACACCAGAGGGGGGGTCTGGTGGAGGGGTGGAGGGGAGAGGCAAGTGAAGGCTTCAGTTCCTCTCTTCTGATTATTGAAGCGAAAAGAGGAGGTGAAAAACAAAAACAAAACCTGTAAACGAACGGTTCCCTTGACAACCAGGGATCAGAGATAAATAATACTGACAACGTTTTAATTAAGTTGCTGAACACAAGTTGTCTTCACTTCAGAGCCAGGTCGAATCTGCCCATGCTGATAGGATGAAGGAGTGATGTTGTCTGGCATGTACAGGAGCTGATCCCAGATCAGCACTCCTACCCTGAGACACTTGATACATACGGGCCAAGGTCTTGTTGACCCAAAGACATTGCATCATGTTCGTCTGTGTGCATGTATAACCTAGCTGTGTTGCTCACCTTTCCCAGGACAGTGAGACAGCTGGGGTCCAGCTCAGGCTGCTCCAGCTTCACCACTCCCACCCAGCCATACTCGTATAGGTCCTCCTCATCGTTGTTGTTACACAGCCCCAGCGGATGCATCTGGAGACACGAGGAAAAGCTTGGGTCAATATCACAACATATAACACAGGATTAACGTCCTTCACGGCACAGCATAGGGTTAAAATCATTCTAGGGATCCTGGGAAAACATGCTCCTGCAAGAACCTAAATGTCCCTTATTATATTACATACAAGCTGGTGCAGGTGTGTGTGTGTGTTTGCGGTCGGGCTCAAAGAGATTGCCGTTGACGTGCGCTTTATACACTGTACCTATGAGCTAAGCAGCAGCGCTACGGTTTAACAGCCAGCCAGGCACATTCATATTACTATAAAAGGATGTAAGGCTTTAAATGAAGAGAGAGAAAAAAGCCAATGGTAAAGTAGCTAAGTTCCACACCACTGCACATTACCCAGTGTCTAGAGTATCTTAAGTGGTCCCCCTATTATCCCTAAGGCTACTAAATGATCTTGGGGTTTGCAGTGCCATTCCTCATAGCACAGAAAGAGAATGACTAGAATGGAAAAGAATCCCCCTTCAGACCACAGCAATACTTCAGGTCGAACGCACTGATTATAGGCCTAAGTTGCGCTGGATAAGTGTCCGCTAAATGACTACAATGTTGAATGTCTATAATTGAAATGCCCAGTCTATTCTATGTCATTGTATTCTTATGTCCTGACGCAGAGGGAGGATGTCTGCAGAGTAGATTAGACCTGAGGACTGAGGATAGGAGGGCAGACATGACAGAGGCTGGCTGACTCACTCTCTCTCGTGTGTGTGTGTGTGTGTGTGTGTGTGTGTGTGTGTGTGTGTGTGTGTGTGTGTGTGTGTGTGTGTGTGTGTGTGTGTGTGTGTGTGTGTGTGTGTGTGTGTGTGTGTGTGTGTGTGTGTGTGTGTGTGTGTGTGGGCACGAGGCAGCCCCCTGTAATTACAGACTAATGCATCATGATTCATCTCAGAAAGCTCTTTAGCTACTTTACTTCAGACTTTCTCTTCTTTGATTACGTAGGGGGATTTAGAAATAGACCTATATGTCTGCATCCCAAATGGCACCATGTTCCCTTCCATAGTACACTAGTGTTGATCGTCTGGTTTGGGGACCTACAGTATGTCGTCATCATACATATGCCCCAATGGGAACAAAAACACAGAAACCACGCAAAAATAAATACACGTAAAAAAAAAATTTTTTTAAAAACAGCATAAAAAAGGAACACTTGACGTCTAGGCTTCTAACTTCAAGGAGCCTACTTGCCATTCCCCAAAATGCTTTAAGTATTGCACCAATATTTCCTGAGGTGATGACACGGACTGCTGTGGACTGTTATTCTCTATATCTAAAAGCAGCCTTTCTTCCTTCCTGCTCTGTAAACTCAACAGGTAAAGACTTGAAGAATTCATCGTATTCCTGTCAGGCCTAAGCCAGTCAGGGATTGTCTGACCTTACTGTAAAAGGGCTCTCCACAGTGATTTCACCGTCTACGCACAAATTTCAGCAGCACAAAAGGAAATGGAACAAGGTGGAGAACGACGCAAACAAACCTCCGCCGGCGCTGTTGAGTTCTGTGTAGAGCCTTTAACACTCAACATGGTCGGCCATCCAACTGAACCAAATCAAGACAAAAGTTACATTGAAATATAAAAACAAGACAACTACAGCAAGAGAGAAACCTACAGTGTAAACTGCACATATTTGTTTGAGCATAAAAATAAAGAGGGTAATTTCACTCCTTCTCCGATACCCAAAATTAAGATTAAACGTCTTAAAAAAAAAAAAAAAAAACGAATTAAGTTGGAAGCTGGTGTCCTTAGGTCAAAAGACCCATCCCCTCCCCTCTCCACCCTGACCAGTAGCAGCAGCTTAGTGGACCCTCTGGGTCTGAGGATGACCCCAGATACCCTCTCTCTCCCTGCCCTCTGAACCCTACTTCATCACTTTGGGAGAGAGCTGCTCTGCTGGTTGGAGTTCGGGCGAGGCATGCAGCAGGACCATTGAAAAGGTAGACTACATGGCCAAAAGTATGTGGACACCTGCTAGTCAAACATCACATTCCAAAATCATGGGCATTGATATGGAGTTGGTCCCCCCTTTTGCTGCTATAACAGCCTCCACAGGATGTCAACAGACTAGTTGGAAAGGTGACATCCTATGACAGTGCCACGTTGAACGTCACTGAGCTCTCCAGTACGGGCCATTCTACTGCCAATGTTTGTCTATGGAGATGTAATGGCTGTGTGCTCGATTGTATACACCTGTCAGCAACGGGTTTGGCTGAAATAGTCAAATCCACTCATTTGAAGGGGTGTCCATATACATTTGGCCATGTAGTGTATTTAGAGGGGAGGTTTGTCACTCCATCGCCATATGGCAAAGGGGGGGGGCGGCCCACTGACCTGAGGGTTTTGGAGGTGTGTGTGTGCGTGTGTTGGGTGGGGGTTAGAGTTCAGGGCTTAAATGCAAATAGCCCAAGATGGTCATTGTGTGTCATAGGAAAGGAATGCTGACAAAGTGTGTAATGTCGTTTGAGAGTTCTCTCTTCTCTATGAAGTTCCCCATTTCCCCCACTGAAGGATGTAATGTGATAGAGACATTGGATTCTCCACACGAACACCTCTCTATCATTACTAGTCTAGAGGCATACTGGAACCACAGATGCTAAATTTGAGAAATCAAGAGCCTCGGGACAGCCATGGGGAAGGAATATTAAAGACACACACACAAACACGTAAAGCACACACACACACACACACAAACACGTAAAGCACACACACACACACACACACACACACACACACACACACACACACACACACACACACACACACACACACACACACACACACACACACACACACACACACACACACACACACACACACACACACACACACACACACACACACACACACAGGTTTCTGTTAGCCGGTAATAGCCAGTACCAGTCAGAGTTTTGGACACATCTACTCATTCAAGTGTTTTTCTTTATTTTTACTATTTTCTACATTGTAGAATAATAGAGAAGACATAAAAACGATGAAATAACAAATATGGAATCATGTAGTAACCAAAAAAGGGTTAAACAAATCAAAACAGATTTTAGATTCTTCAAAGTAGCCACCCGTTGCCTTGACAGCTTTGCACACTCTTGGCATTCTCTCAACCAGTATTATGAGGAATAATTTTCCGACTTTCTTGAAGGAGTCCCACATATGCTGAGCACTTGTTGGCTGCTTTTTATTCACTCTGCGGTCGGGTGATTGTGGAGGCCAGGTCATCTGATGTAGAACTCCATCACTCTGCTTCTTGGTCAAATAGCCCTTACACAGCCTGGAGGTGTGTTTTGGGTCATTGTCCTGTTGAATAACAAGTGATAGTCCCACTAAGCCCAAACCAGATGGGATGTGATATCGCTGCAGAATGCTGTGGTAGCGATGCTGGTTAAGTGTGCCTTGAATTTGAAATAAAATCACAGACAGTGTCACCAGCAAAGCACTCCCACACCATCACACTTCCTCCTACATGTTACATGGTGGAAACCACACATGCGGAGATCATCCATTCACCTACTCTGCGTCTCACAAAGACACAGCGGTTGGAACCAAAAAACTGATTTACACAGGTCTAATGTCCATTGCTCGTGTTTCTTGGCCCAAGCAAGACTCTTCTTCTTATTGCTGTCCTTTGGTAGTGGTTTCCTTGCAGCAATTTGGCCATAACGCAGTCTCCTCTGAACAATTGACGTTGAGATGTGTCTGTTACTTGAACTCCGTGAAGCATTTATTTGGGCTCTAATCTGAGGTACAGTGAACTCTAATGAACTTATCCCCTGCAGCAGAGGTAACTCTGGGTCTTCCTTTCCTGTGGCGGTCCTCATGAGATTCAGTTTCGTCATAGCGCTTGATGGTTTTTGCGACTGCACTTGAAGAAACTTTCAAAGTTCTAGACATTTTCCGGATTGACTGACCTTCATGTCTTAAAGTAATGATGGACTGTAGTTTCTTTTTGCTTATTTGAGCTGTTCTTGCCATAATATGGACTTGGTCTTTTACCAAATAGGGCTATCTTCTGTATACTACCCCTACCATGTCACAACACAACTGATTTGGCTCAAATGCATTAAGGAGGAAAGACATTACACAAATGAACTTTTAACAAGGCACACCTGTTAATTGAAATGCGTTGCAGGTGACTACCTCATGAAGCTGGTTGAGAGAATGCCAATGTTGAGAGAGTGTGCAAAGCTGTCATCAAGGCAAAGGGTGGTTACTTTGAAAAATCTCAAATCCAAAATATATTTTGACTTGTTTAACCTCTTAAGTCGACCCCCTACTTTTTTGAACATTCTGTTAAAAATCGCGCAACATTTCAGCGCCCTGCTACTCATGCCAGGAATATAGTATATGCATATGATTAGTATGTGTGGATAGAAAACACTCAGATGTTTATAAAACTGGTTAAATCACGGCTGTGACTATAACAGAACGTGCGTTTCATCGAAAAGCGCAGGAAGATCTGATCACTGAATGGGAAAATATATCCATTTACCCGGACATTATTTCCAGACGTACAGCTATAGAATATACATCGCCTCGTGATCAATTTGATCGATTATTAATGTTTGCTAATACCTATAGTTGCATTACAAAAGTATTTCGAAGTGTTTTGTGAAAGTTTATCGTCGACTTTTTTAATTTAAAAAAATGACGTTGCGTTAAAAAACAATGTTTTTTTCCTTGATCACACAGTCTTCATAGATCGATGTCTAGGCTATATATGGACCGATTTAAACTAAAAAAAGACCCAATAGTGATGTTTATAGGACATCTAGGAGTGCCAACAAAGAAGATTGTCAAAGGTAATGAATGTTTTAGATTTTATTTGTGCGTTTTGTGTAGCGCCGACTATGCTAATTATTTAGTTTACGTCCCCTGCGGGTCTTTTGGGGTGTTACATGCTATCAGATAATAGCTTCTCATGCTTTCGCCGAAAAGCATTTTAAAAATCTGACTTGTTGGCTGGATTCACAACGAGTGTATTCTTTTGGAACTTTTGTGAGTGTAATGTTTACTGTTCATTTTGCTTTTGTTTATTATCTATTTCACTTGATTTCGCAAATGTAAACATGCCAATGAAGCCCTTTTGAATGGAATTGAATTGAGAGAGAGATCTTCACTATTCGCTAAGCATTCTCTACACGGTCTCTCCTGTAAACTTAGAGACGGGGCAGAGCAGTATAGAAGGCTCAGGCTGCCTGGCACAGATTACTGTAGATAGGCAGGATTTAGGTAGGTAGATCGATATTACTGTTGGTAGGAGATGGGAGAACAGAGGTCTATGCTACACATTTGGTATGATAATTCCATCTTTGAAAGCTGGGGGGGGGGGTGGAAATCAGGAGATATAAGCAGCTCTTTCCCCTATGCCTACATAGTGCATACATTAATCATCATGCTGAACTATTCCACTTCACAAATTGAAATCAACTGAATAAGGATTCATTACCTGCCCCGGTGTTGCTGTGGCTGACATATTGGGAAATGTATTTAAAATGAACAGAGGGAGGGAGGGAGAAATGGTGGGAGAAGGGAGAGAATGAGCCCCGCCTGCCCTGCTCTACTCTGCCTGTCTGTCCCCTGCAGGTCTGTCTCCCTGGCTGCCTGTCTCCCTGGCTCCCTGCCTGTCTGTCCCCCTGGCTGCCTGTCTCCCTGGCTGCCTGTCTCCCTGGCTGCCTGTCTCCCTGGCTGCCTGTCTCCCTGGCTGCCTGTCTCTGAGTCTAGAACACTGTTCTATTGTGTTGGTCCTTTCCCTGCACCTCCAAAGGGCCTTCTGTTGTTATGGTCAGCGCTGTTATTTTAGAGGCTGGCCACCATTATCTCCATCTGTACTGCTGGTACACAGCTAGAGAGAGGCTGGTTGGTCATCGGGGGAAGTAAAAACATGCCTTGATTGAGGGAAGGTTGTTAATACGGAGTTGGGATCGAATGAAGGGGCAAATGTTTTGGTGTCTTTGGCACACACACAGTGCAGAAACAGCAGAGCTTGTCATGTGCTCACTGCTCCAGAAGCTATCCTCTCTAGGTAGAGCCCTGCTACCCGACCTGAGCCCGACGGCCCCTGACATTAAACATCAGGTTAGGGCAGGGTAGTGCCTGTTTTTTTCAGGAATAACTACGGTACGGGCATAGCTCGGGTATCACCAAATTGTTAACTAACATTTTGAAGTGGAGCCATTTGCTTGCGCTCTGCTGCGCAGTTCATCTAACGAAGGTCATAACATGGTGTCAGAAGTGCTTCAACCTCGTCAAATATAAGACAGGAGAGATTATTTCAGAGAAAATAATAATATTCCTTGTGCTGTCGGAGTTTAGAGTGACGAAAAGTAGCTAAGCGCTAACTGCTCTCATGTGTCTTCATTGAGCAGGGCAACCCAAGCGGAGCCGTTCCTATGGATACTCAGACTCGGAGCCGCCATGAACAGAGCGCCTGGAGAGCGAGCTGCGGATGGGACTGAGTGACAGACCGAGAAGCAGCTAATGGATTTACTTAACGGAGGAAGTTAATTCTCATTTCAGGTTTCGGGCAGGGCCTTACATTTGGCAGAAGCAATCGGGCGTGGGTACGGTAAGGGCCTGAACGTTGTGGGCATGGGTAGGGCTCAGGCTTAAAATGTATGCCCGTGCAGGGCTCTACCTCTTGGCCCCACAGCTGGACAAGAGCACTGCCTACCATGACACTTCACTTTGCGCCTCTCCTCCTTCCTTCCTTCCTTCCTTCCTTCCTTCCTTCCTTCCTTCCTTCCTTCCTTCCTTCCTTCCTTCCTTCCTTCCTTCCTTCCCTCTTCTCCCCCCACTCATCCCCTATCCCCTCTCCTCTCCTCTATTCTCCGTTTCCCCCTCTCCTAGATGGTGTCTCCAGTTCTGCCCTGCTCGCCCCGAGGGGAGGCAGTCTTTCACATGGGTATCCCCTTACACACAGCCAACACTCTCAATGAAATCATGGCAGTGATCTGAACCCAGCTTGTCACTCAACTGGTCCCTCCCCCCATGCTCCATCTACAGAAAACAGTGTAAAGACTTGGGTTGTATGCACTAGGGCTAGGCATGAAACGGAAGAAAACGGACTGAAACAGGGAGCGACTACCTGAACTTCTCCAATGAGAAAGGCTTGTTTTCGTATTTTGTCGCTAATCATTTGGCTGCGGCAGGCACTAATGAATACAACCCTGAAGTTTGGTTTGGAACAGGAGTGGGTTGCGGCTTTGCCAACTAATACTGTACGTATAAATCATCTCAATCAATAAATATAATACAGAGTTAAAAAAAATATGGGTTATGGCTGTTGCTTGTTGATTTGTCTTAGGTGCTTTAAAAAAACATCATCATAGCATTTATGGGGGATGATATACTATGTGAAGACGTGAAATGCAGTCAAATGAAAGGTGGGCCCCCACCATCCCCGAAATCCCACCCCCAGCTCTTTATCCCGCTCGCTCTCCCCTATAGGAGTGGACTGAGCCGATTTGGGTTTGTAGTGGGATCAAAACACGCACTACTTCTAGGACTATTTCTAGTCCTCCCCTCTCAACGGACATCTAAATGCAAGTCACACCATTCTCCTCTGTTAGTGACACGATTCACTCTTCTTTTGATCATTCAACAACAACTAATTCAGACCCCCCCCTTCCCCCATCCCTCACTTTCCACCATCGCTTTGCACCCCTATTTGCAGCACCACCCCTACCCCCCCCTCCTACATCCTCCTTTCCCCGCAACCCCCAACATTTTAAACCGCTCCCCACGTTTTGTTGTCTGAGTCGCAGCATGCTATACCGCCCCTGCCTGAAAGAACTTGATAGGGTTCAGAGCTAGGAGGAGGAGGAGGAGGAAACTCAAGGCAGGACAAGGCTAGCTAGTTTCCCTTACTGCTCTCCAACTAAACTCTCCACCTTCCTTCAGCCCCCCCCGATCTTTTATTAACTTAGGGCCATCTAAAATCCAACTAAACGGAATAAGGCAACAACAAAAAATCTCAAGTTTAGTTTTTTCCAGGTTTCAGATCGCTCTCAAAACACTTTTATTAAATAGAAAAACATCAACATGGCATGTTCTAAGTCTACAACAATGCTTAAAATCACATCAGGAGACCACTTTTGAAGTTTGGGAAATGTTTTAAGACTTTTTAAGTGTGTACCAGCAAGAGACTTGTTGGTTAACAGTGTTTCTGTAGCACATGTGATTGCATAGTATGCTAAACAAATTGCCACTGGATTGATTCAAATATTCATGGTATCATTCTGCCAGGGAAGGCATAGGCTACTTTGTAGCTAACATTTAACTGAGAAGGTTTTTGGGAAAGCCTTTCCATCTAACCAGAAGACGTTTATCATTAGCATCATCCGTAACGGCTCCACAAAGCGGCAGTTCTCCGCATCGTGGATTTTATAGGGCCCCTACTAACTTAAAGAAATGCTCTGTGGGTCAAAGATTTCACAAACATCCGCCCCGGCTCTGGTTTAGAAGAACCTGTTTGGACCATTACAGCTTCAAAGGGAGCGTTTGACTGTGGGAAGATGGTTGTGTTAGCTGCAACACTACATTCAGAGCACAGTGCTCCTGTACATGATCATATTAGACAGTGCTTCTGCTGATGCACCAGGTAGTCAACTTCAAAACAGCAGGCAGATTGGAGGACATAGCAGACAATTTGATTCCTCAGCTAAAATCATCACGCGCCACAGACTGAAAGACAGACGGAGAACGAGATTACACACGCATAATAGCAACTTGTTGTTTATCCTGGATATGGAGCTGTGCTCAGCTTAACCAAAGGAACAACTGAAACGAACCCTGTTTCATTCTCAAATCCCAGTTAAGAAAGGAAATGAAACACAGACTCCTAAAAAAAAAACATCTTGGGCATTGGCACACAAAAAAAGCCACGAGCAAGCCCACTACCATGTCACAGAGCAGTTCAGCACAGCGACTTACAGTATCCCAATTACTGTGCTTCTAATATAGTCTAACATTGCATGAAATCGCACCCTATTCCCTTTATAGTGCACTACTTTTGACCAGGGCCCCTAGGGCTCAGTAGGGAATAGGGTCAATTTGAGACACAGTTTAGGACACTGTCTGGTGATGACAGAATTTAGGTCGTGATGCAGATCGGTTTCACTGACAATCAGAAGGGAGAGAGCAAGCCCACAGGCACACTGTGCCATCACAAACACCATGCAATCCCAAACACTGTGCCATCACAAACTAGGGCCGGGGACAATGCCAGTATCACAATATTTTGTCCGTGGCAAAAGTGAAAACACGAAGCAGAAGTCACTCTTTGGTCCTTCAAAAACTGCAGTATAGAAAATATTGTGTGCTATATCTTGGAAAATAAATACATGTGACTCTGGATGACAACATAATGGTGTTTGTTTCCAACATTAGGGTGGTTTTCCTAAAGTTAAATACGCTTCGTGTTTTGTTTCCTTGCCACGATACTAACGATCATCGCAATACTGGTATTGTTCCGGCCCTACCACAAACACCATGCCACCAAAAACACCATGCCACCACAAACACTATGCCATCCCACGCACCATGCCACCACAAACACCATGCCACCACAAACACTATGCCATCCCACGCACCATGCCACCACAAACACCATGCCACCAAAAACACCATGCCACCAAAAACACCATGCCACCACAAACACTATGCCATCCCACGCACCATGCCACCACAAACACTATGCAATCACAAACACCATGCAATCACAAACACCATGCCACCACAAACACCATGCCACCACAAACACCATGCCATCACAAACACCATGCCATCACAAACACCATGCCACCACAAACACTATGCCATCCCACGCACCATGCCATCACAAGCACCATGTCACCACAAACACCATGCCATCACAAACACAATGACACCACAAACACCATGCCACCACAAACACTATGCCATCCCACGCACCATGCCACCACAAACACCATGCCATCCCACGCACCATGCCATCACAAACACCATGCCACCACAAACACCATGCCACCACAAACACCATGCCACCACAAACACTATGCCACCACAAACACTATGCCACCACAAACACTATGCCACCACAAACACTATGCCATCCCACGCATCATGCCACCATAAACACTATGCCATCCCACCATAAACACTATGCCATCCCACGCACCATGCCACCACAAACACTATGCCATCCCACCACAAACACTATGCCATCCCATGCACCATGCCATCCCAAACACCATGCCACCACAAACACTATGCCATCCCACGCACCATGCCACAACAAACACCATGCCACCACAAACACTATGCCATCCCACGCACCATGCCACCACAAACACTACCATCCCACAAACACTGCCATCCCACGCACCATTCCACCACAAACACTATGCCATCCCACGCACCATGCCATCCCACACCATGCCACCACAAGCACTATGCTATTCCAAACACCATGCCACCACAAACACTATGCCATCCCAAACACCATGCCACCACAAACACTATGCCATCCCACGCACCATGCCACCACAAACACTATGCCATCCCACGCACCATGCCACCACAAACACTGCCATCCCAAACACCATACCACCACAAATACTTTGCCAGCACACACACCATGCCACCACAAACACTATGCCATCCCACGCATCATGCCACCAAAAACACTATGCCATCCCACGCACCATGCCACCAAACACTATGCCATCCCACGCACCATGCCACCACAAACACTATGCCATCCCACGCACCATGCCACCACAAACACTATGCCATCCCACGCATAATGCCACCAAAAACACTATGCCATCCCACGCACCATGCCACCAAACACTATGCCATCCCACGCACCATGCCACCACAAACACTATGCCATCCCACGCATCATGCCACCAAAAACAATATGCTATCCCAGGCATAATGCCACCACAAACACTATGCCACCGCAAACACTATGCCATCCCATGCATCATGCCACCACAAACACTATGCCATCCCACGCACCATGCCACCACAAACACTATGCCATCACACGCATCATGCCACCACAAACACTATGCCACCCCACGCATCATGCCACCACAAACACTATGCCATCCCAAACATCATGCCACAACAAACACAATGCAATCCTACGCATCATATCACCACAAACACTATGCCATTCTACGCATCATATCACCACAAACACTATGCCACCTCATGCATCATATCACCACAAACACTATGCCATCCCACGCATCATGCCACCACAAACACTATGCCACCCCACGCATCATGCCACCACAAACACTATGCCATCCCAAACATCATGCCACAACAAACACAATGCAATCCTACGCATCATATCACCACAAACACTATGCCATTCTACGCATCATATCACCACAAACACTATGCCACCTCATGCATCATATCACCACAAACACTATGCCATCCCACGCATCATGCCACCACAAACACTATGCCACCCCACGCATCATGCCACCACAAACACTATGCCACCGCAAACACTATGCCATCCCATGCATCATGCCACCACAAACACTATGCCATCCCACGCACCATGCCACCAAAAACAATATGCTATCCCAGGCATAATGCCACCACAAACACTATGCCACCACAAACACTATGCCATCCCACGCATCATGCCACCACAAACACTATGCCATCCCACGCACCATGCCACCACAAACACTATGCCATCCCACGCATCATGCCACCACAAACACTATGCCATCCCACCACAAACACCATCCCACCACAAACACTATGCCATCCCACCACAAACACATGCCATCACCACAAACACTATGCCATCCCACCACAAACACATCATGCCACCACAAACACTATGCCATCCCACAAACACTATCCATCCCACCACAAACACTATGCCATCCCACCACAAACACTATGCCATCCCACGCACCATGCCACCACAAACAATGCCACCACACCATGCCACCACAAACAATGCCATCCCACGCACCATGCCACCACAAACACCTATGCCATCACAAACACATGCCATCCCATGCACCATGCCACCACAAACACTATGCCATCCCACCACAAACACTCCATCCCACCACAAACACTATGCCATCCCACCACAAACACTATGCCATCCCACCACAAACACCATTCCACCACAAACACTATGCCATCCCACCACCATGCCACCACAAACACATATGCCATCCCATGCACCATGCCACCACAAACACTATGCACCCACGCACCATCCCACCACAAACACCATCCCCCACAAACACCATCCCACCACAAACACTATGCCATCCCACCCAAACACATGCCACCACCACACACTATGCCATCCCACCACAAACACCATGTCCATCCACAAACACTATGCCATCCCACCACAAACACTATGCCATCCCACCACAAACACTATGCCATCCCACCACAAACACTATGCCATCCCACCACAAACACTATGCCATCCCACCACAAACACTATGCCATCCCACCACAAACACCATCATCCCACCACAAACACCATGCCATCCCACCACAAACACTATGCCATCCCACCACAAACACTATGCCATCCCACCACAAACACTATGCCATCCCACCACAAACACTATGCCATCCCACCACAAACAATATGCCATCCCACGCACCATGCCACCACAAACACCATGCCACCAAAAGCACCATGCCACCACAAACACCATGCCATCCCACGCACCATGCCACCACAAACACCATGCCACCACAAACACCATGCCATCCCACGCACCATGCCACCACAAACACCATGCCACCACAAACACCATGCCACCACAAACACCATGCCACCACAAACACCATGCCACCACAAACACCATGCCACCACAAACACCATGCCACCACAAACACCATGCCACCACAAACACCATGCCACCACAAACACCATGCCATCACAAACACCATGACACCACAAACACCATGACACCACAAACACTATCCCACCACAAACACCATCCCACCACAAACACCATGCCACCACAAACACCATGCCATCACAAACACCATGACACCACAAACACTATCCCACCACAAACACCATCCCACCACAAACACCATCCCACCACAAACACTATGCCATCCCACCACAAACACTATGCCATCCCACCACAAACACTATGTCATCCCCCCACAAACACTATGCCATCCCACCACAAACACTATGCCATCCCACCACAAACACTAAGCCATCCCACCACAAACACTATGCCATCCCACCACAAACACTATGCCATCCCACCACAAACACTATGCCATCCCACCACAAACACCATCTCACTACAAACACCATGCCATCCCACCACAAACACTATGCCATCCCACCACAAACACTATACCATCCCACCACAAACACTATGCCATCCCACGCACCATGCCACCACAAACACCATGCCACCACAATGCCACCAAAAACACCATGCCACCAAAAACACCATGCCATCCCACGCACCATGCCACCACAAACACCATGCCACCACAAACACCATGCCACCACAAACACCATGCCACCACAAACACCATGCCATCCCACGCACCATGCCACCACAAACACCATGCCATCACAAACACCATGCCATCACAAACACCATGCCATCACAAACACCATGCCATCACAAACACCATGCCATCACAAACACCATGATCCCACCACAAACATGCCATCCCACCACAAACACTATGCCATCCCACCACAAACACTATGCCATCCCACCACAAACACTATGCCATCCCACTAAGCCATGAAAATACAGTGTTCAAAAAGAGTTCCATCAAAACAATGCCATTGCAAAGTGACACCACAAAATAGTGCCATCAGCTACAGTGCCATCAACAATGATATGGTCGTGGTGCCACCAGGGTCTGGCAGAGTGACAGGTTTCACTAGATGTTCTCTAGGTTAGTCAGGTCCAATGATTAACCACTAGAGCGGTTGGTTAAGGTTTATAGGTTTCTCTATTTTGGGAAGGGGAAGAGCTAGCACCTTTTCACGTGTACACAGAAATATACCGGAGAAGAAGAACCCGGGAACCACGCCAGTCTACTGTACTTAGTCAATGCCACTCCGACATTGCTCGCCCTAATATTTATATATTTCTTAATTCCATTCTTTTACTTTCAGACGTGTGTATTGTTGTTAATTGTTAGATACTACTGCACTGTTGGAGCTAGGAACACAAGCATTTTGCTACACCCGCAATAACATCTACTAAATACATGTATGTGACCATTAAAATGAGATATTTGATTTGAGTCCTCTTCTCTTGTCTCACCCACCTGTGTTCCCTAAGCTAGGCTACAGACGTGTGTGTTCCAGTGTGTGTTTGAGGGAGGGAGGGAGAGAGTGTGTGTGTGTGCTTGCGAGAGAAAGAGAGAGCTCAGGGCACTACAGCTCTCAATGAATGATACTGGTACTGGAGAAGGCAAGTATGTGTGTTCTCCCCAAAAGTCTTCCACCGTGAACTCAATGACCCCACTCCACACCCCCCACACACGTTCACACACGCATGCAAAAACACACACACCAGCTGCACTGACCCGGGGCATTGACGGGCTAGGGCCTCCCACTGCATCCCCCAACCCCATTTATCTTCAGAGAGGTGTGAGGTAGCCCTTACAACGATCCCAGCTTATGTGTGATACTATCGTAGTTCAACATTGTTGCAGGTTTGCAATGGGAGAGCGTACTTGTATTAGCATATCATCACGTCATGAGGATATTGACACTCCCCTTACATTGTGTGGTTGGTGGATTTAATCAATGACCTGCGCAAACGTGTGCGAGTCTGCTCTGAACACACACATCAAATACCCTCAACCTCAAATGGCCCCCCAGCTGCCAAATACTTCCAGTGATACCTCATCCTCAGAACTGGATGCTCGCTCGCAATAACATGCCCACACATAGCGGGGAGAACACACACACACACACACACGTGGCCGTGCCAGTTTCCTGTCGATGCATGTCATTTAAACTCTGTCCCAGCAGCCAAACAGTGATTTTCACAGAGAGTTATTGCCACACAGTTCCATAGTATAGTAGTATAGAATAGTCTCTCTCAGGGCCTCCCGAGTGGCGCTGCGGTCTAATGCACTGCATCATAGTGCTAGAGGCGTCACTACAGACCCGGGTTCATTCCCTTAGGACGACGCACAATTGGCCCAGCGTTGTCTGGGTTAGGGGAGGGTTTGGCCAGGGGGGATTTACTCTCACCCTAGCAACTCCAAGTGGCGGGCCGGGTGCCTGCAGGCTGACCCCGGTCGCCAGTTGAACGGTGTTTCCGTACGGTTAGGTGGGTCAAGTTTCGGAGGACGCATGACTCTACCTTCGCGTCTCTGAGACCGTTGAGGAGAAATAAGGGGGCCAAAAAAAGTATAATAACAAAAATAAATTAAAAAGTCTCTCGCTCTGACATCGCATGCTCTCCCTTTATGCAGCTCTTCTCGTTGTTGGGATGTCAAGTCTATATCTTTCTCAATCAATCATGTTGTATGGAAAGCTTTTTCTCCCCAGTCTGAACAGTGACTAAGGACAGACGCACACACAGACAGAGACAGAAGATGAAAGTGAAAGAGAGAGAGAAAGAGAATGAATGAAAGTGAGAGACCAAACCAAAACATTCTGACTGACCGGGCCTATGAAGTACTGTAGCAATTGAGTAGCTGTCTCCTCTTTCTACTTCATTTCCCAGCACTGTAAATAACTTCAAAGGGGGCTGGTAGCCTTGAGGAGCGGAGAGAGAGAGAGAGAGAGAGAGAGAGAGAGAGAGAGAGAGAGAGAGAGAGAGAGAGAGAGAGAGAGAGAGAGAGAGAGAGACCGAGAAGAGAGAGAAAGTGAGAGAGACAGGGGGGGGGGGGGGGTCCAATTACAGGAGTAGCAGCTGGGAGGACCTACAGGTGGGACCATCCCTCCCCTCCCGCTCTACTTCCCTCTCTACTTCCCTCTCTCCTGAGGTAACCTGATCTCAGTAAAGGATCCCAGTGCTCCTCCGCTTTGTCTTCTCTTATCCACAGATGAGACGGAACAACATGCGTAGCCTGATGAACTTTATGCCGTCGCTCTGAATGTCTGTGCAATGTAACATTCAATCACAGTTGATTAAAGAGACGTTTGAAGACGTTTGTGTGAGTCCGAGGGCGTATGCTAACATTGGTGACAGTAGTACCCGTTTGTAATACAACTAGGGATGAAACAGTTTCACAATAAACCTTGGTAAAAAATTCCCCGACGGGGGTTAGTATTAACGTTTCAAAGATTAATTATCGTTAAACAGTGTTTGATTACCGAAGTATTAAGTAAACACTGTCCAACATCAACCTAAGTTAGCAACGGTCTGGCGCAGGCGCAGCATGTAACGCGGGTTTGGTTTTGTGCGGAAAAACATGGCGGAAGGCAGTGACAGCGCTCTCGGAGATGTTTCAGCCCTCTTAAGAGGACCAAATCTGAAGTGTGGTCATATTTTGGGTTTTACAAGAGTGCCGAGGGAAACTTAAATCGAAGATGGTCACCCTGTCTGCAGAACGTGCAAAACAAAACAAAAACGTTGCTAAAAGAGGGGCAACACTTCAAATCTCGTGAGTCGTCTTCGTGACCACCACCCAGTACTTTATAGCGAATGCAAGGTAAGGTAACTTTTAGCTCAATGCATGACGTGGGGAGTTTGGAATTGGGGGGGGGGGGGTGTCATGGTTTGTCGGTCTGACTTGCTAATAGCTTGTCAATAATGTAAACGGAAGCTTTCAGTGTTACCTATTTTTGTAGAAACACTACACGTTCTGCCGTTGTATGCGTCCGTATGTCTGCAGACGCGATTCTCCCACTGCACACGATAACACGTTATGAGGTTTAGTCACCCAACCAACATATTTTGTTCATTAAAAATGTGTCAGTCGTCGACTTGGTTGTTAAACTGTTCCAACGTGCGAAACACTAGACTCCTGTATATTATGACTCCTATAAAAGACTCCTGTATATTCTCAATTGCTGGGCTCATTGCAATTTGTGTTGTTATTTTAATGTCACCACCTTCACATTGGATCTGTTTACCTATGGTTGTGTTGTTCTTACGTGCACATTGGATTTGTTTACCTATGGTTGTGTTGTTCTTACGTGCACATTGGATTTGTTTACCTATGGTTGTGTTGTTCTTACGTGCACATTGGATTTGTTTACCTATGGCGGTGTTGTTCTTACGTGCACATTGGATTTGTTTACCTATGGTGGTGTTGTTCTTACGTGCACATTGGATTTGTTTACCTATGGTTGTGTTGTTCTTACGTGCACATTGGATTTGTTTACCTATGGTTGTGTTGTTCTTACGTGCACATTGGATTTGTTTACCTATGGTTGTGTTGTTCTTACGTGCACATTGGATTTGTTTACCTATGGATGTGTTGTTCTTACGTGCACATTGGATTTGTTTACCTATGGTTGTGTTGTTCTTACGTACACATTGGATTTGTTTACCTATGGTTGTGTTGTTCTTACGTGCACATTGGATTTGTTTACCTATGGTTGTGTTGTTCTTACGTGCACATTGGATTTGTTTACCTATGGTTGTGTTGTTCTTACGTGCACATTGGATTTGTTTACCTATGGTTGTGTTGTTCTTACGTGCACATTGGATTTGTTTACCTATGGATGTGTTGTTCTTACGTGCACATTGGATTTGTTTACCTATGGTGGTGTTGTTCTTACGTGCACATTGGATTTGTTTACCTATGGTTGTGTTGTTCTTAAGTGCACATTGGATTTGTTTACCTATGGTGGTGTTGTTCTTACGTGCACATTGGATTTGTTTACCTATGGTGGTGTTGTTCTTACGTGCACATCGCTTTACTTGTGTTGCTTTTTATATGCACATTTGATTTGCTTTAAGGTTGTGTTCATTAAAAACCCGCACTAGGGAGACTTTTACCTCTCGTGGCCACATGGTACAATCTTTAATGTTAATGTTATTATTTTAATGCTTATGCACACAAAAGGTGCATAGTGCTGCTAATTTTATCTGTTGTTTGTTGGTTTTCAATATAAAGCTTGGAGAAATTATTTCAGTGTGTGTATTCAGGACTTTTTGAAAATTTCCAGCACATTTTAACAATACCGCGATAATACTGATAACCGTGATTATTTTGGTCACTACATCATGATATGACATTTTCATACCGTTTCATCTCTAAATACAACTAGGGTTTTCTCTTAGAGGCCCAAGGGCAGCAGGCAGAACCAGTCTGTGCTTCACAAACTCCCCTCTCAGTATGCCCGTCTGTTTAAATGGCATTACCCTCCAGCTGGCGAGCCCACATAATAAGCTGACCCACTATGTTACATGCTGAGAGCTTTGCCATCCCAACACTCACACCCCCTGCCCTTGTCCTCTCCTTAACCCCCCTAAACATCACCTCCGCCCTCACAACCATCTTCATAGCAACGGGGAAAGCAAACAAGTGTGGTGGTTTCAGTGTGTATGGGGGACACTGGGAGAAGACACCTAATACCATGTCAATATTCTGATATGTAGCGCAGGACTCTGGAGCTGACAGCTTTAACACAGAGAGACAGGCCACATTGGTGACTCTATTAGCTTAGAGTAGAGCCTATGATGGTGTGTGTGTGTGTGTGTGTGTGTGTGTGTGTGTGTGTGTGTGTGTGTGTGTGTGTGTGTGTGTGTGTGTGTGTGTGTGTGTGTGTGTGTGTGTGTGTGTGTGTGTGTGTGTGTGTGTGTGTGTGTGTGTGTGTGTGTGTGTGTGTGTGTGTGTGTGTGGACTCAACTCCCTCTGTGGTGTCACTTTCAGTCTTCAAAGGCGTAACAAAGGCCGACAAAGTTCATAGGTCAAAGTTGGTCGGATGCCATCATTTTGGGGAGTTGCAACATGCACACACGCTCCCCCCATAAAGAGCAGCAGAGAATATCTACATGCATAGTGAGAGTAATAAGCATATTGTGCTAACTGCATTGGCAGTAAAAGTGGGTGAGTTGAGCATGATTCTCAATATGCATCAATTATTCAATGACTTCAAGGTGTCACAGAGACTTCATTAACATATCTTACATACCATATCACTGACAAGAGACAACCATGGAGGATGTTAATAAGTGATACAGTGCACACACACACACACACCCTAATAACGTATTTCTAGTTATTGTCTCGAAGGGAAGGACCCCTGACAAAAACTGGAACTTTGAAAGAGACTGACCTCCGAGCAGAGTTAGCTGTGTTTAAAAGAACAACAAATCATTAACTTTGTTACATGAATGATCTAACAAGAAGCACATTTCCAGAATAAAGCCTATACATTGAGGGTACACCCCCCTTCTGAAGCATAACATTACTTTTTGTAATCGTTTTACAGTACACTCATTTCTCCCAGACAACTAATTCTGCAGCTCTGAGAACAGTTGGATCTCCCTCCATAGTAAAACATCACCTAGCTCTCACCAGTCCCTCAAATCATCATTCCTGGAACTAAAACCAGAGTGAATGTCACAAGTTAATGGGTCCTGATTAATGCCACAGCCTGGCTATGGAACCCACCCGGACCCTGGGCTGATCTAAATATCTATCTGGAGGGCTGTGGCTCGAAGTCCGGAGGGGGGCTAAAAGTGGACCAGTGGCGGATTGCAGTGATCAACACCTCGCCTCAACGTTTCCTTTGAAGTGGCCAGGGCCCTTTGATGGCTCCGCCGGGTGGGGGAGGGGAGGAGGGAAGGAGGGGGAGGGAGGAATCTGTGGCGTTCTGCTCGCCCTCCTCTTGGAAAGCCCCCAAAGTTGTGGAATGCAGAGCAAGCTGAGCGCGGAGAGCTATTGCTGCTGGTTGACCGACAGACAGTCCAGGCCAGAGCCTGCTGGAATGTGATTAGAGCAGAAAGCACAGAGCAGGCCCACAACCAGGCAGGCCTCCCTCCTCTCTCACTGACTCTCTCCCTTGATCATTCATTCTCTCCCTCTTTACACGCACTGGAGTGGACAACATGGCTACCACAATATTGGAGTTGAGAGAGAGAGCTAAACTGGTTTGAGGCAGTGGATAGAACGGAGGATTGGTACATGAGCTGGTCTTTCTAGGAGCAGAGATTAAGTGAATGACATCCATCCCTTTTACTTCAAACCTATCCCTTCTAGAGTTCTCAATTTCAACCCGAACCCGACAGGTTCAGGACGGAACTTTGTTTTCAAGAATGGACTTAGGCCGCCATGTAAAAAATAAAAAGAAGTAATAATTACAGCGTGTGCCTACCTCCCTCTCCTCCTCCCTGCCAGCTGCAGGAGCAGGGACAGGCTGCGCTGTCCGGGTTGCTGAAGCTGCTATCTTATTACACTAAACTAGTTTCTTACTTGCTATTTTTCTGACTGAAAAGTTGAAAGAAATCCCTAATTTCTTGAGAGAGCAAAAACATTCCTTATTTGCTAAATGTGCCTTCCCTTTTCATGTGACACGTGCATGCACATGTGACTGGCCAATAGGGTAGGGTCTGAACGTAGGATAGCCAATAATACACTGAATGTGCAAAACAATAGGAACATCTGCTCTTTCCATGACAGACTGAAAGCTATGATCCCTTATTGATGTCACTTGTTAAATCCACTTCAAATCAGTGTAGATGAAGGGGAGGAGACAGGTTAAATAAGGATTTTATGCCTTGAGGCAATTGAGACATGGATTGCGTGCGTGTGCCTTTTCAGAGGCTGAATGGGCAAGACAAAATATTTAAGTGCCTTTGAACAGGGCTAGGTGTCAGGCACACTGGTTTGTGTCAAAATCTGCAACGCTGCTGGGTTTTTCAAGAATTGTCCACCACCCAAAGGATTTCTAGGCAACTTGACAACTTGTGGGAAGCTTTGGAATCAACATGGACCAGCATCCCTGTGGAATGCTTTTGTAGAGTCCACACCCCAATGAATTTAGGCTGTTCTGTGGGCAAAAGGGATGCAACTCAATATTAGGAAGGTGTTCCTAATGTTTTGTACATAGCGTATATCACATCAATACATTGGTTACAACATCTCCGTTATACCATTATAACACGTTGCAACGAAATGGATGCCAAGGATATTAAAAAGAAACTTGCCTCCGGGGGAATGTATACTGGTGGCTCAGGAGGGAAAGAGAAAGTCAGATGTGTGGAAGTCATTTGACTTGGTTGTTGAAGCAACGGGGGAATCAACTGGCCATGTCGAGTGCAGAGAATGTAAGGCCTTTCTACGCTGTGACAGCGAGATGACCGGTACTTCTTCCCTGCAGTGCCATTAGGCACAACGCCGTGACGCGACAGCCTCCTCCTCAGGCCAAGCTTCTATGACAGCGTTCATCAACAAAACGTCAACCGTCTCAAAGAAAACAAAACGGGCAGTGACTGACAAATGTGTCAGTTTTTGTTGCAAAGACATCAGGCCATTCAATGTCGTCGAAGGCCCAGGCTTTCAGGAGCTTGTCCAGGAGCTAATATACGTGGGAACCACTTATGGGAGGGTGTCTGCCAGCTCTGTTCTACCCAGCAACAACACCGTCTCTGCCAGGTGCAAGAGTATAGCAGAAGACAAAAGAAGCATTTACAGATAAGGTAAATGATATCCTGACAGAGGGCAAAGTGGGGATGACGAGACATGTCTGACAATAACATGTCATTTCATAACTAAAAGGAGTTCCAGTTAATTGGAAGAAACCTGACCGCGGCTGTGTTTCCAGCTAAAGACTCAAAACTGGGGAGAATAGAGGGAGTTGGTGAAGCTGCTTGTGACAAAGTTTGACCTCGACGCTACGTCACTGAGCAGCATTGTTTGGGTGACTGACCAGGGCTCCAACATCCTTCTTGCCCTTCGGCCGTATCAGAGGCTGGACTCTCAGGACCACGTTCTAAACATGGTGCTATGTCATGACCTTGACAGAGCAGTACTGGCCATTGACGTGCTAGACATCGCTGAAACCCTCACCGCAGCAAAGTCACTGGTCAGGTAGGCTATATGATCATTAATTTGTAATTTATATATACCCAACCAACAATACATTATAGGAATATAATTAATATAATGTTTTGTAGCCTTCCATGTGGGCATTTCCATGTGGATAAGCTTATTTTTCCATGCACCGGTTTGGAAGTTTAATGATGTGTTTATCATGCCCTCTATCTTGCCAGCAGCATACCACCCTGCATACCACTCCTTTCTTGCTTCTGAAGCTAAGCAGGGTTGGTCTTGGTCAGTTCCTGAATAGGAGACCAGATGCTGCTGGAAGTGGTGTTGAAGGGCCAGTAGGAGGCACTCTTTCCTCTGGTCTAAAAAAAATATCCCAATGCCCCAGGGCAGTGATTGGGGACACTGCCCCTTTCTGTGTAGGGTGCTGTCTTTCGGATGGGACGTTAAACGGGTGTCCTGACTCTCTGAGGTCATTAAAGATCCCATGGCACTTATTGTAAGAGTAGGGGTGTTAACCCCAGTGTCCTGGCTAAATTCCCAATCTGGCCCTCAAACCATCACGGTCACCTAATAATCCCCAGTTTACAATTGGCTCATTCATCCCCCTCCTCTCCCCTGAACTATTCCCTAGGTCGTTGCTGCAAATGAGAACGTGTTCTGGTAAAATAACGGAGAAATAAATATCAAGTATGTCAAGCAGTCTGGACTGGCTGCCCAACTCTATGACCCTACTTCGGATGGGAGACACAAGATTTAGCACAGTGTACCTGACCCTGAAGTCTGTCCAGGTACGTGTACAACTAAGTACATGAAAAGTTGGAGGCCCATGAAGAAAGCGTGAGAGTAAAGAAAATGAAAATCGCCCGATTACTTGCAGTTCCTCCTGGGAGTTCCTCGAGCCGTTTTATGACTCACAGAAGGAACTGGAGGGGGACAAATACCCCACTCTGAATCTTGTGTGTCTGTGGTCAGAGAGACTAAAGCACTCTCCTAAAATATGTGTTCTTCCGTCTTAATATTTAAGCCATGGGTTAGCCTATAGTTAATAATATCCAGAACATTATTTATTTAACTATTCAAGGCTCCATTTGTTAGTTTATTGACATGTTGTTCTGTTCTGTTGTCTTAATACTTAGGCCATAGCCTAATCAGCCAGAACATTTCATTTGTTATTTTATTTTCAAAATAAAAAGCTTGATTGTATTTAAAGACATGACCGACTGACTTGTACTTATATAGGCTACTATAGTATAACGCTTGATCTGATCGAATCTAGGCCTAAGAATATAGAAACTAAACATTTCCATTTCCAGGATAGCATACCATTTATACCATTTAATACTAATCCTAAGGAGAAGGTGGGTCATTTCTACATTTACATTCTAGTAATGTAACAGATGCTCTTATCCAGAGCGACTTACAGTAAATAGTGAGTGCATACATTTTTCCAACTTCTTTTCCGTACTCATCCCCGGTGGGAATTGAACCCGCAACCCCGGCGTTGCAAGCACCATGCTCTACCAACTGAGCTACACAGGGGGACGTGGTGTGTGCGTGTGCCACTGCCAAATAGGTATTAGAGTACAAGGTACAAATAAGAAATCACAATGAGAACTCTGATCCCTTCGTCTCCCTCCTCTTCTCTTCACTGTGGATCCTTCTGAAGGCGAACATGACAGCCTTCGTAAATACATAATCACAAATAATTCATGCTAGTAATTGTTCGCTATCAGAATAAATCCCCCAGCTTCAATAGGTAACTTTTATTCCATTCAAGTGCAGTCAATCTTCTTTGACATTTCAATATTTGAATGGGGATGTGTGTGTGAGAGAGTGAGAGTGAGAGTGAGAGTGAGAGAGAGAGGAGAGAGAGAGGAGAGAGAGAGGAGAGAGAGAGGAGAGAGAGAGAGAGGAGAGAGAGGAGAGAGAGAGAGAATTGCACCATGCAGAGATCAAACGTTAGTAGACAAGCACTTTGTCTGTCCTTCATCAAATGCCACAGATCCCCCTACCCTACGTGAAGACTGAGATCACACACACACACACACCTTTAGGTCTGCATCCAAAATGGCAACCCATTCTCCTTTATAGTGCACTACTTTTGACCAGGGCCCATAGCGTTCTAGATGACCAAAGCCACCTGCTGATTATGCAAACTCCTCTCTGACATCAAAGTGTCCTCTGCTAAATAAATAAATCACAAAGTGGCTTCTTTTGAATCCTCAATCAAACCAGACTTGTTGGCCTTCCCTTTGTGTGTGTGTGTGTGTGTGTGTGTGTGTGTGTGTGTGTGTGTGTGTGTGTGTGTGTGTGTGTGTGTGTGTGTGTGTGTGTGTGTGTGTGTGTGTGTGTGTGTGTGTGTGTGTGTGTGTGTGTGTGTGTGTGTGTGTGTGTCTCCACAGGCTGTTAAGAGTACTGTATAGCAACTGGAGATAGAGGACTACTCTAATCTAGACACTCCTTAGAGGAGGCAGGCAGCCAGGGCTCTGTTAAAGGTCACACCATCAACTCCATACCCTCCCTTATCCTCATCCCCCCTCTTCTTACACCGCTTCTCTGCACCAACCAGACAGCACAGAGCAGCACAGACCATGACCTTCTCAACAACTGTACAAACATAGCCATATGTACCGACAAGGGATGCACAATATATCGGTGGATATTAGCTAAAAATGCTAGTTTAACGTAGATGTGCAAAACCGATGTCAAAGCTGACGTGCATACCTATTAGAGGTCGACCGATTAATCGGAATGGACGATTTCAAGTTTTCATAACAATCGGAAATCGGTATTTTTGGACACCTTTATTTAATCTTTATTTAACTTGGCAAGTCAGTTAAGAACACATTCTTATTTTCAATGACAGCCTAGAAACGGTGGGTTAACTGCCTCGTTCATCGGCAGAACAACAGATTTTCACCTTGTCAGCTCGGGGGATCCAATCTTTCAACCTTACAGTTAACTAGTCCAACGCAATAACGACCTTCCTCTCTCTCGTTGCACTCCACAAGGAGACTGCCTGTTACGCAAATGCTGTAAGCCAAGGTAAGTTGCTAGCTAGCATTTAACTTATCTTATAAAAAACAATCATAATCACTAGTTAACTACACATGGTTGATGATATTACTAGATATTATCTAGCGTGTCCTTCGTTGCATATAATCTGACTGAGCGTACAAGCATACAAGTATCTAAGTATCTGACTGAGTGGTGGTAACATTCATTCAAACAGCACTCTCGTGCATTTTGCCAGCAGCTCTTCGTTGTGCGTCAAGCATTGCGCCGTTTATGACTTCAAGCCTATCAACTCCCGAGATGAGGCTGGTGTAACCGAAGTGAAATGGCTGGCTAGTTAGCACACGCTAATAGCGTTTCATACTTCACTCGCACTGAGACTTGGGGTGGTTGTTTCCCTTGCTCTGCATGGGTAACCCTGCTTCGATGTGGTGGCTGTTGTCGTTGTGTTGCTGGTTCGAGCCCAGGGAGGAGCGAGGAGAGGGACGGAAGCTATACTGTTACACTGGCAATAATAAAGTGACTATAAGAACATCCAATAGTCAACAGTTAATTAAATACAAATGGTATAGAAGGAAATAGTCATATAATTCCTATAATAACTACTACCTAAAACTTTTTACCTGGGAATATTGAAGACTCATGTTAAAAGGAACCACCAGCTTTCATATCTTCTCATGTCTTTCATATGTTCTCATGTTCTGAGCAAGGAACTGAAACGTTAGCTTTCTTACAAAGCACACATTGCACTTTTACTTTCTTCTCCAACACTTTGTTTTTGCATTATTTAAACCAAATTGAACATATTTCATTATTTACTTGAGGCTAAATTGATTTTATTGATGTATTATATTAAGTTAAAATAAGTGTTCATTCAGTATTGTTGTAATTGTCATTATTACAAATATATTTAAACAAAAATATATATATATATATTTTTTTTTAATCAGCCAATTAATCGGTATCGGTGTTTTTGTTCCTCCAATAATCGGTATCGGCATTGAAAAATCATAATCGTCCGACCTCTAATACCTATATAACGTAGGTACATGACGTAAAATGTGGCACTACACGTGCAAACACAGCATTTCTAACCTAGCCCACAATGTCTGCAATGTGGATCGAGCAGTCAACAAGTCGATCAGTCATTTGAAAGAGTAAGAACATTTCAGTGAGACAACTCAAAGGCGAAATCCATTAAAGCCAAGATACTGGAATTCATTGCCCTTGACAATCAACCGTTCTCTGTCGTGGGTGATGTTGGCTTCGTCGACTGGTCGAGCACCGGTACACACTACCAAGTGCACTATTTTTCAGATGTTGCACTACCGGAGTTACACAGTAATAGCGTCACTGCTATTAGCTTCATGACATACATACTATGGACGGCCATTTGGGTCTTTGAGTGTCAACAAAATATACAGTAGTACTATCAAAGCTGTGCAACAAAATTCTACAAACAAGCAAACACCGGCTACGAACAATGTATTTTCAATACCGCGTTGGTAATAAAGCCTCATTTGTTCGGCCGTAACTTCTGGGGTAGCTAGCTTTAGCTTGGTACCTAGATAGCACCAATACAACCTGCCTGAAAACAATGACCAGTAGGAAATGTAGTCATTTTCATTATTCTTAGCAATGATTTAGGAGTCCTTGTGAGTAAGTATTAGCTTGGTTGCCACTTGTTGTTCTCCTATTGAAATTGAACTTCAGTTGATGAAAATAAATAGCTAGCCAGATACTTGCTGCCCAAAGCTAGCGTTATAAGCAGCCAGCTAGCTTCATCTGGCTAGTGAGGCTCAACAGGACCGGGTTATGTGTTGTGAAGCTATCTACAATAAGGATCAGGTGCAATAGTGAAATTTGCGGTTTGCGTTCAAAATAAAATTATGTCATTAAATTAAATTTAAATTGAATTATTATTATTATTATTATTATTATTATTATTGTTATAAATTATTATGTGACTTGCAGTCATATTCAGGTTCTGGTTGGTCAACAAGCTTAATTGACACATCAAATAGTGTTATATAGTATATTTTTTGACACGCAAAGACCCAAACGGCGTTCCATAGCAAATACCCAAACAGCTTTCCATAGAAATCCTTGTTGAGAATGAAATAACTGAACAAATGAACAATGAAACAGCACAGCAAGTAAATTAAATAAATATGTTTTGATTATGTTTCTCTGGTAACGGGAACATATGTAAATGCCAACAAAATAACTTTTCGGTCAGTGTGCTGTGTGTGTGTAACCTTTATTTAACTAGGCAAGTCAGTTAAGAACAAATTCTTATTTACAATGATGGCCTACCCCGGCCAAACCAGGACGATGCTGGGCAAATTGTGATATAGCCTGGATTCGAACCAGGGACTGGAGTGACGGCTCTTGCACTGAGATGCAGTGCCTTAACACACACACACACGGATGCAGTGGTTTAACTATTAAACTGTACTAGAACGCTTAAAAGGCCGCTAAAATTGTAAATATCGGTTATCGGTATAGGGTTTTTTGGTATGGAAAATATTGGTTATCGGTATCGGACAAAAATGTCATATCGGTGCATCACTAGTACCGACTACTGAATGCTTGACAGAGGTGCTGAACTCTGATTTGCGCTTGAAGTCGACTGGAATAGGCAGAAGTACTAATTCTAGGTGCCTACCTGTACTCTTTATATTTACAGTGCCTTCAGAAAGTATTCATACCCCTACAGCTTGAATTCAAAATGTATTAAATGTATTTTCTTTAAAAAAATCACACAATACCCCATAAAGACAAAGTGAAAACATAAATGGAGCCAAATACAGGCAAATGCTTGATGAGAACCTGCTTCAGAGTGCAAACGACAGACTGGGGCAAAGATTCAGGACAATGACCCCAAGCATACAGGCAAAGCAACACTGGAATGGCTTCAGAACAAGAATGTGAAAGTCCTTGAGTGGCCCAGCCAAAGCCCAGACCTGAATCCCTTTGTTGAAAATCTGCGGAAAGACTTGCAGATTGCTGTTCTCGCTTCTCCCCATCTAACTTAACAGAGCTTGAGAAAATCTGAATGGAAGAATGGGCGAAAATCCCCAAATTCAAATGTGCAAAGCCGATACAGACATACCCAAGACAACTCAAAGCTGTAATAGACGCCAAAGGTGCTTCTACAATGTATTGACTTAGGAGTGTGAATACTTATGTAAATTAGATGTATTTATTTCTTTTTTAATACATTTGCCAAAAATGTCTAACAACATGTCTTCACTTTGTCATTAAGGGGTATTGTGTATAGATGGAGAGAAAAAAATTGATTTAACCCATTTGTAAATCAGGCTATAACACAACTAAATGTAGATTAAGTCAAGGGGCATAAATACTTTCTGAAGGCACTGTAGGTGCCAGTACTCATCACATTTTAGACTGTGTTACTCAAGCCATAGAACAAGGTAGTGGTGAGCACCTGGTGGTGAGCGCACACATTCATATGCAGGCCATGCACCAGTCAAGCATACATGTTTAACTAAATGTTGTGCACTTCCTTTGGCCTGTGTTTGAGAGCTACCCGAGAGTGGAGTAAGCGGAAGACATGGGCGAGGGCTACCCCTGTCCTGTCCTCTTGGCAGTGGGGCGTGGGAGCAGGCGAAAGGCAGATGGTGAAGGCAGGAGAGAGAGGCAGAGGTGGGACGGATGGAGGAGAGAGAGAGAGGTGATGCAGGGGTAGAGGGTGGGGAGAGAGGGGAGGCAAGCGGTATTAGCGCTGGGTTCAGGTTTCGGCCTTGGTCTTGTTGTCTTTAGGAAGCACTAACTGGTGCTGATGGTACACCGCAAGGAAGTTCTTGCCTACATCACTTCCGGGTCATACGGTCGAGGTCACGCTGACCCTCGTGGGAGAGAAATTGGGTCTGGAGGGAGGTATACGGACAGACAGACCACATTTGGAACTCATAATGTTACCAGCAATTAACCCCTACGATACTTTCAAATATACAGACGTAAAAGAAAAACACAATGGAAAGAGTCTCTCTCTCTCTGCCAAAGCAAGTGAAATAGATCATCTCTCTCTTCCTATTGAAACTACAGACACCTTCCTGGCTTAGTTTCCACCCTCTTCCTATTTTTTTTTTTTTTTTTTTGTCTCCTTCCTTCCACGCTCTCTCTCGATTTTGTGAACGGCGGCGGGCCATGGCGGGGTGGCGGCAGTGCTATCACCTTTCAAGGCGACCTGGGAAGGAAGCGGTTGGGAGGCGGTCGGATCGGGAGGAAAGCCCTGCTCCACCATCCAAGAGGAACATTAGGACGGGAGGCACTCCATCTAATGATATTCCAGAGGAAATGAGAATGTGAATAAACAATACCCAGGCTATTTCCTGGGAATAACGGAGAGACAGAAAGAGAGAGAGAGAGAGACAGACAGAGGGGGGGAATGGGAAGCAGGTCTGTCCGGAGCCAGAGAGCCAGTGCCAGGAGAGGAGCAGTACAGGCCCTTTCAGGTCTCTAGTTATATTCCTTGAGGGAAAGACCTTGGACGACACGCACAGGAGCACCGGAAGCTATTTGGAAACACTTCAAACCAGAGACTTCTGTCTCTCTGCCATGGCTGGAGGGGGTTAGAGGGGCTGGAGGGGGCCAATTTGTGTGTTGGGAGACTGCATTATAAAAACTCTCAGCCATGGCTTGGCATGTCTCCTCTTCCAGATTGCAACCAGAAGACAACTTATTCTGAATTAATAACAACATACTCCTGCCCCCACCTATGGGTGTGTGTACTATGTCACTGCGGTTATTCTAGGCGGGAGGCAGAGGCAGGACTTTCAATAAAGCTGCACCATTTTCAGCATTGGAATATCGAGAAGCTTTTCAACCAATTTTGTGTTTCCCAAAATGCTACCAAAACGTCAGAGACATAGAACCGAGTCCTTTTGTATTGCCAATCCTACTATTCAAGTGTTAAAGGATCATGGAACCATTACCTAAGCCACAGAAAAAAAACAGTTATAGAGTGGAAAAACTCAGATATGAAAGGTGAAACTAAACAAGGAATCATCTGATCTGCCAGTGGAGTAGGGGTTTACCGCTGAGACCTAGACCATAGACCTATCTGCTTTCAAATGCCACCCTATTCTCTATATGGCCCCTGATCAAAAGTAGTGCAGCAAATAGGTCCTTGGGACGCAACCAGTGAGCCTCTCCCTCCATCGCTCTCTTATTCTCCCCAATGATCAGGTTAGGCAAGTAGCGCCATTCACCACTACACAGTAATACTGATATCCACCCAAAAAGAAAAAGAAAGATGAAGGGGGAAAAAAGAGAAAAATCCTATCAGAGATGAACTGGCAGCACCCAGGCGAGGCTGTGCTGGGTTCAGTGTGTGTGTTTGGGGCGAGGGAGGGAGCCAGTGAACCTATCTTACCCACTCGTCTCTTGTTCTGAAGCAAAGCAAGGCATAGTCTCAAACAGCACCCTATTCCGTATATAGTGCACTACTTTTGACCAGCCCCCACAGGCACTATATTAGGGTATAGGGTGCCATTTGGGATGGGACTCGTGTCTTTGATACTTGACTAGGAGGAATCCGGAGGCGTTGCAGGTTTCTTTTGTACTTAGCGCTTGCCGTGCCACACAGAAAACCCATGTGTGTGTGCCAAGGCTGGGATTTCTTTCTTCTCTTTACCCCTCCCTCTCCTCTTCCCTCCTTCCCCCCCATCTCCGTCCTTGGCCTATCCTACACCCCCCCCCACCCCCCAACCAAAGCTCAAACCACTGAATCAAAAACTACTTTTTTCTTCAAACTTTTTCATCTAAGGTTATTTATAGTTATAACTTTTATTTAGTGAATGTCCAGCTAGAGCACTCTATGACCCTGCTGGTCATGGTGTTGGGTGTTCAGAGCGGCCATATTTGGGTGATGACGAGCTTCTGAGGGGCTTTCTGAAGGAAAAGAGGGTGGGGGCGATTTTGGACGGCAGGAGGGGGGGTGGGTTTGACTCCCCTTCGAGATTTTCTTAAACCTATTACATCAGATTTTCTCTGCTTGATGGACTCAGAGGCCTTGGCCTTTGTGAGGGGAGAGAATGACCTAAACTGACATTCAGAAGGGTTGTTGACAGGCATTTACAAATAAAAAGGGAGATTCCTGAGGCCCCTTGACCCTTCTGAAAATCATTGATCAGTTAGTAAGAGCAGCTTCCTCTTCCACAGCAAAATAAACAGCTGACTACGTGAATGTGAGGATTTCCGAAAACTGAAAATATGCTCTGAGGAGCATAAAGCATAAATCACAGAAAGACACCATTAAAATAAGAGGTGATAATATAATCTGCTCCTGCTCTCTTGCCAACTCCTTATGGAATTATCATGCTAAACATGGCATGACAATGACAATTGAGTAGGCAAAAGCACAAACAGATCTAGGACCAGGCTAGTGACAACTAGCAACATCTGTCACCAGGTAAATAAAAACCTTTCCCATAGAGGATGGATGCTTAATACAGATTTTTTTTTTGTGCTAATGTTGACATTTGCAGCCCAGCTCAACACAAACCATTTTTAAATAGAAGAGAATCAAAAGGGTGTGAAACAAGAAATGGACCAATAGGGCAGTTAATCTGTAGCACAACATGATAAACAGACCCACAATCAAGAACAGGCTAAACGTACTGAGAGAAAAATATAACTCTGGTGGGGCCGGACAAACCATTGGTCACCAAACAGGCACTATCAAAAGACCCTGGGAGACTCAAAGCTACCACTCCGTCTCCCCTACTGTGATCAAACAGCTACACTCGACAGAGAGGAGAGAGAGAGATGAAGAGAGAGAGGGGAGCTTTTTGCACCTCCACAAGCCAGCACAACAACACCCAGCAGCAGAGCAGGGGGAGGGGGGGGGGGAGCATGTGGATAAATGGTGAGGTGTAAGGGTTTAGAGGGAACATGGATACTACTCACAATGAGGTGGGTGTCACTGAGCAGTTGAGGAGTCACCTCAGTCAAGACCGAGAGAGAAAGCAGGAAAAATACTCTGTACTCTACTATACTTAAACACTACACTAAAAACTCTAAAAAGTCCCCCCTCCTGAAGACTAGAAGCAGGAAAACACATCTGTAGTCAGGAAGAAAGAGACGGATATATTATAATCTCCTCCCTGTCAGCATTCAATACAGACGGACAGGCATTATTTCAGCCCCCCTCCATGAAGTGTGTGTTCTGTGAAAGACTATTCCTGCTAGAGGGAGGATTCACACTGCGACCTGTTTATCTCCGTCTCTCTGGGTAGTATCTGTTACACAGTCGTCGCCCCCTCCCGGGCTCTCTCTGGGTAGTATCTGTTACACAGTCGTCGTCGTCCCTTCCCGGGCTCTCTCTGGGTAGTATCTGTTACACAGTCGTCGTTGTCCCCTCCCGGGGTCTCTCTGGGTGTGGATCTGTTACACAGTCGTCGTCGTCCCCTCCCGGGCTCTCTCTGGGTGTGGATCTGTTACACAGTCGTCGTCGTCCCCTCCCGGGCTCTCTCTGGGTGTGGATCTGTTACACAGTCGTCGTCGTCCCCTCCCGGGGCTCTCTCTGGGTGTGGATCTGTTACACAGTCGTCGTCGTCCCCTCCCGGGGCTCTCTCTGGGTGTGGATCTGTTACACAGTCGTCGTCCCCTCCCGGGGCTCTCTCTGGGTCTGGATCTGTTATACAGTCGTCGTCCCTTCCCGGGGCTCTCTCTGGGTCTGGATCTGTTATACAGTCGTCGTCCCTTCCCGGGCTCTCTATGGGTAGTATCTGTTACACCGTTGTCGTCCCCTCCCGGGCTCTCTCTGGGTAATATCTGTTACACAATCGTTGTACCTTCCGGGGCTCTCTCTGGGTAGTATCTGTTACACAGATGTCTTCGTCCCTTCCCGGGCTCTCTCTGGGTAATATCTGTTACACAATCGTCGTACCTTCCGGGGCTCTCTCTGGGTAGTATCTGTTATACAGTCGTCGTCCCCTCCCGGGCTCTCTCTGGGTAGTATCTGTTACACAGTCGTTGTCGTCCCCTCCCGGGCTCTCTCTGGGTAGTATCTGTTACACAGTCGTTGTCGTCCCCTCCCGGGCTCTCTCTGGGTAGTATCTGTTACACAGTCGTTGTCGTCCCCTCCCGGGCTCTCTCTGGGTAGTATCTGTTACACAGTCGTTGTCGTCCCCTCCCGGGCTCTCTCTGGGTAGTATCTGTTACACAGTCGTTGTCGTCCCCTCCCGGGCTCTCTCTGGGTAGTATCTGTTACACAGTCGTTGTCGTCCCCTCCCGGGCTCTCTCTGGGTAGTATCTGTTACACAGTCGTCGTCCCCTCCCGGGCTCTCTCTGGGTAATATCTGTTACACAATCGTTGTACCTTCCGGGGCTCTCTCTGGGTACTATCTGTTACACGGTTGTCGTCCCCACCCGGGCTCTCTCTGGGTCTGGATCTGTTATACAGTTGTCGTCCCCTCCCGGGCTCTCTCTGGGTAGTATCTGGTACACAGTCGTCGTCGTCCCATCCTGGGCTCTCTCTGGGTAGTATCTTCTACACAGTCGTCGTCCCCTCCCGGGCTCTCTCTGGGTAGTATCTGTTACACAGTCGTCGTCATCCCCTCCCGGGCTCTCTCTGGGTAGTATCTGTTACACAGTCGTCGTCCCCTCCCGGGCTCTCTCTGGGTGTGGATCTGTATGGCGGCGCTACTCTATCCCCTTCATCTCAGCAATGTCACCTCATACCCACCATGCCTGAGGACATAACTCATACATTCTGACATTCCACTGTGTGAACATTAAAGAGGGATATGGTTATAGTATGGAGACTAGAGAGATATACAGTTTACGGTTGTAGATTCACCTCTTCTTAAGTGGTTTTGACTTTCAGGATTTCACAAGATTTTTAGAAACCAACTAACTTGAGGAGATTGAGATTTTAAAAAGGGGGGGGGTGAAAAATACCAAATCCTTGTAAACAGATCTTGTGTTTTTCAGTCTAGGAGAAATTAATCTTGAGGTAGGGTTTAAAAACATTATTATCTTCTCTGTTCAAAATATCCCCAAACATCAGGGACAAACATGCAGATATAGTGGAACCAGCTGGACTGCCAAGTCTGCTCACATTACATTACATCATTACATTACATTACATTTAAGTCATTTAGCAGACGCTCTTATCCAGAGCGACTTACAAATTGGTGCATTCACCTTATGACATCCAGTGGGACAGTCACTTAACAATAGTGCATCTAAAACTTAGGGGGGGTGGGGTGAGAGGGATTACTTAACCTATCCTAGGTATTCCTTAAAGAGGTGGGGTTTCAGGTGTCTCCGGAAGGTGGTGATTGACTCCGCTGTCCTGGCGTCGTGAGGGAGTTTGTTCCACCATTGGGGGGCCAGGGCAGCGAACAGTTTTGACTGGGCTGAGCGGGAGCTGTACTTCCTCAGTGGTAGGGAGGCGAGCAGGCCAGAGGTGGATGAACGCAGTGCCCTTGTTTGGGTGTAGGGCCTGATCAGAGCCTGGAGGTACTGAGGTGCCGTTCCCCTCACAGCTCCGTAGGCAAGCACCATGGTCTTGTAGCGGATGCGAGCTTCAACTGGAAGCCAGTGGAGAGAACGGAGCAGCGGGGTGACGTGAGAGAACTTGGGAAGGTTGAACACCAGACGGGCTGCGGCGTTCTGGATGAGTTGAAGGGGTTTAATGGCACAGGCAGGGAGCCCAGCCAACAGCGAGTTGCAGTAATCCAGACGGGAGATGACAAGTGCCTGGATTAGGACCTGCGCCGATTCCTGTGTGAGGCAGGGTCGTACTCTGCGGATGTTGTAGAGCATGAACCTACAGGAACGGGCCACCGCCTTGATGTTAGTTGAGAACGACAGGGTGTTGTCCAGGATCACACCAAGGTTCTTGGCGCTCTGGGAGGAGGACACAGTGGAGTTGTCAACCGTGATGGCGAGATCATGGAACGGGCAGTCCTTCCCCGGGAGGAAGAGCAGCTCCGTCTTGCCGAGGTTCAGCTTGAGGTGGTGATCCGTCATCCACACTGATATGTCTGCCAGACATGCAGAGATGCGATTCGCCACCTGGTCATCAGAAGGGGGAAAGGAGAAGATTAATTGTGTGTCGTCTGCATAGCAATGATAAGAGAGACCATGTGAGGTTATGACAGAGCCAAGTGACTTGGTGTATAGCGAGAATAGGAGAGGGCCAAGAACAGAGCCCTGGGGACACCAGTGGTGAGAGCGCGTGGTGAGGAGACAGATTCTCGCCACGCCACCTGGTAGGAGCGACCTGTCAGGTAGGACGCAATCCAAGCGTGGGCCGCGCCGGAGATGCCCAACTCGGAGAGGGTGGAGAGGAGGATCTGATGGTTCACAGTATCGAAGGCAGCCGATAGATCTAGAAGGATGAGAGCAGAGGAGAGAGAGTTAGCTTTAGCAGTGCGGAGCGCCTCCGTGATACAGAGGAGAGCAGTCTCAGTTGAATGACTAGTCTTGAAACCTGACTGATTTGGATCAAGAAGGTCATTCAGAGAGATAGCGGGAGAGCTGGCCAAGGACGGCACGTTCAAGAGTTTTGGAGAGAAAAGAAAGAAGGGATACTGGTCTGTAATTGTTGACATCGGAGGGATCGAGTGTAGGTTTTTTCAGAAGGGGTGCAACTCTCGCTCTCTTGAAGACGGAAGGGACGTAGCCAACGGTCAGGGATGAGTTGATGAGCGAGGTGAGGTAAGGGAGAAGGTCTCCGGAAATGGTCTGGAGAAGAGAGGAGGGGATAGGGTCAAGCGGGCAGGTTGTTGGGCGGCCGGCCGTCACAAGACGCGAGATTTCATCTGGAGAGAGAGGGGAGAAAGAGGTCAGAGCATAGGGTAGGGCAGTGTGAGCAGAACCAGCGGTGTCGTTTGACTTAGCAAACGAGGATCGGATGTCGTCGACCTTCTTTTCAAAATGGTTGACGAAGTCATCTGCAGAGAGGGAGGAGGGGGGAGGGGGCGGAGGATTCAGGAGGGAGGAGAAGGTGGCAAAGAGCTTCCTAGGGTTAGAGGCAGAAGCTTGGAATTTAGCGTGGTAGAAAGTGGCTTTAGCAGCAGAGACAGAGGAGGAAAATGTAGAGAGGAGGGAGTGAAAGGATGCCAGGTCCGCAGGGAGGCGAGTTTTCCTCCATTTCCGCTCGGCTGCCCGGAGCCCTGTTCTGTGAGCTCGCAATGAGTCATCGAGCCACGGAGCGGGAGGGGAGGACCGAGCCGGCCTGGAGGATAGGGGACATAGAGAGTCAAGGGATGCAGAGAGGGAGGAGAGGAGGGTTGAGGAGGCAGAATCAGGAGATAGGTGGGAGAAGGTTTGAGCGGAGGGAAGAGATGATAGGATGGAAGAGGAGAGAGTAGCGGGGGAGAGAGAGCGAAGGTTGGGACGGCGCGATACCATCCGAGTAGGGGCAGTGTGGGAGGTGTTGGATGAGAGCGAGAGGGAAAAGGATACAAGGCAGTGGTCGGAGACTTGGAGGGGAGTTGCAATGAGGTTAGTGGAAGAACAGCATCTAGTAAAGATGAGGTCGAGCGTATTGCCTGCCTTGTGAGTAGGGGGAAGGTGAGAGGGTGAGGTCAAAAGAGGAGAGGAGTGGAAAGAAGGAGGCAGAGAGGAAAGAGTCAAAGGTAGACGTGGGGAGGTTAAAGTCGCCCAGAACTGTGAGAGGTGAGCCGTCCTCAGGAAAGGAGCTTATCAAGGCATCAAGCTCATTGATGAACTCTCCGAGGAACCTGGAGGGCGATAAATGATAAGGATGTTAAGCTTGAAAGGGCTAGTGACTGTGACAGCATGGAATTCAAAGGAGGCGATAGACAGATGGGTAAGGGAGAAAGAGAGAATGACCACTTGGGAGAGATGAGGATCCCGGTGCCACCACCCCGCTGACCAGACGCTCTCGGGGTGTGCGAGAACACGTGGGCGGACGAAGAGAGAGCAGTAGGAGTAGCAGTGTTGTCTGTGGTGATCCATGTTTCCGTCAGGGCCAAGAAGTCGAGGGACTGGAGGGAGGCATGGGCTGAGATGAACTCTGCCTTGTTGACCGCAGATTGGCAGTTCCAGAGGCTACCGGAGACCTGGAACTCCACGTGGGTCGTGCGCGCTGGGACCACCAGAGTAGGGTGGCCGCGGCCACGCGGTGAGGAGCGTTTGTATGGTCTGTGCAGAGAGGAGAGAACAGGGATAAACCGACACATAGTTGACAGGCTACAGAAGAGGCTACGCTAATGCAAAGGAGATTGGAATGACAAGTGGACTACACGTCTCGAATGTTCAGAAAGTTAAGCTACGTAGCAAGAATCTTATTGACTAAAATGATTAAAATGATACAGTACTGCTGAAGTAGGCCAGCTGGCAGTGGGTGCGTTGTTGACACTACACTAATCAAGTCGTTCCGTTGAGTGTAATAGTTTCTGCAGTGTTGCTATTCGGGGGCTAGCAGGCTAGCTAGCTCACACACACCTCCCAGCAGAAAGTAAAACATACATACGTTTGCAACTGACCAACAGAATTTTTCCCTACTTACTGCCATACAGGAAGACAGTAAATAGTCTAAATGAGGGCAGCAAGGAAAGAGAAAAGTAAACTTGAATTAGGGTGGAAAATCCATGACCATATAGTCCCTATAAAAAGGTGATGTGTTCTTTTGACGGGCTAGGCCAGGGCAGTTTGTTTCTGAAGTAGCTGTGGGATGGGCCAGCCCCAGCCCGGGCCGAGGGGCAAGGCCACTCACCAACCAGAATTCCTCCCAATATTTGTTTAGCAGCAGGTCGAGCGCAGAGCAGTGCACAAACACAGTATTGTTCCTTCTCCCCCTTCTCGCTCTCTATCTGGCCTCACTGTATAGCCAGAGTTAGGAGCTGCCTGACAGAGTCATGGAGAAACTCCTTAGTTGTCCCAAATGTCACCATATTCCCTATGTAGTGCACTACCTTTGACCAGAGCCCTATGGGAGAATAGGGTGCTATTTGGGACGAAACGCTTCTCCATGCCTTTTTATGGAAGGATGATATTTAGAGAGTTGGAGGCGAGTTGGTTTATCTGCTCTGAGAGTTCATGACTCCAGTGTTGTAAACCTCCAGAGATCCACGTTATTTGATTAGTTTATTTTTTTATTAGAAACAAGAAATCACTTAGCTGACTGTAACCTTTGGGGCATTTGGCCCAGCTTCAGACAGAAAGAAAGGACTGTGACTCACTGCTGCTGCTCCACGTCGGTCACATTTTTTCCCCAAAGCGTTTTTTAAAATAGCTATGGCTGTCCTGCCCCTAACAGACACAGCTTGCATCAGGAGATTAAAAAAAAAAAAAAAAAAAAAAAGGACGGAGCAGAGGGCAGTAATATGCTTAGTGAATTTATGCGGGATGAGATCATAATGCATCCAGAGCGAGGACCATGCAGCAATGTGTAGATTTGGCAACCCATATGTCAATAAATATACCGTTGATTATTCCTCCTCTATTCAAGCCATTCTATCCCTCGAGTGTCTAACATCATCATCATCCACCAACTCAGTCTCTCTCAGAGCAACTCTACTCCACTTCTCTGTGATTGAACTGAAGTGTTCAATGTCGATACAAAAGTCAATACCATTTGTCAAATGGAGGAATAGATTTTGCGGTGCAGTGGTGAGTACAGTGAGAAGCTATTATTGTCACTTATCTGAACCATTATCATTTCACAACACCCAGACCGATGAACGGTTAAAAACAGAGAGAGTGGCCGCGGTGTGTAGGCGAACACCTGCTGGGAGTCAATTCAACATAATCGTGGGTAAATTAAGAAAATTATGGCAGATGTTCTGGTCAGAGGCGATTGGACGGCCACGCCACCAGCTGCTTTTAGCAGGTCGTCTTTGCGGTGTGTCTCTTCTCATACGTGCAGAAGAACATTGTTGGGGTCAGAGGTTAAAGGTCAGGTGGATGCCAGAGAGAAACCACTAGATCCCAAAGATGTCATATTTCCATACGACCCTCTGAGGACACCTTGAAGATGAATACTAAACACTGAACATCATGAATGCCAATGAAGGACCAGGGTTAGAAACCTTCCAGGAAATTTCCTGAATTTTTCCATGGGAAGTCAAGCCCCGGAATTTTGGATTTTTGCTTTAATCCATCAACAAAGTTAGCTTATAACAGTAAACTTTTTTTGTGGGATACACATAAGGTAATTCTAGGTCTTGTGGCATATTTTGGTTAAACTATCCCCACTTCAATGGAATTGCAAACCTTTGCATGTACAGTGCATTCTTCCATCACATGTGTAGTGCACTCTTCCATCACATGTACAGCTGATTCTCAAGATCTTGCACACTAATGAGATGCTATTGAACCCACACTACTACACTGTCTGAGCCAATGACTACATGCTTTCTGGTAAGCTTTGATTACAATACTGGGTGGGGTGAATATAGTTTATATGATATACATGATTAACTAGTAAATAGTAGCCTACAGAAAAGTGTGTTTCAATCATTTCTATCTTGTTAACAATTTAGGCTAGTTAGTTTTTGCTACCAAGTGGGTTTTAGCTTGCTTGAGCCTGCTAACTGAGGAGTGTTAATTCACCTGTTTCCATACATATTTCATTTGAAAACATTTATCTTACAAATGAGTTGTTTAATCTAACTGCTTAACTATTTACCTGTACATGGAATTATATTTGGACCTTTTTTACTTGTTTTTTTCTCATCTTTACAGGCAAATGCCACGGGCACTATCTGATGTGTGGAAACATTTCACCGCAGTTCATGTAGAAGGAAAAGCTGTGTACATTTGCAAATACTGTGCCAAATCATATGTGAAGAATGCAACAAAGATGCAGAATCATCTGGCCAAGTGCATAAAGTTCCCACAGCACTCACAACAAGCAACCTCTGACAAAAGTCCCTCTATTTCTATTTGAGGTGAAAATTATGAATCAGACACCTTATCAACAGCTCATGTTTTTTTGACTCAATGGAGGAATGTAGTCAGAGAAATGCTGATGAATGCCTTGCTCGAGCTGTGTATGCAACTGGTTCACCTCTGATGCTCACAGGCAATGTGTATTGGAAAATATTTTGGAATGTTCTTCGCCCAGCATACACCCCTCCAACCAGACATGCTTTATCTACTAATTTGCTGGTTGCAGAGTTCAACAGAGTTCAAGTGAAGGTCAAGCAAAGCATAAAGAAAACAGACTATTGCAATCATCTCTAATGGGTGGTCGAAGGTTCGTGGGCAAGGAATCATTAACTACATCATCTCCATTCCTCAAACAGTATTCTACAAGAGCAGAGACACAAGGGACAACAGACAAACCGGTCTCTACATTGCAGGTGAGCTGAAGGCAGTCATCAATGGCCTTGGACCACAGAAGGTATTTGCACTGGTGACATACAATGCTGCGAACATGAAGGCTGCTTGGCCTAAAGTGGAGGAGTCCTACCCTCACATCACACCCATTGGCTGTGCTGCTCATACATTGAATATGCTCCTCAAGGGCATCATGACACTGAATACAATGGATACACTCTATGAGAGAGCCAAGGAAATGGTTAGGTATGTGAAGGGTCATCAAGTTATAGCAGCAATCTACCACATCAAGCAAAGTGAGAAGAATAAGAGAACCACATTGAAGCTGCCCAGGTGGTGTTGTCATCATGTTAGACAGTCTCCTGGAGGGGAAGCAGTCTCTCCAAGAAATGACCATATCAACTGCCATTTACAACTACGAACTTGTTCTCAACTAGGTTACCTGGTTAAATAACGGTGAAATTTAAAAATAAAATAAAAATCACTGTCTGCCGATATGGACAGCCATATCGATCAAGAGGATCTTTCTGGATGATGTATTTTGGGAGAGAGTGGTAAGCAGCCTGAATCTCCTGAAACCTATAGCAGTAGCCAATGCACAGATTGAGGGAGACAATGCCATCCTGTTTGACTCTGCTTGCAGATGTAAGAGAAGAAATCTACTGCCCAGCTACTTCCCTGTTGCTCCAAGCAGAGGAAACTGCAGTTCTGAAATGCATCCAAAAGCATGAAGACTTCTGCCTGAAGCCCATACACGCCGTAATGTACATGTTGGACCCCAAGTATGCTGGTAGTATGTCTGGTGCAGAGATCAACACGGTCTATGGTGTCATCACTACTGTGTCTCGTCACCTTGGCCTGCATGAGGGCAAGGTTCTTGGCAGTCTGGCGAAGTACACTTCCAAGCAAGGGCTTTGGGATGGAGATGCAATATGTCAGTCGTGCCAACATATCTCAGCCACCTGGTGGAAGGAATTTTGTGGATCTGAGGCTCTTTCCCCTCTTGCCTCCATCATCCTCCAAATCCCACCAACATCTACCGCCTCAGAGCGCAACTGGTCCTTGTTTGGAAACACACACACCAAAGTGCGCAACAGGCTGACCAATACAAGGGTTGAACAATTGGTGGCCATCAGGGCAAATTTCTGGCTTCTTGAGCCCGACAACGAGCCATCCTCAACAAGGTTGGAAAGTGACAGTGAAGATGAGGCCTCAGAGTCTGATGTTCAAGAGGTGGACATTGAGGAGGACCAGGGAGAAGACATGGAAGCCTGAGAGGAAGACAACCAAAAGCTTTAGTTTCTAGACTATTATTTTACAGATGCATGTTGAAAACGTTTTGGGGAGATACAATGGATCATTGGGGATCATTCAGTATTCCCTTTCTTTTGTTGTTCAGTGAAATCATCCCATATGAAAAGTCAGCTCATTTAATTCAAGTTCAATTTGTAACTACAATTTTTTTATTTCTATTGGAAGGATTTAATACTTTTGCAATTATGTCTACTTATCATAAGGTAAAAGGTTAATGTTTCTGTCTGCATATGATATGGTAAATATATCCAATGCAAAAAACATCCACATTTAAAATGGTATTAATATCAATTTGCATATATTCCCATTAATTCCCACAGAAAGTTTCCACTACTGAATATTCCCCAAAATATGCAACCCTAACCACAGCTATGTCCATTTTAACTAGAAACGAGGAAACCTTGGTTATATTCATATTTATATTCCCTAACTAGCTATAGTTGTGCTAAATGTTGGCTAGAAATACAGAAAAATATGAAAATGAAATATAACAATATTTCATTTACATAAATATTCACACCCCATAGTCAATACATGTTAGAATATTTTTATTTATTTATTTGACCTTTATTTACCTAGGCAAGTCAGTTAAGAACAAATTCTTATTTTCAATGACGGCCTAGGAACAGTGGGTTAACTGCCTGTTCAGGGGCAGAACGACATGATTTGTACCTTGTCAGCTCGGGGATTCGAACTTGCAACCTTTCGGTTACTAGTCCAACGCTCTAACCACCAGGCTACCCTGCCACCCCAATAACCTTTGGCAGTGATTACAGCCGTGGGTCTTTCTGGGTAAGTCTAAGAACTTTTCACACCTGGATTGTACAATTTTTTTTCAATTCTTCAAGCTTTGTCAAGTTGATTGTTGATCATTGCTAGACAGCCATTTTCAAGTCTTGCCATAGATTTTCAAGCCAATAGAAGTCAAAAATATAACTACGCCACTCACATTTAATGTTGTATTGGTAAGCAACTCCAGTGTATAATTTGCCTTGTGTTTTAGGTTATTATCCTGCTGAAAGGTGAATGTCCCCCAGTGTCTGTTTAAAACAAGACTGATTTTGCCTGTGCTTAGCTCTATTTTGTTTATTTTATCCCCCTAAAAAGGTCCCTAGTCCTTTGCCGATGATAAGCATACTCATAACATGATGCAGCATAGGGGTGCTATGCTTGAAAATATGAAGAGTGGTACTCCGTGTTGTGTTGGATTTGCCCCAAACATAACACTTTGTATTCAGTTTTACTTTAGGACCTTGTTAAACAGAATGCATGTTGGGGAATATTTGTATGCTGTACAGGCTTCCTTCATTTCACTCTGTCTATTAGGTTAGTATTGTGGAGTAACTGCAATGTTGTTGATCCATCCTCTCCAATCACAGCCATTTTAAGTCACCATTGGCCTCGTGGCGAAATCCCTGAGTTAGGAAGGGAGCCAGTACCTTTATAGTGACTAGGTGTATTGATACACAATCCAAAATGTAAGAAATAATAATAACTTTTTTAATTTTATTTATTTATTTAACTAGGCAAGTCAGTTAAGAACAAATTCTTATTTTCAATGACAGCCTAGGAACAGTGGCTTAACTGCCTGTTCAGGGGCAGAACGACAGATTTGTACCTTGTCAGCTCTGGGGTTTGAACTTGCAACCTTGCTTTTACTAGTCCAATGCTCTAACCACTAGGCTACCCTGCCGCCCAGTTTTTAAAAAATAAAGAAAATGTACCCATCTACCAATAGGTGCCCTACTTTGAGGCACTGTAGGTTGAACCATAGACCCAAAGCTAGGTTGAACCATAGACCCAAAGCTAGGTTGAACCATAGACCCAAAGCTAGGTTGAACCATAGACCCAAAGCTAGGTTGAACCATAGACCCAAAGCTAGGTTGAACCATAGACCCAAAGCTAGGTTGAACCGGACATCTAATCAACCACTTTATTTGAAAATCTAAATAGTAATACAATAAATAAAAGGTACTTCTACAAGCCTATTTCACACCATTGCCTGCTGAATTGCAGAGATAATTAAATAAGTTAATTTGTGCACAACTTAAAATGTGTCACTGACTCGCCTCTGGATTGATGTTTCAGCTCAATGAAGAGTTCGGCGTTCGATTAGCCATGTAAAACATGCCCCCGCAGTTACAAGTCTGCTAGAGTTAACGGCAAGCGAACAAGCAATGTCTACTGTCGTAGTAAGGATGAAGCCTGAGCTGGAATGTGACTGAAGCTGGCGAGCTTTAGAAAACCCTGAGTAGGCCTAGCTTCCTTCGTAGTATACCCCTCCGGTCTTGGCTGATGTGTGTACCTGGCATGTCACAATAACAGAACAGAGAGTCTTTTGTAGACAGGCAGCGGGTCCATTATGCAGCCACCTTCAACCATCCCCTAGCTGTAAGTAAGCCTCCCTGCCCCTATGAGCGCTTCTACGTGTCCTCCCTCGTCTCGACCATAGAAATATAATCCTTAGAACCGGTATCCCTATTGAAGTCAATTGGTGGGTGGAAGGTAGACGGGCAGCCATATTGAATGTATCCATAAACATAATTATATTTCTATGGTCCTCCTGGCCCCAGTGTCTCAGTGGCCCAGGCCAAACGCAGCCCAGGCTGCCTGCCTGGCTGTCATCACTGCCACAGAGGCCTCTATTCATTCTATTCATCCCGGAAAAGACAAAGCCCAAAGTGTACAGCAGCCATCCCAGGCATCCCAAGCATCCTGATATCCACCAGCGATATCATTTTAGGCTTTTGTGTTCCCCGTGCTTTGGTACGTTGCCTCCCTTCGTCCCTCCCTTCTTTGTGTTCCACCATCACTCGTTCTCTCTCTCTCTCGCATAATCCAAGGTGTTGGTGCAATACCATTCTGCCACTATGTTGTTTGTTATTGTCTTGTATCGATACACACATTATAAGCATCATAACACAGCAACACAGATCAGGAACCGAGAATGTGTCTGTGGAGGACAAATGAGAAAGACACTGGTGACCTCTTCTTAAATACAACATCCTTCCTGTGCACCTCATTTTACCTTACCCCCACCACCACATTCTAGCCCTTTTCAGGCCCCTCTGGTTAGCCCTCCCCTGGCCATGTCACTCCCCATTGGATCCTGGAGCCCAGTGGTGGAATTAATTCTCCAGCTGCAGATAGCATTATCGCCCCCCCCTACCCCCGCCAACCTTCCCCCACTTTCTCCACTATGGTGGGCATGTGTGCCGGCCACTGATAAAGGAAGTGGAGATAAGAGGAAACACAAGCTGTGTTGAGGAACACATTGCTGACAGAACAGAACACAACTGCAGATGTGGGGAGGGAAGAGAACGAGAGAGAGAACATTAAGGGTGGGAGAATGAGAGAGAAAACAAGCATTTGAGAGAGGGAGAGTGCACCGCAGCAGCAAGATCTGTGACCTGTTGCCACAAGAAAAGGGCAACCAGTGAAGAACAAACACCAATACAAACCACATTTATGTTGATTTATTTTCCCTTTTGTACCTTAACTATTTGCACATCGTTACAACACTGTATAAAGACATAATGACATTTGAAATGTCTTTATTCTTTTGGAACTTCTGTAATGTTTACTGTTTATTTTTATTGTTTATTTATTGTCACTTTTGTTTGTTATCTGCTTCACTTGCTTTGGAAATGTTTCAAATATGTAAAAGGAGAGAGAGAAGATCAGCCTGTGACATAAACAAAACAGAACAATAATAAATGTAAAGGGCTGATAGTGACAGAATATTTCTGGAGTGCCATGCCTCTAAACTCCACACTGAAACCATATTTTTGTATCTAGACCAGTTTGCGCATGAGATGTAGGTACTCATGTGTGAATAAAAAGGCTGTATATATCTGAATGATGCCTAAGTGAATGCCGAAGACAGAAATTTGAATAAGTAAACGTAGCTATATTGTATATATGCTGCACCACACATGAACCACAAAGCATTTTTCTCTGAGATTTACACTATTCATTCATTTAACTCATTGTTAAAACTCCAAATTCCAAAATGCGAGAGGTGATTATGATTCTACTGAACTTCCCTAGTTTCCCAAGAGGACAGAATGTAGATACATCTGTGCCAGCGTTGGGACTGAGTGGAAGGGACAGGTGCCACCCTGACAGTTGTGACCTCCACCCTCCTGGGGACATAACAGTATGTATATATGCTTCCCATAAAGCATCCAATAGTGCTGTGGTGTCTCCTTTCAAGATGGATGCCACGCTAGGGGACAAACCAGGCCAGGCCTGCTGCCGTGTCGTGGTGTGGTCAATGAACGTATGGTAGATTCGCCCTTTCAAAACACTACAGGCTTAGGCTACTTCGAGATGAATGAATGTAGACTACAGCAGATATAGTATTGTCATACAGAATACACTAGGCGAAAAGGGTCCATATCAGGGGATATCTTTACATGACAAGTTTTTTGATATTCTAGAGAATACAGACCATTTCCCATGCATATTTTGAGTAGATATGTACCATAACCTGACAAATTCTGAATCCAGGTATGTCTTTTAGACATATATGATATTGGGATTACTCCGAATATTGCATTTCCTATGGCCGGTTATGGACTCATTCAATATCCTGAGATATGTGAGATCCTATTTTCTCTCTCAATGCTGACAAATACGGACTGTATGCATCGCATATATTTGTTTCAAGATATGAAGCTACTATGTTGATTCCAAATATGCTTCTCTTGGCTGAGGTTCATATCCGGATCGAATATGCTTTTTTTCAGCTGATAATGACGACGATTTCTGATACATTTCTGTGTTTTCAGCACATGCTCAGTAATTTGACCAATATGAAATCCATATTTTTCTTTCATGCACAAATCATTTTTTTGATTTCATCAAGATATCAGACATTGTATGGCCAGATATTGACTCATTAGATGTCCTGAGATAGGCTTATGTGGACATCTTGCTCAATAATTTGGCAAAAATAAAATCCATATCATTCTTTCAGACACTATCTATAATTTTTGTATTTCCTCTGGATAAAGGCAGATGCAAACCGGAAGCTAAAAGCTCTGAAACTGGTAGCTTAGCTAGCAACAACAATCATGTATTTTCTGCTGTAAATGTCCATCTTTGGGCACCACAAATGAGTGTGTAAACACTGTGTGGAGAAACAAAGTAAGAAGCTGTTCAGAAAATACCTCAAAAGACGTAAAGCCTAAAGTAAGTAGCTAATTTGAGATGTTTTATTCATCTCAGTAACTAGAATCAAGAACGTAGCTAATTTGGCCAGCCACAAGTAAAGCAGTGGTCACCAACCTTTTCTGAGTCAAGATCACTTTCGCAGTCAAAAGCAAGCTGAGATTGACTGCTCAGATTTAGTTTTTTTAAACATTAACTTCACACCAAGTTTTGTAGGGTTGAGGTTTGGGCAATAGGCCTAATACATTATCACAGCATGTTGGCTATATCATTGGCGTGCCAATATTGTTAATCAGACCATATTATATTTCAAAACTCAAGCTTTGATAACAAAATAGATCAGTTGGTTTAGCACTTGCGAGGCACTGTGGAGCATGAATTGAAATAATTTGATTTTTATTTTACTGGACTGATGGTACCTGCATCTGATGGTCAACGGGTTCAAATCACGACATCAGTGATCTTCAGGTCGAAAAGTCGGAGCTCTAGAAAGATGCCCGGGTTTCTGACTTGGAATTCCGAGTTGGATGACTGTTCAAAACGATTTTTCCCAACCGCCTCTCACGGTCCCTGCTCTCTCCTTCCTTTCCTCTGGTGAGACTGACCAGAGAGATGGGACACCGTTTTCCACCTGATAGCGAAACTCAAGTTGCATCGCATCTGCCTCATGCACAAATTCATGTTGGTCCTCTGACCAGAGAAAGTTAAATATTCCTTCATATTAAAATCTACACGAGCTGCTAATAATCATAAAACACAGGGCTATCAATACTTGGCTACTCATTCATTGCAGCTGAAGCCCGAGCGGAAGTACTGCGAAACGCGTTTTGTAATAGAGTTGATGAAAAACAGTGAGAGTGCTGAATATAAACTTAAACATGAACTCACTCATAAAAACAGCAGCTCTTTGCTGTATTAATTGACAGTCTCTCTGTGGTCATGGTTTTAAAAGTGATAAAATCTTAAGTAGCCTAGTAAACTTGGCTGTGGTCAGGGAAGCCACGGTGATTTGAGCTATGCGTTCTGGAAGAACAGTAGATGCACTTGATTTAGTCACAGCTATGCCGGTCCGCCGAGCAGGCGGAGTTCGTCTGATGGGAACACTTTGCTTACCCTGTGCGCAAGGACTTTTGAATCAAGTGCAACAGCTCAACGCAATTTGTTTTTAACGTTGCGCAAGCCTTTAACGTTCGTTGACTTTTCTACAGAAATATTTGGTGATCGACGAGGAATGCCTTGAAGATAGACCAGTCGACCGCTTGGCAACCACTGCAGTAAGGCTAGCTACTTACCTGGTTAGGCTGGATGAGTGGGGGGGGGGGGGTGTAACGTTAAAAGCTAACTGGTAACCTAGCTAGCTAACAAATAACAAAATGGCCCTTTTCACCCCCTATCAAGCCTCAATGTGACAGCTAACGCTTTAAAATGTTACGTCGTATTTTGTATCATAACATAAGCTCGCTAACTGACTTAGCTAACTAGAAACTTGGCTAGCTAGCAAGCTTGTTCAAGTTTTCTTGTCATGAATGAAGGTAGAGTAGCTACCTTGTGGTATGTATATGGTTATGTGAAATGACATTATTTTCTTGCAATATCAACAGTGGATCACAGACCAACACTATCACCACATTGGGTCTGGATTGCGAGGGACCACCGCTGATGACCCAATCTGCATCCATCGTCCATAACAAACAGGGCAGGCAGGGGTATTATTAAGGGTGTACAAATGGTATTTTCTGTTAAATGAATCAAATAAAAATTTATACGAAAAGATTGGCCTACGTTTGCATCTTTACAGAAAACTTGTTGCGACTGGACCACTGGATTTGCTTTGGAAGTAGCAACTTGGTTTAAATATGACGACGTTTGCCTTTCTGTGCATTGTATAGCCTACTAATAAATTCTCAGATATGTCACCATGTGAAGAAGCACAGTGATATTCGGTGCTTGAACAGGTAAAATAATTTGGCCGCTGGACATTTCATATGAGTATGATTAAGCCCATTATCAATCAGACACATGAGGATATTTACATATCATGTAACAATATCTATTAATATTATGTATTTTTTATAATGGTACATAAATTATCGGGTAATGACTACAGATATGATACATTTCCAAAATATGCGAATTCGTTCATGTCTAAGTATAAAGGCTTAGATACGTCAGCATGTTGACACATACCTTTTCAGGAGAATATTCTACAAATATGTACAGTGCCTTAGGAAAGTATTCAGACCCTTTGACGTTTTCCACATTGTGTTACGTTACAGCCTTATTCTAAAATGTATTTAAAAAACAAATCCTAAATTTGCACACAACACCCCATAATGACAAAGCGAAAACAGGTTTTTAGCAATGAAATATCGAATTTACATAAGTATTCAGACACTTTGCTATGAGACTCAAAATTGAGCTCAGGTGCATCTTGTTTCCATTGATCCTCCTTGAGATGTTTCTACAACTTGGTTGGAGTCCACCTGTGGGAGACTGGACATGATTTGGAAAGGCATATAGTTGACAGTGCATGTGCATGTCAGGGCAAAAACCAAGACATGAGGTCAAAGGAATTGTCAGTAGACCTCCTAGACAGGATTGTGTCGAGACACAGATCTGGAGAAGGGTACCAAAACATTCTGCAGCATTAAAGATCCCCAATAACACAGTGGCCTCAATCATTCTTAAATGGAATAAGTTTGGAACCACCAAAACTCTTCCTAGAGCTAGCTGTCCGGCCAAACTGAGCAATCGGAGGAGAAGGGCCTTGGTCAGGGAGGTGACCAAGAACCCTATGGTCACTCTGACAGTGCTCTAGAATTCATCTGTGGAGATGGGAGAAGCTTCCAGAAGCCAATCAAATTTAATTTGTCACATGCTTACTAACAAGCCCCAAGCCCTTAAACAATGCCTTACATTTTTTTTTAAATAAACAAAATTGTAAAAAATGGATAAGGAGGACAACCATCTCTGCCGCACTCCACCAATCAGGCCTTTATGGTAGAGTAGCCAGACCGAAGCCACTCCTCAGTAAAAGGCACACTACAGACCGCTTGGAGCTTGCCAAAAGGCACCAAAATACTCTCAGACCATGAGAAACAAGATTCTCTGTTCTGATGAAAGCAATATTCAACTCTTTGGCCTGAATGCCCAAGCGTCACACCTGGAAGAAGCCTGGCACCATCCCTACGGGGAAGCATGGTGGTGGCAGCATCATGATGTGGGGAAGTTTTTCAGTGGCAGAGCTGGGAGACTAGTCAGGATCGAGGCAAAGAAAACCTGCTCCAGAGCGCTCAGGACCTCAGACTGCGGCGAAGGTTCACCATCCAACAGGACAACAACCCTAAGCACACAGCCAAGACAAAGCAGGAGTGGCTTCAGGACAGGTCTCTGAATGTCCTTGAGTGGCCCAGCCAGACCCGGACTTGAACCAGATCAAACATCTCTGGAGAGACCTAAAAATAGCTGCACAGAAAGAAAAACTCCCCATCCAACCTGACAGAGCTCGAGAGGATCTGCAGAGAAGAATGGGAGGAACTCCCCAAATACAAGTATGCTAAGCTTGTAGCGTCATACCCAAGAAGACTCAAGGCTGTAATTGCTGCCAAAGGTGCTTCAACAAAGTACTGAGTAAAGGATCTGAATACTTACGTAAATGTGATAGTTCAGTTAATTATTTTTTAATACATTAGCGAAAATTTAATTATGGGGTGCTGTGTGTAGATTGATGAGGATTTTTGAGATTTTATTTATCCAATTTTTTTAAATAAATCCAATTTAGAATAAGGCTGTAACCTAACAAAATGTGGAAAAAGTCAAGGAGTCTGTATACTTTCCAAAGGCACTGTAAAGCGGGTGCACGCGCATCAGTGATTAGAGCGTGGGCCAGTAACCGAAAAGGTTGCTGGATAGAATCCCCAAGCTGACAAGGTAAAACAAATCTGTCATTCTGCCCCTGAGCAAGGCAGTTAACCCACTATTCCATGGGCGCTGAAGACAAGTTTGATTTATTTTATTTTACCGTTATTTTACCAGGTAAGTTGACTGAGAACACGTTCTAATTTACAGCAACGACCTGGGGAATAGTTACAGGGGAGAGGAGGGTGATGAATGAGCCAATTGTAAACTGGGGATTGTTAGGTGACCATGATGGTTTGAGGGACAGATTGGGAATTTAGTATTTGTATTTGATTAAGGCAGCCCCCCGCACCTCTCTGATTCAGGGAGATTGGGTTAAATATGGAAGACACATTTCACTTGAAGGCATTCAGTTGTATAACTGACTAGGTATAACCCTTTCCCCCTTGATCGTATCTCACCCCAGATAGCTCCCTAGACTCGTTCGGTAGCTGGGAGATTTCTCAGGTCCAGATTGGATGCATGTAGAAACTTTCCCATTATGGGGAATATACTAGGTCTGTATATGAAATTAAGGACATTAATATCTGAATCATGTCTACACCTTATATCGAATAAATTGTTAGATATCCGAAAATACATAGATAAAGATATCCCCTGATATTGACCCTTTTCGCCCAGTGATAGAAATATCATACAGATCTGACACCCATCCCTATCTAAGTGGCCTACTCAATGCACCACAGGGTTTGGCTACTCAGGACAGTGCAGCATTGCAGAATTTGAAACTTCAGATAGAAAATGTATTTTATAGAGCTAGAAAAGCTTCTACCCCCAAGCCATAAGACTCCTGAACAGGTAATCAAATGGCAACCGGGCAATGTTACAGCAGAAACTGACTCAACCACACGAATGCCCGGCCATCCCATCTTCAGTCAGCTGTTCCGACCACACAAAAGTTTTTATTTTTTAAACAGTTTAACATTATTATTATTTTATTTTTTACAGTTAACAGTAATTTTATTTTCATGGTGCCGGTCCATAATTGTCGGTTACACTGTTATACCATAATTGTGCCAACCCTAGTGTTAGGTCAATATGTTATATTTCTATCAGATTCTATTATTTAGAACGTCCAGTTGACTGACAAAACAGTCAGCATTTGAGCTAGCCACACTGTTTTTTCACAGAAACATTTTGCACAGTCCTTACAAAGTTAGGTCCTGAATGTGACCAGTTTATTTTTGGACGAAATGTTCAGGCATTGACGCAAGTAGCGACAGCATACACAATCATGCAAACCGGAAAAAATGTAGGCTACATTAGTCCTGGCGCTAACTGAGGAAATATTGACGTAACACAAGTGGTCATATTTAGCTAATTCTCGGCTGACAGAGACCACAATATGAATTAGCTAATAGCAATTATTATTTATAATTCATCACATCACGGGTGAGCTCACCATTGATGGAAATAATTGAGTAAAACACTTTATACAAATCAAAACTAATGCAACAATAGGTGGTTTGTGCGCGCCGCCATGTTTGTTTTTTCGTGTCAACCAAAGATAATAAGATGAGACAAGATGAGTTTGGTCTGTTTGCAGTAAGCATGTTGAAGGGGGTATGTCGTCTATGATAATTCCCTTCCAGAAGTTTACTTGAAAGATGTGAACCATTCCTTCAATCTTTGGTCTGACAGAAGTTTACGTGACAACCAGAATGCATTGTATAATGTGGCGCCACACATAGCTGGCAAATAGCTTAACCTTAGCTCATTGTTATCAGTACAACCTTCAAAAAAGTATTTTACACACGTCATAGGTGTCCATTACAATCTACGCAATAATCAGAACGCATATTTTGTCACTAGTACTTGAAAACGTGAATAAAACTGTAAATATATTATGCTCCATACATACATGTATGCTACAGTAGCAAGGACAACACCATGTACAGAAAATATGGCACTTACTTTGATAGGAACACACACGTCCAAAGCAATTATTTGAAAGGAAAACAACAATGAAGGCAATGCGAGCGCAGGGATCTTGGGATCTCCTCGAAGAGAGAAGTTTGTCCAGCTCAGTAAAGCCTCAAACGTAAATTGTTTGAAATAGGCTACTTCTATGTGAATTCATGAGGAGGCGGAACACACCTCGATTCAAACTGTTTGAAATTGTCAAGTTGAAACATAGCCTATAGATAATAAGCAGGAAGTGCATATTAACTGTCCTGATGCGTAACAATCACATTTTGGAACAGTGAGTCCATTTTGACATCACGTGCATAAAACAACTCACGCTGGGTTGACCGTTAGAGATATTTGGAACAGACGTGTGAAAAGATGAATATGGATATAAATAACAATGGAATTGGGGTAGTGGAGAGAGAAAAAACATGGGATGTAACAAATAATAAACTGTAGGCTAGAACCAATCATTGACAATACACTACTGCAAGGTTGAACGTTTCCAGTTCATTCCTTCCTGTAGGTTTGCATTTAGCACTTCCAAGATCAAGGTTATTTTAAAAATCGAAATATATATATATATATATATATCAGATTTCTTCAATCCTGGTACTAGCCAGCCAAAACACCTGCCACCCCAGTAGCCCACTATCTCCACACAATGGAGAACTAAGTGTTGGAGAGGTGGAGCAACGAGTTCTTTGAAGCGGCGGATCTGGTGCGATCAGAAGTGGAAAGAAGATTCTACCAGAAGGGGTAGGGATATCAGCAAGACAAGAGAAAACCACACTTTACGCAGAAAAAGAAAGCATAACTCAACTGGATGTACAGTCCCTTGACTCCCTCCACCTCCCCATGCAGCGTCGCCTGCTGCTTCAACACCACATTATGGAGACATCACAAAAAAATACCCCATCCAGCTCTCTCTCAGAGGTGGCTTAAACTCTGGCCCAATTTCACCCACAAACAAGGTCTCTTCAGAGAAGTAGAACCCCTAATCCAACTGTGCCTTTGTCTTCCGATCTCTATCACGTCCTCGAGAGCACGTTCTCCACCCTTCGCCGCCTGAAGACTTGCCTGCGCAGCACAATGAGCCAGAAAGGGCTGACAAACCTTTCCCTTCATGCACATTCACTGTGAAACTTTTCATATGGTACCGTTTCGATATCGAGTATCGTGATACTAAACCTGGTATCGAAGTCAAAAATCTGGAATTGTAACAACACTTGGCTGCAGTGATACGGTTACCGAATCTTGTCCTATTCGTAGGCTACTCACCACTTTAGGAATTGTATTTAATTGTTAGTCTGCATAGATGGATGTAATGCTTTACTATAAAACTGATTTTCCTCCTCAATTTTCTCTCTCTTTTCAGTCAGCACCCCCTACTCAAAACTTCATCCCGCGGCTATGCATAGACCCCCCGCTGAGTGGCCAGGTTGGCCATGCCTCTTATCTCTTCAAACAGCTTCCCATTGGATCACAGTCAAAGACAATGTCCTGTTAATACAATCCAACAGTTGTCTGGTCTGGTCCCTCTGAAAGTGACCTCTGACTGAACAAAAAGGCTGCCTCCCAAATGGCACCCTATTCCCTAGTGCACTCCTTTTGACCAGGGCCCATGGGGAATAGGGTCATTTTTGGTACATACCCACTAAGTGGCTGAGCACTAGGCTAGCCTAGTGGCTGAGGAATCTCCAGGCTCAACATACCGGCTCCCGGATATCCTTTAGTTAAGGAGGCCCCTAAGCTAGCACCATGCATTCGCTTAGCTAGGGCAAGGGCCAGAGTGAAGTATCCTAGACACCGGTGATGCTTAAAAGGCTTTCGAGGTGACATCAGTGTCCCTGTGAGTCATGTAAGTCGCCACTAGCATGACAGACTAGGCTATTGAAGCAAGACTATAGAAACCAATCCATTTCACTGCTCCTAGATCTTTGAAGCACCGTGTGTATGTATGTGTGTGTGTGTGTGTGTGTGTGCGTGCGTGCGTTCCCCTGGGCTAAGTGTGCAGTTGCTCCTGCTGTAAGCCCCTGGATCTCTCAGTCGACTCTGTGAATGGCTTTTGTTGTGCACGCACGCACACACACACACACAGAGGATGAGGGAGCTCAGGTTGCTCGAGCTCTCCTCTCCTCTCCTTCTGTTATTGGCCTCGCCATTGTGTCTAATTATTCCAGTAAACATTGACACAGCATGTGTGGTCTCCCATCGCTCTGAATCCACCCGCTCCAGCCCAGAGACAACAGACAATGTGTGTGTGTTCTGACATCATCTTCATCTTGTTGTTTCAATCAGCAAGAGAGAGAGAAAAAACAAGAGAATGTCTTTACCAATGTAAGCCGTTAAATACATACACAGTCAGAGAAAAAAGAGATAAGAAAAAAAAAGGGATTTTTTTCGAGCTGTTGCCATGGGCAATTATCATAACTCCACACATAACTCCAGAAAATAGTCATTATGACCAACATATGTTCACACCAGTCCAGTAACTCACCATTCACTAAACCCTCTGGAGTCTGACCTAAATACGCTACATGTGGTTTAATACCTGGACTATAGGGGCCAGACAGAGGTAGAATTATGCCGACTTTAGCCTGCTTCATGCCCCTGAAATTATTTTAACGTAACTGACGTAACTGTGGAATTCATTCAAAAACCAATCAAACACTACCGTAAAAGATACTCTCACTGACCCCACTGTTAAAAACCCTCACTGACCCCACTGTTAAAAACCCTCACTGACCCCACTGTTAGAAACCCTCACTGACCCCACTGTTAGAAACCCTCACTGACCCCACTGTTAGAAACCCTCATTTACCCCATTGTTTTATCACACCTGGACTACTGCAACGCTATTCCCTTCGACCTCCCCGCCAAAATACTTGACGGACTTCAACACATTCAAAATTCAGCTGCACGTGACCTCTCACACACACACACACACACACGACTTTGGGAGCACATCACCTCCACGCCCACCCTCAAACTCCACTGGCTCCCAGTTCAATACAGGCTCATCTTCAAACTGCTCTTGCGCACCTACAAAGCACTCGATGGATTGGCCTCCACAGAACTGCACCCCAAACTCTGACCTGTTCACTGCACTCCTCTGACACTGTGCTCCTCACCTTCCCTCACACCAGCCCCACTCCATGGGAGACCGTGCTTTTTAACAGTGCAGCCTCCGAACTCTGAAAATCCCTCCCTCTCCATGTCAGAACCACAAAATCCATACACATATTCAAGTCCACATTAGACACACCTCTTCACACAAGTGCACCCGGTCTCTCTGTTGTCTTCGCTTCTATCCCGTGTAGTTCACTTCCCTGGTTAGTCTGTCCTAATGTTCAGTGTGCTTCTATAAACTTACTTATTTTTAAATGTAAGATTTTCTAGCTTTTTATACTGCTGTTTATCTTGTGTATGCAAAGCGACTTTGGATGTCTTGAATAGTGCTTAAAAAAAAATATATATATATTATATTATTATTATACATGAACACAGCTACATTGTTAGGCATGACCATGCAGATTGAGGACAAATCACTAAAGGTATTGATGCAGAATCTGTTGGTATGGTGTTTGGCTGTCACCTACCTACCCATGGGCCTTACGCTAGACATCAGCGCTGCCCTGAGGTTACCCTACCCAGCGCCTAGCAACCGGCTTCAGGTGGTAACAAGAAGGGAAGGAGGGGGGCTGACTTGCATTGTTGCATTGATGTTACTCACTGTCAATGTCGCTGTGTAGCGCTACATTGGTGTCACTGTGGATGTTGCGGCGTAGTGCTGTATTACATTTCACTGTGGATGCTGCTGTGTAGTTTCGTCCTGTCAATTTGTTTATCTAACCACAGCATGCCGTGCACTGAGCCATTTAGGGTGGATGTGATGTGACAGAACTTGGGTTGACAAGGCCAGCGTTAGAGAGCCGTCTGTCACATCGATGGTTGACTGTTCCAGGTATAAGACCTGATGTTGACGACGTCTCTGACTGAACAATCTCAAGTTGAGTCCAAAATGGCACCCTATTCCCAATGGGCCCTGGTAAGAAGTAGTGCACAATATAGGGAATAGTGTGCCATTTTGAACGTAGCCACAGTCTCTCTCCAGCTGTCGAAATTATGAAAACTGTCTGTCTCTCAGTCAAGACAACAACATCCGGGTTCATGGACTCTGTATTAGATGCATCTGGGGTTGAAAAAGACATGAAGCCGAGGCGTGCAGCACAAGCCATCTTTAGGACCTCTTCACGTAAAGATCCTTTCAATAAAAAGCCAAATCAGAACATGACACATCATTGGAGAAAGACCGAAATGGCAGAGAGAGAGAGAGAGAGAGAGGTCAATAAAAGTCTCAGTGAGGCCAGTGTCCAAATCTCAGGACCGCTTTCTGGCAACGTTTATTCAGGAATGCTCTGTTGCGGAATGTGTGTTGCCTCAGGACCAACTATTTGACTTGTGTCACATGCCTGTGGGACGGGTATGACGGATGTGTTCTCTCTCCTCTCTTTGTCCTCCCTTTCCTTTGTCATTGCTCTCTCTCTCTCTCTCTCTCTGTGTGTCTCTCTCTCTCGCTTCCTCTTTCTCCCATCCTCTGAAAAATTACACTGGTCACAAGGATTCCGGACGTGGACTTCTCTGATAGAAACAAAAACTAGTGATGCGATTATAGAGAGATTGATTGATGGATGGCATGGAGGTAGACAGAGACACGATTGAACTGCTGTAATTGCCATGACCTTTCCTTCGGTCCTTACGCTGTGCTCCAGGCGTGGACGTAGAGACCGACAGGGGTGAGTGGACACAACAAACCTTACCAATTTACCGGGGTATGTAACATAGCTTGACGTTGTTTTGCTGTCCCAGTCTTCTTCTGTCTCTTGGTCTTCCACTTATCGCTCTTTCACTCACTCGCTCGCTCAATCCCCCTGTCTGATCTGAAACAACCGCTTCACATGACAAATCCAACCTCCAACAGTGAACCATATCCAAATAAAAAAAGAAGATTAAATGTTCTTACACAGGTCAAAGTCATACTCAGTTATTTGGAGATTCAAGAACTAGATGGTCATTTTATAACCAAGTGCCACGCTCTACAAACTGTGACAAAGGCAGAAGGAATATTCTTCACTAGCTACAACCTGTATTGGCCCGTATTGAGAAAGCCTCTCAATCGGAGTAGGAGTGCTGATCTAGGATCAGTTTAGACTTGTACTTCATAATGAATAGGCTATATGGCTATATAGACAGTGAGGATCTGATCCTAGATCAGCTCTCCTCCTGAGACGCTATGTGAATACAGGCCCGGGACACACAGGTTAAAAAGAAATCATGAACTCTGTGAACTCTAAATAAATACAAGCAGATAAACGTCACTGCTCATTAACAACAAAGGGACAGAGAGACACTATCTGGAAACCAAAAGAAAAGCTTCAGACTTCAATCAGAAGCATGCAAATAACCCTAGTGAACCACATCAACACACACACACACACACACACACACACACACACACACACACACACACACACACACACACACACACACACACACACACACACACACACACACACACACACACACACACACACACACACACACACACACACACACACACACACACACACACACACACACACACACACGGGTGTTATTCCAGTGCATTAATTAATTGAAGCCACCTGGTGTCCCAAATCTAAATCAGTCTCTGATTAGAGGGGAACAATGAAAAAAGCAGTGGAACTGGCTTCAAGGCCCAGAGTTGAGTTTGAGGGCTACAAAGTGACTATGGGGCCTGGTCAAAAGCAGTGCACTATATAGGGAATAGAGTGCCATTTGGGAGTCATCCTTTCCTTCAGCATGAGCTTCCAGCTGTCATGGGAGCTGTCAATGAGTTATCTGTCTGATGATCTTGGCGGCATTTTGAAAGCGTCTGCAGTCACACATGCGCATGCCTGTTCTGTCACACACACACGCACGCACACGCACACACACACACACACACACTAGGGCTGCAGACTGCGACCATTTAGTTGCATTTTGTGACCATTTGACTTGGCTGTGCAAGTTTTAAAAAGTATATTGGTCACTTCGGTGCAAGCTGCACATTCTAAATGGTCACCTAAAAAAAAAAGACCTATTTTTTTAAGGCTAAAACCCTTGTGATTTGGTCAAACCGTAAAGTACAATTTTGGAATGAAAGTGTCTGCCTGCCAGTGTACATGTTTGGCTGGGGCCTGCTGCTGTTAGAGATTGCCAATCTCTCCCTCCTTTCCTGGGGGGGGAAAAAATGCTTGAGGAGAAAAAAAACGGTTTTGATTGTATAACATTTTAAAGTCCAATTGCCGGGAGAACACAGCTATTCCTGTTGTCACAGTATCCTGTTGGGGAGAGGTGGTTACCAGCTTTCTGTAGGTATACTTTTTATTTCTCAACTCTACATTTTTAGCTAAATAGCAACTATTTTACAAACAAGATATGTGATATGGCTTTGAGATAAGGAGTGGGCAAAATGCGCATTGGCCATTGCGAGTGCATAGAACGTATTGGGCGGTAGGCTACAACTGCACAAAAAAAATGGGACATTAAATTGACTGTTAAATGAATGCATGGCTCCTTCTCCGTGGCCGACGGAGCCGCGTCCTCAGGGCATGCGCAGACCAGCTGGCAGGTGTGTTTACGGACATATTCAATCACTCCCTATCCCAGTCTGCTGTCCCCACATGCTTCAAGACGGCCACCATTATCCCTGTACCCAAGTATGCAAAGATAACTGAACTAAATGACTACCGCTCAATAGCACTCACTTGTCATCGTGAAGTGCTTTGAGACTAGTCAAGGATCATATCACCTCAACCTTACCTGTCACTCTAGACCCACTTCAATTTGCTACTGCCCCAATAGGTCCACAGACGATGCAATCGCCATAACACTGCATACTGCCCTATCCCATCTGAACAAGAGGAATACCTATGTAATAATGCTGTTCATTGACTACAGCTCAGCATTCAACACCATAGTATCCTACAAGCTCATCATTAAGCTTGAGGCCCTGGGTCTCAATCCTGCCCTGTGCAATTGGGTCCTGGACTTTGACGGTCCGCCCCCAGGTGGTGAAGGTAAGAAACAACTTCTCGACTTCACTGATCCTCAACACTGGGGCCCCACAAGGGTGCCTGCTCAGCCCCCTCCTGTACTCCCTGTTCACCCATGACTGCATGGCCATGCACGCCTCCAACTCAATCATCAAGTTTGCAGACGACACAACAGCAGTGTGCTTAATTACCAACAACGCAGAGGCAGCCTACAGGGAAGAGGTGAAGGCACTCGGAGTGTGGTGTCAGGAAAACAACTTCTCACTCAACGTCAACAAAACAAAGGAGATGATCATGGACTTCAGGAAACAGCAGATGGAGCACCCCCCTATCCACATCGACTGGACACCAGTTAAGAAGATTGAAAGTGTAAATTTTCTCAGCAGCCTACACATCACCTACAAACTGAAATGGTCCACCCACACAGACAGTGTGTGCAACAGCGCCTCTTCAACGTCAGCAGGCTAAAGAAATTTGGCTTGTCACCTAAAACCCTCACAAACTTTTACAGATGTACAATTGAGAGCATCTTGTTGGCTGTATCACCGCCCTCAACCGCAAGGCTCTCTAGAGGGTGAGGACAAACTACCTGCCCTCCAGGACACCTACAGCACCACATGTCACTGGAAGGCCAAAATGATCATCAAGGACAACAACCACCCGAGCCACTGCCTGTTCACCTCGCTACCATCCAGAAGGCGAGGTCAGTACAGGTGCATGAAAGCTGGGACCGAAAGAGTGAAAAACAGCTTCTATCTTAAGGCCATCAGACTATTAAAACAGCCATCCCTAACAAAGAGAGGCTGCTGTCTACATACAGACTCAAATCATTGGCCACTTTAATAAATTAATCACTAGTCACTTTAAATAATGCAACTTTAATAATGTTTACATATCTTACATTACTCATCTCATATGTATATACTGTATCTTATACCATCTATTGCATCTTGCCTATGCCTCTCTGTCATCGCTCATCCATATATTTCTATGTACATATTCATATTCCATCCCTTTAGATTTTTGTGTATTAGGTAGTTGTTGTGGAATTGTAAGATTATTTGTTAGATATTACTGCACTGTCACACCTAGAAGCACAAGCATTTCACTACACTCGCATTAACATCTGCTAACCATGTGTATGTGACATAAAAGTTGATTTGATAGCAGCGGGTATTAGATTTAGTGATCTAGATAATAATGTGTTTTGAGTTTCCACTTACTCAGGTGGTGCATTAGCCCCAAATAAATTAGCCTAGAATATTAGTTTACATGAAGATGCAGGCAAATTCATCTCTTTTCAACAAATATATATATATATTCTGGAGCCTTATTTTAACAGTAAAATATAACAGCCTAATTATCAACACAAAATGTAGCCCTTTACACGCGTACCCCTATACAGGTTGAAAATTGCAGATTTGGACACTGATAAGTGCCTAAACTGAAACGCAGTGGCTGTAAGTAATATGCTATAAATGACATCAGAGCTCAGGGTCTCAGCTTCACAGCTCTGTATGAGTTTTGACTGACAGCCATTTTGAACTTGAGCACCGTGCGCGACAAGAAGTTGCACCCCCATCCCTCCCACTATGTTTTGAGGGAATGTTGTGACGAAAGGGGAATGTTGAGCGAAATGAGGGAATGAGGGAATGTTGAGCGAAAGATGTGACGTTGAGGATTATAATAAATACCGCTTTGATGTTATACATGCAAGACAAACACCCGTGAGTTCAAATGTGCACTTCACATTTCCATATCATAAAACCCGTGCAAAAAACAGTGTCAACGTTTATGATCACTAGGTCTGATGTACAGTTACAAGATGGCATGGTGCCATACCCTGGGTTGTCCTGAACAGAATTAGCCTGTTGTATTGAGAAGGACATTGATGAGGACCATGCATCTGAATGCACTCGTGAATCTGTTCTACGCACACCAAAATTACGATATGCTTCTCCGAATTACCTTACCTCTAATTTAGCTAGTCATGTTGGCAATAGAACAACTTTCAAATGACGCCCACCCGAACCAGATTGCGATTTATAATGGACTCTTTTTTTGGATTGAGTAAACAACAACATTAATTGTGTGTGATGGCGAGGATGCGGAGCTGAGTTTTTTTAAGTCATAAAAGTGCATTGAAATTACTTAGGAACTGTGCACACTTTGGAGAAGTGCGTGGCCACTTGGAGACACCGGTTCTTCCTCTCACTCAAACCCCCTTGTCATGTTGCACCTACCCCACATTTTACAAGAATATTCTAATCATGTTACTGAATGTATCCAGAGTATTTTCAGATTGTTATCAACAAATTCGGTGAAAAGTACAGTAAATGTAAAAATGCACATAAACATATTTGGATTCAGTCTTGTGTCAGGTGAACTGTTGTGTCCTCACCTTTAGTCTAATAATTTTCCCATAATCTCCAAACCGTTCCCTTTTAACTGCTACCATGGGTATGCATTTCATATTTCTTCTGTAAGAAACCTTTCAATATAGCCCTATCAATATATGGGCTCCCGAGTTGGGCAGCGGTCTAAGGCACTTCATCTCAGTCACTAAGATATCATAACCGCCATTGATAAAAGACAGTACTGTGCAGGCGTCTTCATCGACCTGGCCAAGGCTTTCGACTCTGTCAATCACCGTATTCTTATCGGCAGACTCAATAGCCTTGGTTTCTCAAATGACTGCCTCGCCTGGTTCACAACCTACTGGTGAACCAGTAGTTCAGTTCAGTGTGTCAAATCAGAGGGCCTGTTGTTCAGACCTTTGGCAGTCTCTATTGGGGTGCCACAGGGTTCAATTCTCGGGCCGACTCTGATCCACCTCTACACAGACAACACCATGCTGTATACATCTGGCCCTTCTTTGGACACTGTGTTAACTTCTTCTAGATTTTGATAGAAAACACTGAGGTTTCTAATACTGTTTGAATGGTGTCTGTGAGTATAACAGAACTCATATGGCAGGCAAAAACCTGAGAAAAAAATCCAACCCGGAAGTGGGAAATCTGAGATTTATAGTTTTTCAAATCATTGCCTATCGAATATACAGTGTCGATGGGGTCATATTGCACTTCCTAAGGCTTCCACTAGATGTCAAGAGTCTTTAGAACCTCGATGCTTCTACTGTGAAGGATGAGGGAATAAGAGCTGATGGAGTCAGGGGTCTGGCATGAGTTGATCACGCACGCTCACGTGAGAGTTAGCTGCGTTCCATCGCATTTCTACAGACAAAGGAATTCTCTGGTTGAAACATTATTGAAAATGTATGTTAAAAACATTCTAAAAATGGATTCGTTTGACATGTTTCTACAAACTGTAATATTACTTTTTGTCTGAACTTTCACCTGGACTTGCCGCGCCTCATGAGTTTGGATTGTGTACTAAACACACAAACAAAAAGGAGGTATCTGGACATAAATGGTGGACTTTATCGAACAAATCAAACGTTTATTGTGGAACTGGGATTCCTGGGAGTGCATTCTGATGAAGATCATCAAAGGTAAGTGAATATTTATAATGCTATTTCTGACTTCTGTTGACTCCACAACATGGCGGATATCTGTATGGCTTGTTTTGTTGTCCGAGTGCTGTACTCAGATTATTGCATGGTGTGCTTTTTCAGTACAGCTTTTTTGAAATATGACACAGCGGTTGCATTAAGGAGAAGTGGATCTAAAATTCCATGCATTACACTTGTATCTTTTAGCGATGTTTATTATGAGTATTTCTGTAAATTGACGTGGCTCTCTGCAAAATCACTGTTTTAGAACTACTGAACATTACATTGGCGCGTTAACAGATTTTTGCATATAAATATGAACTTTATCGAACAAAACATACATGTATTGTATAACATGAAGTCCTATGAGTGGCATCTGATGAAGATCATCAAAGGTTAGTGATTCATTTTATCTCTATTTCTGCTTTTTGTGACTCCTGTCTTCGGCTGGAAAAAATGGCTGTGTTTTTCTGTGACTAGGTAGTGACCTAACATAATCGTTTGGTATCACTACTCTGGACAGTTTTGACAACTGCAAATACCTAAGTGTCTGGTTAGACTGTAAACTCTCCTTCCAGACTCACATTAACCTTTTGTGACTAGGGGCAGTATTGTCATTTTTGGAGAAAAAAAAACTTTCCCGTAGTAAACGGGATATTTTGTCAGGACAAGATGCTAGAATATGCATATAATTGACAGCTTAGGATAGAAAACACTCTAAAGGTTCCAAAACTGTAAAAAAAATATTGTCTGTGAGTATAACAGAACTGATGTTGCAGGCGAAAGCCTGAGAAAAATTCAATCCAGAAGTGCCTCATGTTTTGAAAGCCCTGCGTTCCAATGTGTCCCTATTGAGCAGTGAATGGGCTATCAACCAGATTACTCTTTCTTGTGATGTAGTTTTACACATTTATGTTGAAGAATACCCGTAGACATTGCGCAAGTGGTCACCTGATGCTCCCAGAGAGATTCTTGCGTAAAATACAGAGGTAGCCATACTCCAATTGGTCCTATTGAAAAAATAATTGTCCCGATGGATATATTATCGAATAGATATTTGAAAAACACCTTGAGGATTGATTATAAACAACGTTTGCCATGTTTCTGTCGATATTATGGAGCTAATGTTATGTAATGAATATTTTTCGCCGTTTTCGTGACTGCAATTTCCAGGAGATTTCTCAGCCAAACGTGAAGAACAAACGGATCTATTTCGCCTACAAAAATAATATTTTTGGAAAAAAGGAACATTTGCTATCTAACTGGGAGTCTCGTGAGTGAAAACATCCGAAGCTCATCAAAGGTAAACGATTTAATTTGATTGCTTTTCTGATTTTTCCGTGACTAAGTTACCTGCTGCTAGCTGGACAAAATGCTATGCTAGGCTATCGATAAACTTACACAAATGCTTGTCTAGCTTTGGCTGTAAAGCATATTTTGAAAATCTGAGATGACAGGGTGATTAACAAAAGGCTAAGCTGTGTCTCAATATATTTTCACTTGTGATTTTCATGAATAGGATTTTTTTTTAGTAATATTTATGTCCGTTGCGTTATGCTAATTAGTGTCAGATGATGACAGCGGTCCCATTCACGGGATGGGGTGTCAGAGGTTAAGCATCTCCAATCCAAAATTAAAACTAGAATTGGCTTCCTATTTCACAACAAAGCTTCCTTCACTCATGCTGCCAAATATATACTCGTAAACATCCCCATATTGTTCTTTTTATTTATTTTTTGTTCTTTTGCACCCCAGTATCTCTACTTGCACATCATCATCTGCACATCTATCACTCCAGCGTTAATGCTAAATTGTAATTATTTCGCCTCTATTGTTATGCAGGTGAATGAGGACCCAAAAGCGACTTGGCGAAAACAGAGTCTTTAATCCAGTTAAAGGAAATAGCAATACTCCTAGACAACTCGGAGCGGTAAATTAAGCATACAAAACAATTCCACTCGTAATCACGAGAACTGACTGGAGACTCGATAATAAACTGCAGGTTGCCTCGGGAAGGCACTTGACCGTAGCAGACTCAGACACCTGCTCACCACGCAGCATCTGAGGGAAACACGACACGACAGGGCGATACAAAGACACAGCACGGTGAACAATATACAAGGATCCGACAGGGCAGAAACGGAAAACAAGGGGAGAAATAGGGACTCTAATCAGGGGAAAAGATAGGGAACAGGTGTGGGAAGACTAAATGATTGATTAGGGGAATAGGAACAGCTGGGAGCAGGAACGGAACGATAGAGAGAAGAGAGAGAGAGAGGGAGAGAGAAAAAAGGGAAACGAACCTAAAAAGACCAGCAGGGGGAAAACGAACAGAAGGAAAAGCAAAATGACAAGACAATATAAGACAAAACATGACATCTATGGCCTATTTATGGTCTTACCTCCCTAATCTTACTACATTTGCACACACTGTACATGGATTTTTCTATTGTGTTATTGACTGTACGTTTATTTATCCCTTGTGATACTCTGTGTTGTTGTTTTTAAATCGCACTGCTTTGCTTTATCTTGGCCAGGTCACAGTTGTAAATGATAACTTTTTGGCCTAATTGGTTAAATTCCCGGTTTGAATTCAGGCTGTATGACATCCGGTCGTAAGAATTTGTTCTTAACTGACTTGCCTAATTAAATAAAAATTGAATAAAAATACAATAAAAACAATGGGCCAATTCCCACAAGTGTAAAGGGTTAATAAAGCACTGTGAACAACTTAATAAGATGACTCGTTCTTTCTATTGCTTGACACCACAGAAAAAAATTTGGTGAGACCAAATCATGGGCTGGTGCCACCAACTCAAAAACGAAAATGTTCGTCTGGAGCCCTGCACATGCAAACACAAACACAGCCAGGCCCTGTATAAACTTTACAAAGAACAGAGTCAACTGTGTTCCACCTGTTGTGTACTTTAGGAACGCCCAGTGGATTAGCCTGTTGAATAAGGTAAAAACTCCCATCCAAGATCATCAGTCCATCTCACCAGAGCTTCTCCGGTCCACAGCCCAGCGAGCCAATGTTCTAAAACACTAACTCCACTTTACACAGTTGAATCAAGTTCCTTACAGAGAACATCTAGGATTAAATCTACCCCTCCCTCCTCCACCTACAAGGTGTCTGTAACTATGTTGGGCCTCAAACGAAATCTCACTGCTCACCAAAAGTATTTTTCCTTCCACTCGAACAGGCAGCAGGGAGAGAGGGAACACCTCCACCTTTATTTGAAAGAGGAGTGGAACAGAGCAAAGCGTAAGGATTTAGCCCCAGGGCTGACATTACATCATCGTGGGGTTTCTCAGCAGAGCGGTGTATCAGGGACCGGAATTATTCACTGAACCCTTTGAAGAACTCAGCCTGGCCCTGCCTCTCCCTCCCGCTCTCTTTCTTCTTCCTCTCTCGCTCTCACCTCGTGTCTCTCTCTGCCTCTTTCTCTCTCTGTCGCTGTCCCTCTCTCTGCCTCTCTGTGTCGCTCTCTTTCTCTCCGCCTCTGCCTCAGAGCGGCAGGTCCTTTGATGCTAGTACTGTGAGCTGCGTTTGCGTGAGCACGTTGTGGCCTCCCAGCCCTCCCCTCCCCGCCCGATACTATCTGCTCAGACGGCACATTCATGTGGTTTATCTATGCAGCACAGCCAGACTGCAGTAGCCTTTCACCCTCCCATCCTTCCCTGCCTACCACAGGCCCTTCCCTGTTCAGGGTCCAAAACTGGAAAGGTAGGTAGCCAGGCAGGGCAGGGCAGAAAAGCTGGCATGCAAGCAGGGCAGGGCAAGGTGGTAGGTCAGGCAGCAGCTTGGCTTTGATATGGTGTAGTGTAATCCTGTGTATTTGGGGGGGGGGGGGGGTAGGGATCACACACACAATCAAGGAAGCGATTTTTCCAGATGAGTAGACCCATTTCTCACTCCCAAGATCTGGGACACGTCGCTTACATGAGCTCTGGGAAGGGGAGGAAGGAGATGGGGGACCAGAGATGATACATCTTCCCCCTGTACTCAGGGGAGACGCCTGACTACGATGGCACTTCACCGGGAAAGTAAATGACGCTCCCAGCCAACCCAGTCTGGTCCAATCAGCCAGCCCCAATTCATCATACCTCAGGCCCCATTGTCGAAGAGCCTCCTTGGTTGGCTGGGTCCTCCTCATTACTGGAACCGCCGACACCACCACCGGGGGGGGGGGGGGCCACCAAGAGGGGGAATCGGGCTGAAGGGGGTAGCTGGTGGAGGCCGGGGCTTCCACCTCCACCAAATAATCCCAGCCAAGCTATTTGTCCCCATAGGGCAGCCTTATAAATGACCCTTATACCACAGTTGTGTAAGAGTCCAAAAGAGGAAACAATTGGAGGAGAGAGAGAGAAATGACCAGGCTGTGACAGAGGATGTGTCAGCCTTATGGTTTGTGCAGACCCCTAATAACACTGATATGATACATTAGTCTTGGGACAGACGGAGGCACAAAACCAATAATGCCTTCCACTGAGTAATAACAATATAATGCTAATAAGCCTGGAACACAGAAATGGCATCAAGGGACTTCCATTAGCCAAACTGGCTTACTATAATAAACCGGTATGAAAGAGCAGGGAACAATAGATATGGGATTTGATGATTATGAAACTAATAATTAATTCTCCTTACAATGAAGCTCAGTGAGTGGAGGTTTATATAGATCAAAGGAAAGCAGTGGTAAAAAGACCTCTGAAAGACCGAAGAGGCTGATGTCATTTATGTCACGATGTACACAAAGAGAGACCTTTGAACACCGTGGGAGTGAGACAGATTTGTGATAAGGCTTCTCCTCTCATGACAGCGTGAGCAAACCAGGTTAACGGGCGCTAAGTGTGTGCGTGTATTTGACGTGCAAAAGTGTGTATGTGTGTGTGTGTGTGTGCGCACAATCCGAGCCTGTACGTACGTGCTTGTGTGGAGCCAGCCAGACAGAGGGCAGAGGACTGAAAGCGACTCCAGGCCATGCAGCTAGCTAGCTACCCAACTACCTTCCCCAGTCAGTTCACAGTCCCAGAGTCTATCAGTCTATCTATTGGTGTATAGAAGCACAACAAAAGGGGGGCTGTACTGGTGTTATAGACCTCCCTCCAGTAGTCAGCACATTCCTGACCAACAACAAAGCCTACCTCTGCTCTGCCTGGACCCTCCATGGATAGTGAGCATTGTCATCTCCCTCCTAACCCAAACTCTAGCCCCCGTCGTAGCCCCACAGCCTTTGTTTTCTAGCTAGACCTTCTGTGTCAGGGGATAGAAATGTAGGCTGACTGAGGCCGGATGCAGCCAAGGGATGGACTGGCCCTTTCAGCACGACAGTCAACAAAGAGGGGAATGATGACCACGATGGGGCTTTTCAGAAGTTAATGCAACCCAGTCTCAGTCCCCTCACTGTGGTTCTGACTCAAAAGACAGGCAGAGAGAGAAGCTGCCTGCTAATCTCTCAGAGAGGAGCATCAAAGCCTCTCTCCCGCTCTCCCATCTCTCACTCAGCCCAGTGGAAAGTAACTTAGCTGTTGAGGCCACCAGAACTAATACGCACTGGATCCAGCTGTTCTGCACAGATACACACACAGAATGGGGGGGGGGGAAGCAAGAGGCAGAACAGGTCCGTGAAAACAGGAGACATAAATGTCCCCCAGGTTGTTGGTTAGTGAGATAGTCAGTGTGTTGGCAGCTGAAAGACAGGGGGAGAGGTATGAGGCAGTTAAGCTGTTGGTCCGATTTAGAATGTCAAACAACACCTCCAACATCCATCACAAGCCCACGGTGCTTTGTGGCAGGCCGTGATGCAACAACGTACAGATTAGTGATAGGGAGTTGTGATATACCGGTACACGTTTGTTGTGAAGGGAAAAGGCAAGTGTTAGGGCCTGGTTCCTCGTCTGTGTGTCAAAGGAGGAGGAGACAGCAGGGGAAGAAGAAAGCAGAAGAGTGAGAGTGAGTGAGAGAGAGAGAGAGAAACTATTCTGTTCTATTCCCGAAAAATACAAACGCAACCTCAAATGACTTTGGCTTGGACTTAAAAGTGGAGCCGGGCGGCGGTTAAAGAGACGATAGCACTTAAAATACAGCTGCCACCGCGAAACCAATAAATGGAGAAAGTAGGCGAGCAGGGCGCTTTTAACCTTTTAAACCCTATAGCTATATAGTGCTAGCTGCTTGTGTACTGCTTCTGTTGCTTGGCGGCAGGCGAGGCGGGCGGCGCTGGGAGGGGTCCTGTTCCGGGTACCTCCCGTCCTTTCTGGGCTTTGCCCATTATGGCCTCCTCTCTTGGGGTTTCTAGCCTGTGGTCGAGAGCGAGCGAGAGAAAGCAGCGCTGCCTGGATCCCTCAACCACACCAAGCTCTCATTATAGTCTAAATGCAGCGGGACATAACTCCTGCCTGGCCCGCTCACTTTCTGAGCTGAGAGGAGCTTGGGATCCTCGTTTTCTAACTTTGTTGGTATGTGCAATGCACAGGCTTTTATGATTGGTAAGTCAGATAAAGCTACTGTATAGGCTATCCACTCCCAAGGAAATGACTCAATGTCAAAATATCAACATTTGATGCAGGTTATGGGTGGACTTCAAAAAGGTGGCAGGTTGAGACTGTGAGTGAGACAAAGAGCCTTGGAGTCTCTGCTGGCTTTCTTCTGTCACTTTATTTCACAGGATGTTTGAGACATTCCAAGGATGGAAGTGAGACGAAAGCCACATTCTGGTTCTGGTTTAAGTTCCATCTGGGACTGACAGATGCTGCCACAACTCTGTCCCTGCCTTGGTCCCTGCCTGCTCCTCTGGCCCTGCCTGCTCCTCTGGCCCTGCCTGCTCCTCTGGCCCTGCCTGCTCCTCTGGCCCTGCCTGCTCCTCTGGCCCTGCCTGCTCCTCTGGCCCTGCCTGCTCCTCTAGCATGCTGTGGACAGCATAGCCAAGCTGCAAGGAAATCAGACACAGATGTGTGCTCTGCTCTGCTTAGGCCATGAGATGAGATGCAGGCAGCTTCCTTTGCCAGGCTAAAGGAACAGACAGCTTGGCCCGGGGAGAGACAATGTGGAGACAATAGGAGATATGATGAACAGATGGGAAAACCAAAACCAATGGCAAAACACTGGTAAGTGCAAGTATAATGCATTATGATGCAGTTATAATGCATTGTGAGATGTGTTATAAGAATATTTGAACAATTATAATACTTTATCACTTCATAATAAAAAAAAAGTGTCATGCCGCTGTAATTACTGATTGATATTCAACCGATGTAAAAAAAGAGCAACATAAGCGTTGCTATGGAGACAGATTGTAATAACTATGTGCATCCGATAATAAATGTCATCCCAAACCAGGAAGTAGTATCAGTAGCTTCTACCCCTATGCAGATCCGGTTTAAGTCGGCACCCTATTCCCTATATAGTGCACTACTTTTGACCAGAGCCCTATGGGCCCAGGTCCAAATTAGTGCAGTAAATAGGGAATAGGGTGATATTTGGGACGCAGCCCAGATGGTGATGACTGATGGGGATACCCTCCAACTGTGTAAATATCGGTTGGCATCGTGATGGTGAATCTGAGCTCACTGTCGCCCGGATCGTCCACCTGAGTGAATCAGGCGGGGGTGGCAGTGTGGTCCCGCCATCATGGCCCCGTGTCATGATCTTTACCAATGTCAACACCACCGTGCGGTTGTGCCGATGAGGAGACACACTCCCCGTTGTTTACAGCAAGGTTTGGAGTTAAACACCATCATATTCACATTCACACACTGCCTCCTGTAGTAGGGTTCAAAGTTAGTGGATTCCCGAAATGATTGACCCCCTTGATAAAGACGAGGAGAAATTACTATATAAAATTAAATCATTCAAATACTGAGCTATATTTATATTGTATGCTAAAATAAAATTGGGAATTTATACTACTACAATTGCGAAGAGAAAGAGATGTTGTTTAACAAGTAGGACAGCGTACTGTACCTATTAAACCTACTTCGATCTTTCAATTTAATGTTTCAAACAATGAATCTGTCTGTTATTATTCTACACCAAAAGCCAATCAGATGTTTTACTGTCAAGTTATGTGCAAGTTCCCACGAGTGGACAATTTGAAAGCTGCAACAAAAACTTGGGTTGAGGCGGCCTAAGATATATTTTGTGTAACTTCTCGGATAAGTGATCATACTTTATGTACAATTAAGAGAGGAATGTACTGATATGCACATGATAGCATATTTTATGGGCATCAATGACTATTTCTTGCCAATTGGAAATCTGGGCTTTTCACGCTCGTCAAAGTCACACAGTAGCAACATCACTTGGTGAACTACAACATGATAGTAGACTTCAGGCATTAACAGCGAACATTTTGAAATGCCTCTTATTTTACTCTTAAAAATGAACCTTGCATTATTATACATAGATGACATTTTTGTACATTTGACATTTCTCATGTGGGCTTAAAGGGTGCAGTAGCACAAAGAGCACTCCCTCTTATACAGAATGTAAACAGCAATAAAGAAATATTGTTCAATATGATCAATGCTACATTTCCATAATATTGTAGACTACAGTGTATATTTATACCCCAAACGATTGGTTTTTAAATATGTTATGAGTAAACGTTGCTATTCTGTCTATTTTAACAATAAATCCCTGTTGTTCCAAAAGCCCAGCATGCTCCGATTGAGACGAGTTTGCAGAGACACACACGGGGATAGTGTGTTGATAGCCCTAATATTCAATGATCATGAGCATAATAGTTTTTTGTTCAGATTTAAGTTGATTAAAAACACAAAAACTACAGTTAGGCATATTGTGCATTTAGCCATGGTGTCAATTAGAATCCTCTGTACCGTCCCCAAGACGTTTGTTGGAGTGGCGAGTTGGAAAATGACTATATAATGTAGCTCAGTACTGGTACTTGTTCTATACAGTCTTTTTTGTTCATCTTTAGCAAGAGGGTCAATCATTTCACTGTATCATTTCACTGTAAATGGTGCCACACTCAAACCCACACAACATATTCATTGACAATGAAGACAACCGTCACAAATGACTAAAAACTGCAGAGACAAAACGTGAAGTGACAACAATGTATGCAAGTTGTATTTTAACAAAGGCTGTGGCTACAGTAGATCCGTCCTTGATTTTCTTTCACAACCCATCACACCAGTTGAACTTAAGGCCGGTCATTTGTATTTATCAGTGGGGGCTGCTGCAGGGAGGACGGCTCATAATAAAGGCTGGAATGGTGTGTTTTCCATGTGGTTGATACCATTCCATTGACTCCATTCCAGGCATTACTATGAGCTGACCTCCCCTCAGCAGCATCCACTGATATTATTATATTCTGTGTTCTAAAATCTACATTCTCTGTTCTAATTCTACGTTCCACATTCTAATGGCATGTAGTCAGTCACAGGGTAGATGTTGAGGGGACCGCTACACCTGCAGAGAGAATAGCCCATACAGTTTCACTCCTGGACTGAGGGTGATTTAAAGAGACATTGATACCTCCCTATTATGTAGTCAAATTGTAGGCAATCAGGGACCTGGGAACTGGCCTAGCTGGTAGGGAGGGAGAAAGAGAGGGATAAGCTGATCGTTCTGGACTCTGGCGTCTCATCCACATCAAGTCATCTCACTTTCCCCTTAACGGTGCAGAGCAAGTAGAAAATTGACTTAATTTATTATTTTTGGCCCCGCCGGCACATGCCGTTTTTTTGTTGTTGCACTCATGGGGCAGAGCTCAGGGGGTGTTCGCTTTGGGGAGCAGGAGAGTAAGGGGGAGAGCGTAGTGGTTACTGAACCACTTTGCTCAGGAACCATGCCAAGCCCCCCCCCAGTCCTTCTAACACCAACCGCTACCTACTGAGGTCTAGAGACCACTGTACATAAGAGGTAGAGCAAACCCCCAGGGGCCAAACGGCTGGGACTGACTGAGGCCTTGCCTTCCTAACCTGGCCGACTCGGCCCTGTAAACCACCTGTCAAGACTCAGACGGTGCCAAGTAAAGGCCTCCATTCACACTGACTGGGAGAATGCTGAAACAAAGACAGCCAACGGCAGCGAAGTGGAGTGGCTAAAGAGAGAGGACAGTGTGAGAAATACATGGAGGGGACTAGTGATTTGGGGGTGAAAGCTATGATCCCTTATTGATGCCACTTGTTAAATCCACTAAAAAAGAAATCAGTGTAGATGAAGGGGAAGAGCCAGTTAAATGAGACATGAATTGTGTATTCATTCGGGGTATGGTAGTAGGTGCCAGGCGCACCGGTTTGTGTCAAGTACTGCAACGCTGCTGGGTTTTTCATTCTCAACAGTTTCCCGTGTGTATAAAGAATGGTCCATCCCCCCCAAAGAACATCCAGCCAATGTGACACAACTGTGGGAAGCATTGGAGTCAACATGGGCCAGCATCCCTGTGGAACGCTTTCAATACCTTGTAGAGCCCATGCCAAGGAATTGAGGCTGTTCTGAGGGCATAAAAAGTGTGTGTGGGGGAGGGGGGGTGCAACTCAATATTAGGAAGGTATTCCTAATGTTTGGTTTACTCAGTGTATTGAATCGTGAGAATTACAATACATATCGTATCGGCACCTAAGTATCATGATAATATCGTATCGTGGGGTCCATGGCTATTCCCAGCCTAGAGGGGACAATAGTGAAAGTATTTTGGTATGGTAATAACAAGTCTTACAATTCATTATAACTAGGGCCGGGATGAAAGTATCGTGATACTCATTGGTATCAAGGAAACTGAAGGTTTAACTGCAATAGGAAAACAACCCTAATGTTGGAAACCAACATCATTACGTTGCCCTTCAAGGTCACATTTGATAGATTTTACAAGCTATAGCATACAATATTTTGCATACAGCAGGTTTTTAGAAGACCAAATACTGGTATCTTCACAGCCCTAATTATAATTGCATCATAATGCATTATACCTGTGGGTACAAAGTCATCTCTACAGAAACATACACGAGAACCTACCCAGTTTCATTACACGAGGCTTACTAACACAGGATAGCAAGGCCTCTATGGTTTGAAATGCCATTACTTTAACAATTCAAAAATACAGTCTTAAGGTTGCCGTCTCTCTTAGTCAATCGTTCACAAAACACATAAACCACCAACAGTGACCGCTGAAACGGAACCAGTTGGACATGGTGATTCTGTCCTTCTGTACTGGACAAAATGTCCCTCCTCTTTACAAAGAAGGACAACGAATGCAAGCTGCCACACAGTGGTCACTATGTTAGCAAAGAAATGAAAAGCTAAATAGATGTTTTCAATGTAAAGTTGATGTCCCACATTTCTGTGGGGTTAGCAAGCCAAGCCAGAACTTCCAACACAAATGCTCTGTGTGTATAAACAGGATCCATTTCAGTGATAAATATTCGCTCTCCTTTGATCCTGATGGTCTTCCCGCAATGTGCTACTTTCATTACAAAATATGACAAATGGTTGTTATTTTTATGAAAACAAACTTGTGAGTGCACACGCGCACACACACACACACACAATTCATTCAAGTTCTCTTTGGGAAAGTGCATTCTTTGTGGCTCTGTAATGTAACTTCACTGTATGAGTTAGAAAGCAGTAATAAATGAGTTACAGACATCATTATAGATTCCCGCAATAATCCTAACCAGACCCAGATAAGGTATGTCATATATGAAGAGTGATGTGCAAACAACTCACACGGCTACTTCATTAAACCTGTAGGTTAGCACACTAATAGTCATAATTGGAGTCATCTTTGAAATTAGACCATTTCTAGCAAATCGTGGTCATGTGTTGGCTAGTGTAGCAGTGCAAACCACCACAAGGCTGAGATAGTTCTCCAAATCAGGACGGGTAGCAATAGACCACATCGTCCCGGTTTCATGCAGGGTAGGTTAGGCAACAGCGGGGTTGGAGGGGTCCGTGGCGTGGCCCGAAATCCACATGGCTGCAGGCTTGGTGGGCCATCAAAGGATTTAGTAGGCTGCTCTTGCGGGTGGTGCTTTACGGAAATGATTACGAACATTGCATGGTTGGTGAAGTAGTTATGTAGAAAGGCCATATCAAAACTAAGTAACGCGCTGGTACAATAAAATATATGGGAGAGATTGTTCAATTAATTTTTTAGGTTGTTACAAAACAACCACACAATAATTTAGCCTAGGCCAACTTCAAAGAAATTGTCTGTGATAATTGATCATGTATCTTCGCAGCGAGGCGGTACAGTAGGTAGGAGGTTTGTTTAGTTATATTGGTTGAACTAAGAATTTTTTAAAAATAAGTCAATAATGAAAACAAACAACCATCCACCAATTAATTGGGAACGAAATGACCTATAGGCGTACTGCTGAATGAAATCATTAGACGTTATTTGACGTTATTCTTGAGTACTCCCAGACAATATTTGATGAAACTGTGACCAACCATCTATCAGTTGTAACTCTGATCAAGTTGTGATGAACAACTTCTATGATTTTCCTGGGAACGTTTACAAGTGTAATAACCATGTTAATCCGTGAAAAAAAAGGTTATTGAATGTATATGCCATGGCAGATTCTGGGTGAATTTGAGCTTTTATCCCAAAAAGAACCTGCAATGTACATGTGAATGAGTTCCAAAAGATAGAAGCCATCTTGTAATCACATTTGGTAGCAATAGGAGGCTAGTACCATCCTCACACATACAACACACACAGTGCAACTCAACACCCCCCTCCCCACCCTTCGATAAAGTTTTAGAGTAGAGTAGCGAAGTAGAATGAACGACCAGGCTCAGTATACTGATAAGCAAACAGAGCCGTAGCAACATATTGTATATGTCCTTCCCACAACTTAACTGAGTTGTACATACTTGCACGATCTCGCCCTCCGCACTGATAGTGGCTCCTGCCTTTGAGAATCGTCCTTGCAACCCCGTCGTGTATGTAGTATAATCTCCATTTGGACTTGACTCAAACAGCACTACTTCCACAAAAGCCGTATCCTTGGCGAAAACCGTTCCAAGAGAAGTGGTGACCACGAAGATCACCAAGACCACCGAATCGGCTACACACTCTAACCTTCTCCTTGGTAAAATCATCATCTTGCCGGTTGGATATGCGCCGATCGGAACATAATTTCCAAGCGTGATTAGGTGATGGTGCTGAAATTCTGGAAATCGAATCTGAAGCGGGATCGATGCGTCAAAAGAGCGCCGTGTTTTCGCAATTGTGCAACGAAAGCTGTGCGTTGGCCGTGAGTGTTTATTTCACCATTGCAGCCTTGTCAATTACGTTGCTTGCTTGCTTGCCCGCTCGCACTTTCTCTCGCACTTTCTCTCTCTCTCTCTCTCTCTCTCTCTCTCTCTCTCTCTCTCTCTCTCTCTCTCTCTCTCTCTCTCTCTCTCTCTCTCTCTCTCTCTCTCTCTCTCTCTCTCTCTCTCTCTCTCTCTCTCTCTCTCTCCAGCTCTACAAAGCGGATCTCCTTTGATCTCCAAACACGTGATTGTTTTAGTTTTTTTTTCCTTCGAAAAGGGTTATCCCCACCCACCAATTTTCCTGACCCTCTACTTTCCACTCCCCGCTTTCGAGTGCCAGCATTCTGTTAAGGACGCGCGGCGCATTCGTCGTTAACACTTCCTATTTAGGAGCCTAATAGGTCGACAAGTATACCTCGAATTGAAGCCAGACATTTTATCAAACGTGATACATTTGAGCTGACATAGCCTAATCGAGGTTTAGTTTAGCTATGGACAAGAGATTTAACAGCCAACATGATTAAAATATTCATAAACACTGTCTTTTAGAAGGGGTCATTCGCTCAGGATTGAAGCCCTTGAAGATAGGAACACGACCTTAAAATAATCATTACCCTCTTCAAAACACTTCATTATTTAACCCGGCTAATTTTTCAATCTCATTTCTGATATATCTGTGTCACTAGGCATTAATGGTAACTTGTTACATTAATGATACATTTGCCCCTATTGTGAGATTAGAAAGTTACTACGCAGCCTGTAGTTGCCGGTAGTTTTTGAGGAATAGATCACGAAGCATGCCGTTCGTGTTTAATAAATAAAAGGGACAATTTAATCAACACTTTATACAAATCATGAATAATGGCCTTTATAAATGGTTCATTAACGCTTATTTATGAAAAGTATTATAAAGTGCTGCCCAAATAATTCAGTTATTTTGGTATTATTAACATAATATGCATTACAAGTTGTCAAATACCCATGTCAGTGTTTTGTCTAGCTGCGTTCCTCTCATCTTCAAAGGGTTCTTACCCTAATTGTTATTAAGACTGAGGCATGACAGGCTAATTACACGTACTTTCAGTAATTGAGAGAAACCGCTGTCACAGGTGTTTAAAGCATATCAAGGGTTATTTGTAACAGAAATGCATCATCACTTTGGTGTAGGAGAGATTGATGCCCAATATTAGGCATGTATAGGGTTCGAGTTTTGCATGACATTTTTTTTACACTGTGAACGATTGAGGTGAGTAAACTATTGCAAACCATAACACAAACAATTACACAAAAATAGAGGACAAACATAAATATACTGTATTTGTTTTTTTAAAAATCTATAAGAATTAAATAAAGTATATTGTTACATGGATTATTTTTCAGTAGACAATAATATTGCTGTGAATAATATAATGGTGTTTGGATGGAGGACCAGACCATGTCTTATCTTGAATCCTTTATCCAGACAGGCGTGTGAGAGAGGCGTTTGTTTGTGTGCTGCATGGGGCATGGCAGTGCCTGGGTGCTGGAGACAGCCTGGATCACTAAATCCCAAATGGCTCCCTATTCCTAGTCCCATAGGGCTCTGGTCAAATGTAGTGCACTATGTAGGGCATATGGTACCATTTTGGAACACAGGCAGATCTTATGTATAATTCCAGTGTCTGAATCAGAGGACCTCTGTGCAACATTTTATTTGTTCAATGCATTTAACAAAATGCAGGCCAACATGGGCTACAATATTTATCACATACATATCTTGGTATGATATTATAGAAACAGATTTTAAATTGGAATCATGTGACATTTAATTTGATTACAACTGCATTCATTATCTACCCCTATCTTGTCAACAGCTTTTTCATCCTTGACTGATCTCATTTCAGCTGCAAATAGATCTATCAAGTAAAATGATTTTAAGTGTAAAATCAACTTAATGAGACGGTATCCTTATTATCCACAGTGCTAGATGTAAATATAATAAAAACATGCTTTTTTTAAAACAGAAGCAAGGTCTCATCTCACAACTCTTGTCAGTTGAGTAGCAGGGTGATTATGAAAACCAACTGCACGAGATGGAGACTAGAGGCCTTTTTAGGTCAAAAATGCAGCAGCCCTTCGAAAAAAAAGCTGCTTTCTGGTCAACATATGTTCTGATTCAAATGGCAGCAATGCAGAGGAGCAAAAAAATCAAAGGAGTTGAAGCTAGCAAGCTGATCCTGAAGATGTTTTTTTCTTCTTCTTCCACCTCAAGCAGGACAATTATTAACAGATCACCTTTGCCTGGTGGCCATTGATTGTGATCAAGTCCACATCTGTGGACTATCTGTCCTGCAACACACAGAGACGCACGCACGCACGCACGCACACACCCACACACCCACACACACACACACACACACACACACACACACACACACACACACACACACACACACACACACACACACACACACACACACACACACACACACACACACACACACACACACACACACACACACACACACACCAAAGTCATCTTTAGCTATTTCTAGCCTTGTCATCTGAAGTGGTCAAAATCACTCAATTATTAAATACTTAGCTTTCAAACGTAAGACATGCCGTTTGTTTGAGCGCCCATCAAAATATTTTCATAAATATTTCATGGTATAGCAGCTCTACACTACACAGAGTGGTGCAGTAGTCTAAGGCACAGCATCTCAGTGTAAGAGGTCCCTGGTTCAAATTCAGGCTGTGATTGGGAGTCCCATAGGGTGGTGCACAATTGGCCAAGTGTTGTCCTGGTTTGGCTGGGGTAGACTGTCATTGTAAAAAAGAATTTGTTCTTAACTGACTTGCCTGGTTAAATGCAAAAATGTTTCTGGGATTTCCCAAATGTCAGTATTTGTAAAGACTGTTTTGATATACTCCGAACACTGTCTGTCATTGATTGTATACACCACTGACCACAGTTATCGGACATGTTCTCCTAAACAATACAGATTATATATAATAACGCAAGATGCCAATACATGATCAACACAATATAACATTCCATTGGCTCCGTCTCTCGTCTCGAGTTATTTCAAATAAATTGAGATTATTTTCCCATAGAGGTTAGTTGTTGAAGAAACATGAAGCTATAGTGTAGCATTTTGAACAGGTATAATACAATGACATCAAAACACTACATTATAACAAACCAGTAGACAAGGGGAACTTATTTTGTCAACAAGTCAGCACCTATTGCTTCTCATAACGGTAGATTTAAGTTTTTACATCAAGCCTGCCCTCTGCTGGTTTGTAAAAGACCTGCAAGCACAATGACATGAGTCCCTGGTTTTGTCCCAAGTGTGCAATCGTTCACTACTCCCCACACATTTTAAAGCATTTGATTCGTGGTGAAATGGGCTCGAGGGAGTTTCCATACATACCACCATTTTCCTTCCAAATCAATGAAAGGTAGTGAACCAGTGCACAATTCAGGAGAAAGGAGATTATTGGGATGCAACCCTTAGCTAACCTGCTAGGAACTTGAAGTTGATCTGAACAAATGTAATAGGTAACCTTGTCTGCTCGGGCATAACCTTGTCAGCTCAGGGATTTGATCGTGCAGCCTTTCGGTTCCTAGTCCAACTCTCTAACCACTAGGCTGCCTGCCACCCCAGAGTAGGGCCTATGGTCTAGAATAGGGTCTAGGGGTTGTTTCTATACTGAAAAAAAATACAAACGCAACATGCAACAAAATCAACGATTTTACTGCGTTATAGTTCATTCAAGAAAATCAGTAAATTGAAGTAAATTAGGTCCTAATCTATGGATTTCACATGAATGAGCAGAATGCAGCCATGGGTGGGCCTGGATGGGCATAGGCCCAGCAAATCAGAATGAGTTTTTCCCCACAAAAGGGCTTTCTACAGACAGAAATACTCCTCAGTTTAATCAGCTGTCCGGGTGGCTGGTCTCAGATGATCCCGCAGGTGAAGAAGCCAGATGTGGAGGTCCTGGGTGGCGTGGTTACACTTGGTCTGCGGTTGTGAGGCTGGTTAGACATACTGACAAATTCTCTAAAACAACATTGGAGGCGGCTTATGGTAGAGAAATTAACATTACATTCTCTGGCAAGAGTTCTGGTGGACATACCCGCAGTCAGCATGCCAATTGCAGTCTCCCTCAAAACTTGAGACATCTGTGGCATTGTGTTGTTTGAAAATGTCATGTTTTGTCTTATATTGTCTTGTCATTTTGCTTTCCCTTCTGTTCGTTTTCCCCCTGCTGGTCTTATTAGGTTCGTTCCTTTTTTTCTCTCTTCCTCCCTCTCTCTCTTCTCTCTATCGTTCCGTCCCTGCTCCCAGCTGTTCCTATTCCCCTACTCAATCATCTAATCTTTTCACACCTGTTCCGTATCTTGCCCTCTGATTAGAGTCCCTATTTCTCCCCTTGTCTTCCGTTTCTGTCCTGTCGGATCCTTGTATATTGTTCGCCGTGCTGTGTCTTTGTCTCGCCCTGTCGTGTCTTGTTTCCCTCAGATGCTGTGTGTGAGCAGGTGTCTGAGTCTGCTACGGTCGGTGCCTTCCCGAGGCAACCTACAGTTTATGGTCGAGTCTCCAGTCTGTCCTCGTCACTACGAGTGGAATTAGTTTTTTATGTTTTGTTTTCTGCTCTGATTTGTCTAGGAGTATTGCCTATTTCCTTTACTGGAATAAAGACTCTGTTTTCGCCAAGTCGCTTTTGGGTCCTCATTCACCTGCATAACAGAAGGATCCGACCAAGAATGGACCCAGCGACTACAGATGCTCGTAACACTGCCGTCGAGATCCAAGGAGCCATGCTCGGCAGACACGAGCAGGAATTGTCTGCTGCTCGTCATGCCGTGGAGAACCTGGCCGCTCAGGTTTCCGACCTCTCTGGACAGTTCCAGAGTCTTCGTCTCGTGCCACCTGCTACTTCCTGGTCTGCCGAGCCTCCGGAACCTAGGGTTAATAACCCACCTTGTTACTCCGGGCAGCCCACTGAGTGCCGCTCCTTTCTCACCCAGTGTGATATTGTGTTCTCTCTCCAACCCAACACATACTCTAGAGAGAGAGCTCGGGTTGCTTACGTCATATCACTCCTTACTGGCCGGGCTCGAGAGTGGGGCACAGCTATCTGGGAGGCAAGGGCTGATTGTTCTAACAATTACCTGAACTTTAAAGAGGAGATGATTCGGGTTTTTGATCGTTCAGTTTTTGGTAGGGAGGCTTCTAGGGCCCTGGCTTCCCTATGTCAAGGTGATCGATCCATAACGGATTACTCTATAGAGTTTCGCACTCTTGCTGCCTCTAGTGACTGGAACGAGCCGGCGCTGCTCTCTCGTTTTCTGGAGGGACTCCACGCAGAGGTTAAAGATGAGATTCTCTCCCGGGAGGTTCCTTCCAGTGTGGACTCTTTGATTGCTCTCGCCATCCGCATAGAACGACGGGTAGATCTTAGTCACCAAGCTCGTGGAAGAGAGCTCGCGTTAACGGTGTTTCCCCGCTCCGCATCGCAACCATCTCCCTCCTCTGGCTCAGAGACTGAGCCCATGCAGCTGGGAGGTATTCGCATCTCGACTAAGGAGAGGGAACGGAGGATCACCAACCGCCTGTGCCTCTATTGCGGACTTGCTGGACATTTTGTCAATTCATGTCCAGTAAAAGCCAGAGCTCATCAGTAAGCGGAGGGCTACTGGTGAGCGCTACTACTCAGGTCTCTCCATCAAGATCCTGTACTACTATGTCGGTCCATCTACGCTGGACCGGTTCGGGTGCTACATGCAGTGCCTTGATAGACTCTGGGGCTGAGGGTTGTTTTATGGACGAAGCATGGGCTCGGAAACATGACATTCCTTTCAGACAGTTAGGAAGCCTACGCCCATGTTCGCCTTAGATGGTAGTCATCTCCCCAGTATCAGATATGAGACACTACCTTTAACCCTCACAGTATCTGGTAACCACAGTGAGACTATTTCCTTTTTGATTTTTCGTTCACCTTTTACACCTGTTGTTTTGGGTCATCCCTGGCTAGTATGTCATAATCCTTCTATTAATTGGTCTAGTAATTCTATCCTATCCTGGAACGTTTCTTGTCATGTGAAGTGTTTAATGTCTGCTATCCCTCCCGTTTCTTCTGTCCCCACTTCTCAGGAGGAACCTGGCGATTTGACAGGAGTGCCGGAGGAATATCATGATCTGCGCACGGTCTTCAGTCGGTCCAGAGCCAACTCCCTTCCTCCTCACCGGTCGTATGATTGTAGTATTGATCTCCTTCCGGGGACCACTCCTCCTCGGGGTAGACTATACTCTCTGTCGGCTCCCGAACGTAAGGCTCTCGAGGATTATTTGTCTGTGTCTCTTGACGCCGGCACCGTAGTGCCTTCTTCCTCCCCTGCCGGGGCGGGGTTTTTTTTGTTAAGAAGAAGGACGGTACTCTGCGCCCCTGCGTGGATTATCGAGGGCTGAATGACATAACGGTTAAGAATCGTTATCCGCTTCCCCTTATGTCATCAGCCTTCGAGATTCTGCAGGGAGCCAGGTTCTTTACTAAGTTGGACCTTCGTAACGCTTACCATCTCGTGCGCATCAGAGAGGGGGACGAGTGGAAAACGGCGTTTAACACTCCGTTAGGGCATTTTGAGTACCGGGTTCTGCCGTTTGGTCTCGCCAATGCGCCAGCTGTTTTTCAGGCATTAGTTAATGATGTTCTGAGAGACATGCTGAACATCTTTGTTTTTGTCTACCTTGACGATATCCTGATTTTTTTCACCGTCACTCGAGATTCATGTTCAGCACGTTCGACGTGTACTCCAGCGCCTTTTAGAGAATTGTCTCTACGTGAAGGCTGAGAAGTGCTCTTTTCATGTCTCCTCCGTCACTTTTCTCGGTTCTGTTATTTCCGCTGAAGGCATTCAGATGGATCCCGCTAAGGTCCAAGCTGTCAGTGATTGGCCCGTTCCAAGGTCACGTGTCGAGTTGCAGCGCTTTCTAGGTTTCGCTAATTTCTATCGGCGTTTCATTCGTAATTTCGGTCAAGTTGCTGCCCCTCTCACAGCTCTTACTTCTGTCAAGACGTGTTTTAAGTGGTCCGGTTCCGCCCAGGGAGCTTTTGATCTTCTCAAAGAACGTTTTACATCCGCTCCTATCCTCGTTAATCCTGACGTCACTAAACAATTCATTGTTGAGGTTGACGCTTCAGAGGTAGGCGTGGGAGCCATTCTATCCCAGCGCTTCCAGTCTGACGATAAGGTTCATCCTTGCGCTTATTTTTCTCATCGCCTGTCGCCATCGGAACGCAACTATGATGTGGGTAACCGCGAACTGCTCGCCATCCGCTTAGCCCTAGGCGAATGGCGACAGTGGTTGGAGGGGGCGACTGTTCCTTTTGTCGTTTGGACAGACCATAAGAACCTTGAGTACATCCGTTCTGCCAAACGACTTAATGCACGTCAAGCTCGTTGGGCGTTGTTTTTCGCTCGTTTCGAGTTTGTGATTTCTTACCGTCCGGGTAGTAAGAACACCAAGCCTGATGCCTTATCCCGTCTCTTTAGTTCTTCTGTGGCTTCTACGGATCCCGAGGGGATTCTTCCTTATGGGCGTGTTGTCGGGTTGACAGTCTGGGGAATTGAGAGACAGGTTAAGCAAGCACTCACGCACACTGCGTCGCCGCGCGCTTGTCCTAGTAACCTTCTTTTCGTTCCTGTTTCTACTCGTCTGGCTGTTCTTCAGTGGGCTCACTCTGCCAAGTTAGCTGGTCATCCCGGCGTTCGATGTACTCTTGCTTCTATTCGCCAGCGCTTTTGGTGGCCTACTCAGGAGCGTGACACGCGCCGTTTCGTGGCTGCTTGTTCGGACTGCGCGCAGACTAAGTCAGGTAACTCTCCTCCTGCCGGTCGTCTCAGACCGCTTCCCATTCCTTCTCGACCATGGTCTCACATCGCCTTAGACTTCATTACCGGTCTGCCTTTGTCTGCGGGGAAGACTGTGATTCTTACGGTTGTCGATAGGTTCTCTAAGGCGGCACATTTCATTCCCCTCGCTAAGCTTCCTTCCGCTAAGGAGACGGCACAAATCATCATCGAGAATGTGTTCAGAATTCATGGCCTCCCGTTAGACGCCGTTTCAGACAGAGGTCCGCAATTCACGTCACAGTTTTGGAGGGAGTTCTGTCGTTTGATTGGTGCGTCCGTCAGTCTCTCTTCCGGGTTTCATCCCCAGTCTAACGGTCAAGCAGAAAGGGCCAATCAGACGATTGGTCGCATACTACGCAGCCTTTCTTTTAGAAACCCTGCGTCTTGGGAAGAACAGCTCCCCTGGGCAGAATACGCTCACAACTCGCTTCCTTCGTCTGCTACCGGGTTATCTCCGTTTCAGAGTAGTCTGGGTTACCAGCCTCCTCTGTTCTCATCCCAGCTTGCCAAGTCCAGCGTTCCCTCCGCTCAAGCGTTTGTCCAACGTTGTGAGCGCACCTGGAGGAGGGTGAGGTCTGCACTTTGCCGTTACAGGGCACAGACTGTGAGAGCCGCCAATAAACGTAGGATTAAGAGTCCTAGGTATTGTTGCGGCCAGAGAGTGTGGCTTTCCACTCGTAACCTTCCCCTTACGACAGCTTCTCGTAAGTTGACTCCGCGGTTCATTGGTCCGTTCCGTGTCTCCCAGGTCATCAATCCTGTCGCTGTGCGACTGCTTCTTCCGCGACATCTTCGTCGCGTCCATCCTGTCTTCCATGTCTCCTGTGTCAAGCCCTTTCTTCGCACCCCCGTTCGTCTTCCCTCCCCCCGTCCTTGTCGAGAGCGCACCTATTTACAAGGTACGTAGGATCATGGACATGCGTTCTCGGGGACAGGGTCACCAATACTTAGTGGATTGGGAGGGTTACGGTCCTGAGGAGAGGAGTTGGGTTCCGTCTCGGGACGTGCTGGACCGTTCGCTGATTGATGATTTCCTCCGTTGCCGCCAGGATTCCTCCTCGAGTGCGCCAGGAGGCGCTCGGTGAGTGGGGGTACTGTCATGTTTTGTCTTATATTGTCTTGTCATTTTGCTTTCCCTTCTGTTCGTTTTCCCCCTGCTGGTCTTATTAGGTTCGTTCCTTTTTTTCTCTCTTCCTCCCACTCTCTCTTCTCTCTATCGTTCCGTCCCTGCTCCCAGCTGTTCCTATTCCCCTACTCAATCATCTATAATCTTTTCACACCTGTTCCGTATCTTGCCCTCTGATTAGAGTCCCTATTTCTCCCCTTGTCTTCCGTTTCTGTCCTGTCGGATCCTTGTATATTGTTCGCCGTGCTGTGTCTTTGTCTCGCCCTGTCGTGTCTTGTTTCCCTCAGATGCTGCGTGTGAGCAGGTGTCTGAGTCTGCTACGGTCGGTGCCTTCCCGAGGCAACCTACAGTTTATGGTCGAGTCTCCAGTCTGTCCTCGTCACTACGAGTGGAATTAGTTTTTTATGTTTTGTTTTCTGCTCTGATTTGTCTAGGAGTATTGCCTATTTCCTTTACTGGAATAAAGACTCTGTTTTCGCCAAGTCGCTTTTGGGTCCTCATTCACCTGCATAACAGAAAAAACTGCACATTTAAGAGTAGCCTTTCATTGTCCCCAGCACAAGGTGCACCTGTGTAATGATCACACTGTTTTATCAGCTTCTTGATATGCCACACCTGTCAGGTGGATGGATTATCTTGCAAAGTAGAAATGCTCACTAACAGGGATGTAAACAAATTTGTGCACAACATTTGTGAGAAATACGCTTTTTGTGCAAATGGAACATTTCTGGGATATTTTATTTCAGCTCATGAAACATGGGACCAACACTTTACATTTTGCGTTAATATTTTTGTTCAGTATAGATCAATCGCTTCCTCTGTCTTTAAAGGTCAACTGCCCTTGAAAACCAACTTCTCCTTTTGAAAAACAGCCCATGTGGCATTGATATGAGCCAGAAAAATGTATTAAAGTATCAAAATTGACTACAAAGTGTAAATAGCATATTATTTTGATGATATAGTCAGGTTCGTCCAAAACTGAGTCTTGTAAGTGAGTTCGTCACGATTTACTGGAGGGTTGGGTATAGATTACTTACATGCCCACTTTCGCCAATGATGCCCAATTCAATCAATTAATCAATCAAATGTATTTATATAGCCCTTCTTACATCAGCTGATGTCACAAAGTGCTTTACAGAAACCCAGCCTAAAACCCCAAACAACAAGCAATGCAGGTATAGAAGCACGGTGGCTAGCAAAAACTCCCTAGAAAAGCCAGAATTTAGGAAGAAACCTAGAGAGGAACCAGGCTATGAGGGGTGGCCAGTCCTCTTCTGGCTGTGCCGGGTGGAGATTATAACAGAACATGGCCAAGATGTTCAAATGTTCATTGACCAGCAGGGTCAGATAATAATAATAATCACAGTGATTGTAGAGGGTGCACCAGGTCAGCACCTCAGTAGTAAATGTCAGTTGGCTTTTCATAGCTGATCATTCAGAGTAACCTCTACCGCTCCTGCTGTCTCTAGAGAGTTGAAAACAGCAGGTTTGGGATAGGTAGCACGTCCGGTAAACAGGCCAGGGTTCCATAGCCACAGGCAGAACAGTTTAAACTAGAGCAGCAGCACGACCAGGTGGACTGTGGACAGCAAGGAGTCATCAGGCCAGGTAGTCCTGAGGCATGGTCCTAGGGCTCAGTTCCTCCGAAAAAGAAAGAAAGAAAGAAAAAACGAAAAAGGATAGAGAGAATTAGAGAGAGCATACTTAAATTCACACAGGACACAGAATAAGACACGAGAAATACTGTAGATATAACAGACTGACCCTATCCCCCGACACCAACTATTGCAGAATATATACTGGAGGCTGAGACGGGAGGGGTCAGGAGACACTGTGGGCCCGTCCAACGATACCCCCGGACAGGGCCAAACAGGCAGGATATAACCCCACCCATTTTGCCAAAGCACAGCCCGCACACCCCTAGAGGGACATCTTCAACCACCAACTTACCATCCTGAGACAAGGCAGAGTATAGTCCACAAAGATCTCCCCTACAGCACAAACCCAAAGGGGGTGCCAACCAGGACAGAAACATCACAATCACAATTGCTTAGAGACAACATTTTGTGCTCTGCCCCCAACCACAATGTGGACATTTGCTGTGAAGTCTGTGTAGGGGTGCAACGTCTATGTAGGGGTGCAACGTCTGTGTAGGGGTGCAACGCACTCACATTTAGTTTGGCAAATAGGGGCTTCCAAAAAGTTGGCACAAACTTCCAATGCATTTCAACAATATCGCGAGTGAATCTGACCTAAATTATGAATCCTTAAAACATCTAAATAACACAATAAGAAAATCCCCATCAACATCTGTCAATTTAAGCTAGATATCTGCAATGGCTACGTCTCAATTCACAGCATCCGCCCATGTCAGTCTTCCGCATCTGCAGTGGAAAGTGGCAGAGCTACAGCGCTGTTGGTCAGATCAGGAGACATCCCAAAAATCTTCTCACAAAAACATTTGTAGCATCCGATCAGTTTGGCCTACTAACTAAAATTACTACTCTATGGAAAGATGAGACTCTGCGATTTGCTCTATGACCCTCACAAGTGTCATGGGACTAGTCTGAAGATAACCTGGTACTGGTTTAAAAAATGTAGATTTGTGCCAACAAAAAAAAGGGTTAAATATGTGTTGAAAAAAAACTAAAATATTTCCTGAGCTTTCTTATATCTCCTAGTCATAGGACAGACTTCAAAACCTTACTCCTTATGATTTATTTTTTGACTGTCTGTTTTGCTATTTATGAATGTATTATTCAATGCGTTTCTATGTGTTATAGTTATAGACTTTTAGTTAAGCCTAATGAAGAGCTATAAGAATTGAATTTACATGTACTCTCAGTGGAGTTTCAGTCGCATGTCAGTTTATTATTTAAGATTTCACCATGAATGCAGTGGAAGTTGCTGAGGGGAGGACGGCTTATAATAATGACTGGAAATTGGAGAACAGCTTTTTCCTGCAATCTAGAGCCATAATCCTTATGATTATTTCTATGAAAAAAGATACAGTTGAAGTCGGAAGTTTACATACACTTATGTTGAAATAATTCAAACTCGTTTTTCAACCACTCCACACATTTCTTGTTAACAAACTATAGTTTTGCAAGTCTGTTAGGACATGAACTTTGTGCATGACACAAGTCATTTTTCCAATAACTGTTTACAGACAGATTATTTCACTTATAATTCACTGTTTCACAATTCCAGTGAGTCCACAGTTAACATACACTAAGTTGACTGTGCCTTTAAACAGCTTGGAAATTCCAGAAAATTATGTCATGGCTTTAGAAGCTTCTGATAGGCTAATTGACATAATTTGAGTCAATTGGAGGTGTACCTGTGAATGCATTTCAAGGCCTACCTTCAAACTCAGTGCCTCTTTGCTTGACATCATGGGAAAATCTAAAGAAATCAGCCAAGACCTCAGAAAAACATTGTAGACCTCCACAAGTCTGGTTCATCCTTAGGAGCAATTTCCAAACACCTGAAGGTACCACGTTCATCTGTACAAACAATAGTACGCAAGTATAAAAACCCTTGGACCACGCAGCCGTCATACCGCTCAGGAAGGAGACGCGTTTTGTCTCCTAGAGATTCATGTACTTTGGTGTGAAAAGTGCAAATCAATCCCAGAACAACAGCAAAGGACCTTGTGAAGATGTTGGAGGAAACAGGTACAAAAGTATCTATATCCACAGTAAAACAGGTCCTATATCGACATAACCTGAAAGGCTACTCAGCAAGAAAGAAGCCACTTCTCCAAAACCGCCATAAAAAAAGCCAGACTACGGTTTGCAACTACACATGGGGACAAAGTTTGTATTTTTGGGGGAAATTTACTCTGGTCTGATGAAACAAAAATAGGACTGTTTGGCCATAATGACCATCGTTATGTTTGGAGGAAAAAGTGGGAGGCTTGCAAACCGAAGAACACCATCCCAACCCTGAAACACGGGACTGGCAGCAACATGTTGTGGGGGTGCTTTGCTGGAGGAGGGACTGGTGCACTTCACAAAATAGATGGCATCATGAGGTAGGAAAATTATGTGGATATATTGAAGCAACATCTCAAGACATTCTTAAAATAAAGTGGTGATCCTAACTGACCTATAACAGGGCATTTTTACAAGGATTAAATGTCAGGAATTGTGAAAAACTGAGTTTAAATATATTTGGCTAAGGTGTATGTAAACTTCCGACTTCAATTTATGCTTTCGCCGAAAAGCTTTTTTGAAATCTGACATGTTGGCTGGATTCACAACGAGTGTAGCTTAATTTGGCATCTTACATGTGTGATTTAATGAAAGTTTTGAATTTGGCGCTCTGCATTTTTAATGGCTACTGGCCAAGTGGGACGTGACTGTTCCGCCTATCCCAGAGAGGTCCACCCGATATGGATAAAAGTATCCTCCAAATGAAAGGGGACAGTCTGCACAGTAACCTCATAGTCATTGTATCATTTAAAACGCAAGGTGTTGGAGTACACCCCCCCCCCCTATAAAAAATATCACTGTCCCAATACTTTTGGAGCTCACTGTGGATGTATAGGGTCATTTTTCTGCACACAAATGTATGCCAGGCCTATAAAAGTGGGGATGTTTGGAAAATATTTGCTTTTTATGCATATGTAAAATTTCTCGGATGTTTTATTTCAGCTCGTGAAACATTTTGTTTTAGTATAAATATATAATAACAGGGTATGGACAGATGCTGGCCTTCTAGACAGAGTTCCTCTGTCCGGTGTTTGTGTTCTCCTGCCCATCTTAATCTTTTATTTTTATTGACCAGTCTGAGATATGGATTATTCTTTGCAACTCTGGAGTTGTCTCTTCACTCTTGATGTTGAGACGGGTGTTTTGCGGGTACTATTTAATGACGCTGCCAGTTGAGGACTTGTGAGGCATCTCTTTCTCAAACTAGACACTAATGTACTTGTCCTCTTGCATAGTTGTGCACCGGGGCCTCCCACTCATCTTTCTATTCTGGTTAGAGCCAGTTTGTGCTGTTCTGTGAAGGGAGTAGTACACAGCGTTGTACCAGATCTTCAGTTTCTTGGCAATTTCTCGCATGGAATAGACTTCATTTCTCAGAACAAGAATAAACTGATGAGTTTCGGAAGAAAGTTCTTTGTTTCTGGCCATTTTGAGCCTGTAATCGAACCCACAAATGCTGATGCTCCTAATACTCAACTAGTCTAAAGATGGACAGATTTATTGCTTCTTTAATCAGCACGACAGTTTTTAGCTGTGCTAACATAATTGCAAAGGGGTTTCTAATGATCAATTAGATTTTAAAACGATAAACTTGGATTAGCTAACACAACGTGCCATTGAAACACAGGAGTGATGGTTGCTGATAATGGGCCTCTGTACGCCTCTGTAGATATTCCATAAAAAATCTGCTGTTTCCAGCTACAATAGTCATTTACAACATTAACAATGTCTATACTGTATTTCTGATCAATTTGACGTTATTTTAATGGACAGAAAACAAGAACATTTCTAAGTGACCCAAAATTTTGAATGGTAGTGTACATAGATACACTAGCCTATTAGCCACATTATGACTGACTTGTGATCATTTCCCTTGCTCGTCTAATTGTATTGACATTCCCAGCCTTAGTTACATTTGTGTGTTCTTGTTCAAAATATTGAGTAATTGAAACTGAAACAGTGCATACCTAATGGAGGCAGTAAACAATGTACCAGGCCAGCTGTGATTTACAACCTGATAACAATCTTTTTTGGAATCTTTTTTTATTAATCATGCATTGAACTGCATCCATCTACTCTGCCAACAATGCCTTTTGTGTATGTCATGGAATGTTGAGTCAAATATAACCTATTTTTTTAAACCTCTTATGAAGTTGGTTTTGTAGTGCTAACTCGGAATTTGATATGTTTTTCTGATATTATGATTGTCTGTTTGTTTCATATCTGCAAAGTAGTTAAAACACTGTCAGTTCTGTCACGCCCTGATCCGTTTCACCTGTCCTTGTGATTGTGTCCACCCTGTCCAGGTGTCGCGGATTTTCCCCAGTGTATTTATCCCTGTGTTTCCTGTCTCTCTGTGCCAGTTTGTATTGTATATTTTTCCAAGTTAACCAGTGGTTTCCACTTCTTCTACTTTTTGCTATTCTCCTTTTTCTAGTCCTCCCTGTTGTGATCCTGGACTCTGTACCCGCCTGCCTGACCATTCTGCCTGCATTGACCACGAGCCTGTTAGCCATTCTGTACCACCTGGACTCTGATCTGGTTTTGACTTTGTGCCTGTCCATGGCCATTCTCTTGCCTACTTCTTTTGGATTAATGAACATTGTAAGACTCCAACCATCTGCCCCCTGTGTCTGCATCTGGGTCTCGCCTTGTGTCATGATATAGTTCCACTTTAAAACAGTTAGAGTTTAATGGCTGTGATAGGAGAACTGAGGATGGATCAACAACATTGTAGGTACTCCACAATACTAACCGAGAGTGAAAAGAAGGAAGCCTGTACAGAATACAAAATATTCCAAAACATGACTGCTGTTTGTAACAAGGCACTAAAGTTATACTGCAAAATAATTGGCAAAGCAATTCACTTTTTCACCTGAATACAAAGTGTTATGTTTGGGGCAAATCCAACACATTACTGAGTGCCGCTCTCCATATTTTCAAGCATGGTGGCTGAATCATGTTATGGTATTATTGTAATCAAGGCCTATGGCGTTTTTCAGGAGAAAATGGAATGGAGGTAAGCACAGGGGAAATCCTAGAGGAGAACCTGGTTTCCACCAAAAATGACTAAAAACACGTGTTAATTTAGTCATTATGGATAAATGGGTGAGAGGGGGAAAAATCTTTTTAATCAATTTTTTGAATTCAGGCTGTAACACAACAGAATGTGGAATAAGTCAATGGGTGTGACTACTTTCTGAAGGCACGATGTCACGACTCCTACCGAAGGTGGCTCCCCTTCCTGTTCGGGTGGAGCTCGGCGGTTGTCGTCACCGGCCTACTAGCTGCCACAGATCCCTTTTCCCCCTTTTCTGTTTATTAGTTGCACCTGTGTTTAGTTTAGGATAATTGGTTGGGCTTTATTTACCAGCCGGCTGGTTGTGCGGGATTGTTTTCAGTGTACATGTTGTACACGGCTGTAGGTCACGGTTGTCCGTGTATTTGTATTTTGCTGGACTGTTTAAGTTCCCCGTGTTTGGGGCATTTGTTTGGGTTGGTGTCGTTTCACCATTGTGGTGCAAATAAAGTAGCGCTACCCTGAACTCTCTGCTTCCTGACTTCTTCCTCCACTACACCCTGGGCGTTACACACGATCTATGGCAGCAAATAGTTAAAACATGTCAGCAAGTATTCAGTAACATACACAGCTGGCTGTATAGTAACAGTGTCAGCTTACATATTTTTTACAAACAATCGCCAAAATGAACTAGACAGTCAGGGAGAATATAATTAAATAAATGTCATGGCTTGGAGCCCCCATTCATCTTGTTGTTTGAGTCACTCAACATAAGAACATCGCATAATCAAACTCATACTTTAAAATGACTTAAACCAAATCGGAACTGTGTAGACATGATAATGGACCTGTATCAGTGGAGGCTGCTGAGGGGTAGACGGCTCATAATGTCTGGAACGGAGCGAATGGAATGGTACCATTCCGCTCCAGCCATTACCACAAGCACGTTCTCCCCAATGAATGTGCCACCAACCTCCTGTGACCTACACTATATTCAGACAGTTTCGTGACTGTCCAGCTCACTAATAATGACTAGACAGGACAAGAGTCTAAGAAGGGAAAATTGGCTCATAATGTCCGGAAGAGAGCAAATGGGATGGCTTCAAACACCTGGAAAACATGCGTTTGATGTAATTGATACCATTCCACCTATTCTGTGCCGGTCATTACCATGAGCTCGTTCTCCCCAATTAAGGTGCCACCAACCTCCTGTGACAGTCAGGGAGCATAAAAAATAAAACATTTAGAATATTTTTCTAAATCAGTACCGTCGCCCAGACCTCGTTGAGGACTGAATGCGTCCCCCGAGCCAAATGAGTTCAGTGGGAGGGGGAAAGTATTTAGTCAACCACCAATTGTGCAAGTTCTCCCACTTTAAAAGATGAGAGAGGCCTGTAATTTTCATCATAGGTACACTTCAACTATGACGGACAAAATCAGGAAAAATCCAGAAAATCACATTGTAGGATTTTTTATGAATTTATTTTCAAATTATGGTGGAAAATAAGTATTTGGTCACCTACAAACAAGCAAGTTTTCTGGCTCTCACAGACCTGTAACTTCTTCTTTAAGAGGCTCCTCTGTCCTCCACTCGTTACCTGTATTAATGGCACCTGTTTGAACTTGTTATCAGTATAAAAGACACCTGTCCACAACCTCAAACAGTCACACTCCAAACTCCACTATGGCCAAGACCAAAGAGCTGTCAAAGGACACCAGAAACAAAATGGTAGACCTGCACCAGGCTGGGAAGACTGAATCTGCAATAGGTAAGCAGCTTTGTTTGAAGAAATCAAATGTGGGAGCAATTATTAGGAAATGGAAGACATACAAGACCACTGATAATCTCCCTCGATTTGGGGCTCTACGCAAGATCTCACCCCGTGGGGTCAAAATGATCACAAGAACGGTGAGCAAAAATCCCAGAACCACACGGGGGGACCTAGTGAATGACCTGCGGAGAGCTGGGACCAAAGTAACAAAGCCTACCATCAGCAAGGGCATTGAAGATGAAACGTGGCTGGGTCTTTCAGCATGACAATGATCCCAAACACACCACCCGGGCAACGAAGGAATGGCTTCGTAAGAAGCATTTCAAGGTCCTGGAGTGGCCTAGCCAGTCTCCAGATCTCAACCCCAAAGAAAATCTTTGGAGGGAGTTGAAAGTCTGTGTTGCCCAGCAACAGCCCCAAAACATCACTGCTCTAGAGGAGATCTGCATGGAGGAATGGACCAAAATACCAGTGTGTGAAAACCTTGTGAAGACTTGCGGAAAACGTTTGACCTCTGTCATTGCCAACAAAGGGTATATAACAAAGTATTGAGATAAACTTTTGTCATTGACCAAATACTTATTTTCCACCATAATTTGCAAATAAATTCATTAAAAATGTGATTTTCTGTACTTTTTTGTTGTTGTCTGTCATAGTTGAAGTGTACTGTACCTATGATGAAAATTACAGGCCTCTCTAATCTTTTTAAGTGGGAGAACTTGCACAATTGGTGGCTGACTAAATACTTTTTTGCCCCACTGTATGTGTCTTGTATGTTATAAGGAGATACCCACTGGGTTGTGTGTAGCCTACATACCATGTCAACAAATATCAAACCTGTTGGATTTATAGAAAATATGTCAAAGAAGGTGTGCAAATTCAAAGTGGAGCAAGAGGGTGACAAATGTGTTCAAATATTCACAAACACGTGTATATACACACATGCACGGATGCATGAGTACACACACCGATAACAAACATAACAATTGTCATGTGAATCACACAAACTCTTCTCTCTATCCCAGAGTCAATAGTCAGCACACTGTCATGGGGAAAGCATCTCCCTCCAGTTGGGGGTGTGTGGGGCCCCTTAATTGCTTTATGTAATAATACACTGCAGTGCTGCTAAACCCTGCCTTCCCCATCATCTCCTTTCTTCATTAAAACACAACGTCAGCACCCCGGCAACAAAGAGACAATTCACAGAGAGGAGAAGAGGAGGCCTGGTTTGTGCGTACAGAGCAGTGTAGTGCGCAAATCGTAGGCTACACATTCAAATGACTCTTTTTCTGGAAAAATAGTAACTCATAAATAGTAACTGTTGTTGACACTTTTTTCTGTCGGGGATCAAAAGCAGAAGAGACGGGAAGGGGGGAGAGAGAGATGGAAAGATACAGCTTTGATACACTGTAGATTCCTTTATTTGTTTTCAGACGTACAATATGTCCAACTCCAAAATAGTCTAGGCTGGAAGTCAATTGATTCCAGTGTATAAATAGTCATGTCTTTGTTTACAAATAACGGTATGTTCACATCTTATTCTTTCTGGTTTTAGTAGTAGTATGGTTTAACAGTACCTAAAACCTGGCTGTAATTTTATTTGACCATGGGAAAAATAACTGCTATGTAAAAACATGAACCTTGTTCTCCCACTTAAAAAGATTAGAGAGGCCTGTAATTTTCATCATAGGTACAGTACACTTCAACTATGACAGACAACAACAAAAAAGTACAGAAAATCACATTTTTAATGAATTTATTTGCAAATTATGGTGGAGCTTTTACTCTTCATAGACAACGATTCATAATAATGAACTCTAGCTCTGCGTTGTGTCTTTAAATGGATTTCACTTTTCAAACAGTTCATGACAGAATATTTGAGGTTTTGAAGTGTTAAGCATTCTGAGACAGCGCTAGCCTCAGTCGGACCGCCCCTTGGACGGATCTGCCCCGGGGAACACTGACTTTGAAGTGTAGATTAGGGGGAGTTATTTCAATAGGCCCTAATTCCACAGTGAACGCATACGCACACTCTGTGGGATGAATGCTGAAATCGTCTGGGGGGATGGTAGGAGGGAAGTGGAGTCTTCAGAGAAAGAGAGGCCCTGTTGCACTGAGGTTCTCTCACTCTGTGTGTGTGTGTGTGTGTGTGTGTGTGTGTGTGTGTGTGTGTGTGTGTGTGTGTGTGTGTGTGTGTGTGTGTGTGTGTGTGTGTGTGTGTGTGTGTGTGTGTGTGTGTGTGTGTGTGTGTGTGTGTGTGTGTGTGTGTGTGTGTGTGTGTGCGCCTCAGTTGGGGCACCTGCACCTTTTAAGGCTTGCAGAAACAGGTATGATCTCAGGGGGGGAAATGAGTGTTAGAAGTCATTTGAATCATCTTCACAGTCATCATCATTCCTCAGAATAATTAACTTTTATTAGTATGAGAGGAGATAATCTGATGATAAAGTAGATAATAATTTGTGCTACCCTGATGAAGACAGCTTGGCTATCAAAATGTTGGCTATAAAATGATTGCATCTGAGCACCTAGTGTACGGCACTCTTTTTCTTTTTCAAGTCATATGTGCTCACACACACGCACACATACACACACACTGCACCCCCGCCGACACACACACAAGCAAACAAACAAATAAGAACTAAAAACAAAAGTGTTGTTCTGAACAACAAATGAGGCCAACCCAGATCGGTCCGGTCCGCGAGTGTGTCTTGCTAAAAGAGAAACTTAATCCAACAGCATAACTAAACAGACTGGCATATTTGCTAACAATCTTGGCTGTGGGTAATGTGCTGTGTGGGATGTTAAGGTCAACCCAGATCAATCAAGCCTTTGCTTATTTTAACCAACTGAAGTTTGAAGCGGCAAATCAATGCCTGACCACTTAAATGTTCTGTAGTTAAGTTCAAAGAGCCGCTGCGCGAAGGTGTTTGACAGGTAGTGACATGTTGAGGGGGGAAGTGGATGTAGAAGTGAGCCTGGGAACGAGGGGGAAAGGTAAAGAACCCCGAGGAACACAGAGCATGAGAAAGCGCGCAGACGGTCTATGACACAGTCTCTCCCGCTCCTCCATCTCTCACCCTTTGCCATTTTCTTTCCCCGTTCTCTTTCCCTGTTCTCTCTTTCCCCGTTCTCTCTTTCCCAGTTCTCTCTTTCCCAGTTCTCTTTCCCCGTTCTCTCGTTCCCAGTTCTCTCTTTCCTCGTTCTCTCTTTCCCCGTTCTCTCTTTCCCCGTTCTCTCTTTCCCAGTTCTCTCTTTCCCCGTTCTCTTTCCCAGTTCGCTCTTTCCCAGTTCTCTCTTTCCCCGTTCTCTCTTTCCCCGTTCTCTCTTTCCCAGTTCTCTCTTTCCCCGTTCTCTCTTTCCCCTGTTCTCTCTTTCCCAGTTCTCTCTTTCCCAGTTCTCTCTTTCCCAGTTCGCTCTTTCCCAGTTCTCTCTTTCCCCGTTCTCTCTTTCCCCGTTCTCTCTTTCCCAGTTCTCTCTTTCCCCGTTCTCTCTTTCCCCTGTTCTCTCTTTCCCAGTTCTCTCTTTCTCCGCTCCCTTTCTACATGTTCCTTTCTCTGCTTTCCCTCTTGTCTCTCACCCAGCTCTCTTTTCTTTCACTCCTCTTACTTGCTTTTTTTCTCTCTCTCATCACCCCCCTCTCCTACTTCCAACATGTTCCCAGGCCTCCCGTACTACTGCAGTGCTTGACTTGGCGGAGTGCTTGACCGCTAGGGGAGAACACTAATCATAAAAGGAAAACGATCCATCAGATCAAAGAACACACAAAGGACGAGCAGAAGAGAGTCAATACAGCAGCAGGGACCTATCTTACCATCGGTTTGGATGGTCTGCCTGTGTGAACAGTGGAATCTGGGTTAGCGAGCTGTTCTCAGTGCCACCATATCAAAATCTCATTTTATTTGTCATGTGTCGAAGTGTAGACTTTATTGTGGAATGCTTACTTACTTTCCCAACAATGCAGTTAAAAGTAAGAAAATGAGCAAATAGATAAAAATAGTAACACAAAAAAATATAACAATAATGAGCCTATATACAGGGAGTACAGGTACAGAGTCAGTGTACTGGGGTATGAGGTAGTTGGGTTGATTGAGGTAATATGTACATGTAGGTAGGGGTTGAAGAGGGTTAAACCAAGGCCTTAAACTTTTTTAAATGTTAATAAATGATGTTATGATAAACTGTAAGGTTTCTTCAGGAGACCTCTGTGTGTGTGTTAAAACCTTTTTTTGAGGGTTGTGACTTTCAGACACTATCAGAAGGCGTCTACATTCAGACTCCTGTCTGGATCCCACCGTGGTTCTCTGTTTTTTTGAGAACACAAGGCTGCCACAGACCTGATGAAACCAGCCACCTGTCAGAAGATGCTTACCCTCATTCACCTTGTTATGCCCCTATACTTGTGATGAAAGGTCCAGTTTCAGTCAAACCCACTTCTGAGCTTTTACTTGCTGATCAGATGGTTCCTGCTGTCAGGGGGAGGTTAGATTTATTAAAATGTTGTTGCTAGGGAAAGTTACGTAAGGGGGATTGGGGGGGCTATATGAGTTACAGGTTGTCTTAGACATTTTGCAGAACTTGGGGAGAGCAGTATATGTACTGTTATAGTGTACTCTGTCCCAACATCTGCCTACAATTGTATTACTAAAGGAGTATTTTAATACTTAAACAAAGAGTCTGTGTTTCCTTTCCATTACTAATGTATGTTTGATAATTATATAGACCTGATCATTTGTTGAAGAAATTGACCAACAGGGTGAAAAGGAGAAAGTCCCAGTAGCCATTTGATGAACTGTTCAGCAGTCTTATGGCTTGGGGGTAGAAGCTGTTCAGGAGCCTTTTGGTCCCAGACTTGCCGCTCCAGTACCACTTTCCGTGCGGCAGCGGGGAACAAACTGTGACTTGGGTGGCTGGAGTCTTTGACCATTTTTGGGGCCTTCCTCTGACACCGCCTGGTTAGAGGTCCTGGTTGACAAGGGAGCTCGGCCCCAGTGATGTTCTGGGCCATACGCACTACCCTCTGTAGCACCTTGTGGTCGGGCGCCGAGCAGCAGCCAGTCAAGACGCTCTCCCTGGTGTAGCTGTATAACTTTTTGAGGATCTGAGGTCCCATGCCAAATCTTTTCAACCTCTTGAGGGGGAAGAGGCATGATAGGTCCTTAGTGACGTGGACACAGAGGAACTTGAATCTCTTGACCGTCTCCACTGTAGCCTCCTCAATTTGAAAGGGGGGCATGCTCGGCCCCCCGTTTCCTGTAGTCCACGATCAGCTCCTTCGTCTTTCTGACGTTGAGGTTGATATGGTGTTTGTGTGTGTACAGTGGAAGCTGAACTACAGAGCTATTCTCTGTGTCACCCTGTGGTTGACTTGCATCCATTTGAACTTCCTCTGCAAGAGACAGCACAAATAGATCTGGGGATCAGGCTCATAGTTGACATGAGAGGTAGGTCAAAAGTATTGCAATATACGGGGAATAAAGTGTTATTTGGGATTCAACCTGTGACTGGGAATGGAGATTCCCTTACCGCTCTGAGGCAAACTATTGTGCTGATGTGACATTATTTTCCAAATAAAGTCAGTGGGAAATGTCTGGTTTTCGTAGCTCACCAAGAGAGCCAGGGGAATCCTAGGTAGGGAGGGAGAAAGGATGGAGGGATAGGGCAGCGAGCCACCCAGACAGACCTATAGGCTCTGGAATGCTGCACACTCCACTTCCCTTGCCAGAGTCAACACTCATTAATTAGTTGTTTCCAACTGTGTGTTTGTGCTTGTTATAATGACGGGGACAGGCATGGCTGGGGATGGGGTAGGCGCACTCATCTCTGGAGGAGAGCAGGAGCAGGTTACAGTAATTCCAGAATTGCAGTGTTGTAGAATTTTTTTAATGGATTCTACACACCTACAGCATACTGCGTGCACAATTATTAGGCAAATTGTATTCATTTGATTCTTCAACAAACACAATGCTCTCAGTCAATCCAAAATGTTATTGAACCTCAAACCTGAATGTTTAACAAAGGAAATGTGAGTTTTGTCTTTCTCAGTGGAATATAGAATGGTGTAAACATTTATTAGACAACTATTAGTAGTGCAGAATTATTAGGCAACTAAATTACAAAAATAACTTCTCCGAACTCAATGATTTATTCTCAATTTTTAGAGTAAGTGTAACAAATAAGTAACACAAAATGACAATTAAATAACATTTTTGGCCTTTCAAAAATATTCAGTGACCAATATAGCCGCCCTTCTTTTCAATGACTGCCATGAGCCTTCCATCCATGGAGTCTGTCAGTTTCTTGATCTGTTGACGATGGACTTTCGCCGAAGCAGCAACCACAGCCTCGCAACTGCTGTTCCAAGAGGTGTATTGTCTTCCCTCACTGTAAATCTCACGTTTCAGATGGGCCCACAAGTTCTCAACAGGATTTAAGTCAGGTGTGGAAGGGGGCCACGGTCATTATTCGGGCATCTTTGAGGCCCTTACTGGCTAGCCAAGCAGTGGAGTACTTGGATGCATGTGATGAAGCATTGTCCTGCATAAAGATCATGGCCTTCTTGAATGCTGAGGACTTCTTCCTGTACCACTGCCTGAAGAAAGTATCTTCCAGAAACTGGCAGTAGGTTTGGGAGTTGAGTTTCAGTCCATCTTCAACCTGAAAAGGTCCAACTACCTCATCCTTAATGATAGCAGCCCATACCAGTACCCCTCCTCCTCCTTGCTGGCGCCTGTGGTGCCCTGTGTCCATTACTGATCCAGCCATGGGCCCATCCATCTGGTCCATCAAGAGTCACTCTCATTTCCTCTGTCCATAAAATCTTAGAAAAATCTGTCTTCAGGAATGTCTATGCCCAATTTTGACGCTTCAACTTGTGAATTTTATTCAGTTTCAGCCTTCTTGACCTGTGTTCTTCAACCCTGGTCCGGAGATTCATAAACTGTGCAGGCATTTGTTCCAGCTAGGGTTGCAAAGCTACCAGTAATTTACCAAAGTTAACAGAATCTTCTTAAATGTTTGTAATTAATCGGTACTCTATGGCAACTTTGGTAATTTAAACATGAATAACACATTTTTTTGTATTCATATATAATACTCCTTTTTAAATCTGTGTCCATATGTTTCTAGTGGATAGACCATATGGTCTATCCACTAGACCCTGGTCAGTCCCTGGATGGGAGACCAGATGCTGCTGGAAGTGGTGTTGGAGGGCCAGTAGGAGGCACTCTTTCCTCTGGTCTAAAAAATATCCCAATGCCCCAGGGCATTGGTACCCTACACACTGCCCTGTGTAGGGTGCCGTCTTTCGGATGGGACGTTAAATGGGTGTCCTGACTCTCTGAGGCCATTAAAAAAATCCCATGGCACTTATTGTAAGAGTAGGGGTGTTAACCCTGGTGTCCTGGGGGTGTTAACCCTGGTGTCCTGGCTAAATGCCCAACCTGGCCTTCAAACCATCACGGTCACCTAATAATCCCCAGTTTACAATTGGCTCTTTCATCCCCCTCCTATCCCCTGTAACTATTCCCCAGGTCGTTGCTGTAAATGAGAAAGTGTTCTCAGTCAACTTAACTGGTAAAATAATGGATAAATAAAAAAATAAAAAATATGGTTCAAGAGAAAATAGCCTAATTAATGAAAAAAAGTACCAAATCAACAACGTGCATTATTTTCTATGAATTTCGTACATCTCTTACAATTACTGACTTATTTCACAACTGCCACCAATTTGGTGCATTTACAACAAAGACATAAACATAGTATTAAAAAAGTGCTAAAAATAATATATAATATATTATAATATAATATATCGGAAGTTTACATACACCTCAACCAAATACATTTGAACTCAGTTTTTCACAATTGCTGACATTTAATCCTTGTGAAAAAATGCCCTGATATAGGTCAGTTAGGATCACCACTTTATTTTAAGAATGTGAAATGTCAGAATAATAGTAGAGTAAATGATTTATTTCAGCTTTTATTTATTTCATCACATTCCCAGTGGGTCAGAAGTTTACATACACTCAGTTAGTATTTGGTACTATTGCCTTTAAATTGTTTAACTTGGTTCAAACGTTTTGGGTAGCATTCCACAAGTTTCCCACAATAAGTTGGGTGCATTTTGGCCCATTCCTCCTGACAGAGCTGATGTATCTGAATCAGGTTTGGAGGCCTCCTTGCTCGCACACACTTTTCAGTTCTGCCCACAAATGTTCTTTAGGATTGAGGTCAGGGCTTTGTGATTTTCCACTCCAATACCTTGACTTTGTTGTCCTTAAACCATTTTGCCACAACTTTGGAAGAATGCTTGGTGTCATTGTCCATTTGGAAGACCCATTTTGCAACCAAGCTTTAACTTCCTGACTGAAGTCTTCAGATGTTGCTTCAATATATCCACGTAATTTTCCTCCCTCATGAGGCCATCTATTTCATCAAACCAGAGGACATTTCTCGAAAAACTACGATATTTGTCTCCATGTGCAGTTACAAAGCGTAGTCTGGATTTTTATGGAGGTTTTTGAGAAGTGGCTTCTTCCTTGCTGAGCGGCCTTTCAGGTTGTTGACATAGGACTCGTTTTACGGTGGATAGAGATACTTTTGTAGATGTTTCCTCCAGCATCTTCTGAAGGTCCTTTGCTGTTGTTCTAGGATTGATTTGCACTTTTCGCACCAAAGTACACTCATCTCTAGGAGACAGAACGCTTCTCCTTCCTGAGCGGTATGATGGCTGCGTGGTCCCATGGTGTTTATACTTGCACGCTATTGTTTGTACAGATGAAAATAGTTCCTTCAAGCATTTGGAAATTGCTCCCAAGGATGAACCAGACTTGTGGAGGTCTACAATTTTTTTCTTTTCAGTTTCCCAAGGTGTCAAGCAGAGGCGCTGAGTTTGAAGGTATGCCTTTAAATACATCCACAGGTACACCTCCAATTGACTCAAATTATGTCAATTAGCCTATCATAAGCTATCAAAACCATGACATCATTTTCTGTAATTTTCCAAGCTGTTTAAAGGCACAGTCAAGTTAGTGTATGTAAACTTCTGACCCACTGGAATTGTGATACAGTGAAATATAAGTGAAATAATCTGTCTGTAAACAATTGTTGGAAAAATGACTTGTGTCATGCACAAAGTAGATGTCCTAACCAAGATGCCAAAACTATAGTTTGTTAACTAGAAATTTGTGGAGTTGTTGAAAAACAAGTTAATGACTCCAACCTAAGTGTATGTAAACTTCCGACTTCAACTGTATATATATATGGCCAGGTCGCAGTTGCAAATGAGAACTTGTTCTCAACTAGCCTACCTGGTTAAATAAAGGTAAGGTAATAAACTAAGTATATTTAGGATCATGTTTTACAGCTTTGTCATTCTAGGTTTTTTTTATTCTTACTTGATTATTTTATATATTCTAGCTCCTGAGTGGTGCAGCGGTCTAAGGAACTGCATCTCAGCGCAGGAGGTGTCTCTATAGCACCTGGTTCGAATCCAGGCTGTGATTGGGAGTTCCATAGGTTGGAGCACAATTTGCCTAGCTTCATCTGGATTTGGCCTGAGTAGGCAGTCATTGTAAATTAGAATTTGTTCTTAACTGACTTGCCTAGTTAAATAACAATTGTTATCCCAAAAACTTGAAAGCTACCAACATTCTGGTAGTTTACAAGTTTCCAGTATCATACTCTCACTTTGCAAACTTAGTTCCAGCCCAACACACCTGGTTAAGCGAATTAAGAAGTGGGTTGGAATAAATGTCAGTACAGCCTATGGGTCTCCAGGAATTAAACAACATTCTGCTCTGAAGTCAATCCAGGTTGGAGATGAGGACATGACACAACAAATCAACTATGGGATATCCTCCCCGTACACTTTCCTCAGGATTTTAGGCTACAGCTTTTAGTTTGGAGATCTGTTGACATGTGATATCTACATCCTATGGGATTATTGTTAGTCTGGACTACTGTTTTAAGTGTGATATGAGATATCGACATCCTATAGGGGGAATGGTAGTTTCACAACCCACTAAGCTGGTGTCAACTTGTTCCTCGAGGTGCCACTCATTTTGGATTTTAGTAGCTACTGACAGCTAGGCTCATCTAGAATGATTTACTGTCAACTTAGCAGATCGGAACCCCTGGTTTCCTGCAGGGCAGTAGTTTGCAATCCAAGCCAGGACTAGAAGAGAAGACATGTTTAAACTCATTATATTGAATAGTCGTTAATATACAGTGGTAGATTTTACCATTAGGCAGAAGAGGCAATTGTCTCAGGCCTCACTTCCTCAAGGGATCTTGTGTGCTGGACACAAGAAAACCTGTTTAGTTTCTTTATAATTTCTCAGTTTAAGGCCCGTCCATGCTCCGCAAGCTGCAGCAATGGGGTGCTATCAGAGCGTGGCAGAAAAAATTAAATCATCATTCTTACTTTTTATTTTAACAGAGTAATTACTTAAATTAAGGAATTTCTTTAGTAAAAAGACAGGTACTGCTGATTATACTGCCATCATTGTCGAGGCAGATGACATGAACAGTCGGAAAGTATTCAGACCCCTTGACTTTTTCCACATTTTGTTACGCTACAGCCTTATGATGTAATAGGTTAAATTGTTTTTCCCCCTCATCAATCTACACACAATACCCCATTATGACAAAGCAAAAACGGGTTTAGAGTTTTTTGCTAATTTATATATATATGTTAAACTGAAATATCACATTCAGACCCTTTACTCAGTACTTTGTTGAATAACCTTTGGCAGCGATTACAAGCCTCAAGTCTTCTTGGGTATGAAACTACCAAGCTTGGTAAACCTGTATTTGAAGAGTTTCTCCCATTCTTCCCTGCAGATCCTCTCAAGCTCTGTCAGGTTGGATGGGGAGCATTGCTGCACAGCTATTTTTAGGTCTCTCCAGAGATGTTCGATAGGGTTCAAGTACAGGCTATGGCTGGGCCACTCATGAACATTCTAGGAAGAGTCTTGGTGGTTCCAAACTTATTCCATTTAAGAAATCATGGAGGCCACTGTGTTCTTGGGGACCTTCAATGCTGCAGAAATGTTTTTGGTACCCTTCCCCAGATTTGTGCCTCGATGCAATCCTGTCTCGGAGCTCTTACGGACAATTCCTTCGACCTCATGGCTTGGGTTTTTAGCTCGGACATGCACTTTCAACTGTGGGACCTTATATAGAAAGGTGTGTGCCTTTCCAAATCATGTCCAATCAATTGAATTTACCACAGGTGGACTCCAATCAAGTTGTAGAAGCATCTCAAGGATGATCAATGGGAACAGGATGCACCTGAGCTCAATTTCAAGTCTCATAGCAAAGGGACTGAATACTTAAGTAAATAAGGTATCTGTTTATTGTTAATGTGCAAACATTTCTAAAAATCTGTTTTCGCTTTGTCATTATGGGCAATTGTGTGTAGATTAATGAGTGAAAATATTTGATTAAATCAACTTTAGAATAAGACTAACGTAAGAAAATACTTTCCGAATGCACTGTATGTGTAGCCCATGTAGAGTACCAGTCAAACGTTTGGACACGTACTCAGTCAATGGTTTTGCTTTATTTGTACTACTTTACTATTATTTGTAGAATAATAGTAAAGACATCAAAACTATGAAATAACACATATGGAATCATGTAGTAAATATATTTTCGATTTTATATTCTTCAAAGTAGCCACCCTTTGCCTTCATCCCAGCTTTGCACACTCTTCAAATCAAATCAAAGTTTGTCTCGTGTGCCGAATATAACAGTAGACCTTACAGTGAAATGCTTACTTACAGGCTCTAACCAATAGTGCAAAAAAGGTATTTGGTAAACAATAAGTAAGTAAAGAAATAAAAACAACAGTAATGAGACAGTCTATATACAGTAGCGAGGCTATACAAGTAGTGAGACTACATACAGACACCGGTTAGTCAGGCTCATTGAGGTAGTATGTACATGTAGATATGGTTAAAGTGACTATGCATATATGATGAACAGAGACTAGCAGTAGCGTAAAAGAGGGGTTGGCGGGTGGCGGGACACAATGCAAATAGCCCGGTTTGTCAATGTGCGGGAGCCCTGGTTGGTCGGGCCAGTTGAGGTAGTATGTACATGAATGTATAGTTAAAGTGACTATGCATATATGATAAACAGAGAGTAGTAGCAGCAGCGTAAAAAGAGGGGTTGGGGAGGTAGACAATGTACCCGGTAGCCGATTACCTGTTCAGGAGTCTTATGGCTTAGGGGTAGAATCTGTTCAGGAGCCTTTTGGTCCCAGACTTGGCGCTCCAGTACCACTTTCACCGCCTGGTGTAGAGGGCCTGGATGGCAGGTAGCTTAGCCTCAGTGATGTACTGGGCGTTACGCACGACCCTCTGTAGTTCCTTCCGGTCGGAGGCCGAACAATTGCGTACCAGGCAGTGATGCAACCAGTGATACTCTCGATGTTGCAGCTGTAGAATCTTTTGAGGATTCAGGACCTATGCCAAATCTTTTTAGTTTCCTGAGGGGGAATAGGCTTTGTCGTGCCCTCTTCACGACTGTCTTGGTGTGTCTCATCTGTCTTGGCATTGTCTCAACCAGCTTCACCTGGAATGATTTTCCAACAGTCTTGAAGGAGTTCCCACATTCGCTGAGCACTTGTTCGCTGCTTTTCCTTCACTCTGCGGTTCAGCCCTTACACAGCCTGGAGGTGTGTTGAGTCATTGTACTGTTGAAAAACAAATGATTGTCCCACTAAGTGCAAACCAGATGGGATGGAGTATCGCTGCAGAATGCACCGTGAAGCATGGAGGAGTGTGCATTGAATCCTAAAGTCACTGACAGTGTCACCAGCAAAGCACCCCCACAATATCATACCTTCTCCTCCATGCTTCACCACGGTGGGAACCACACATGCAGAGATCATCCGTTCACCTACTCTGCGTCTCACAAAGACATGGCGGTTGGAACCAAAAATCTCAAATTTGGACTCATCAGACCAAAGAACAGATTTCCACCGGTCTAATATTCATTGCTTGTGTTTCTTGGCTCAAGCAGTCTCTTTTTAATGGTGTCCTTTAGTCATGGTTTCTTTGCAGTAATTCGACCATGAAGGCCTGATTCACGCAGCCTCCTGTGAATAGTGTCTGGTACTTGTATCTTCTGAGGCTGGTAACTAACAAACTTATCCTCTGCAGCAGAGGTAACTCTGGGTCTTCCATTCCCGTGGCGGTCATCATGAGAGCCAGTTTCATCATAGCGCTTGATGGTTTTTGAGACTGCACTTGAAAAAACATTCAACATTCTTAAAATGTTCCAGATTGACTGAATTTCATGGCTTATAGTAATGATGGACTGTTATTTATCTTTATTTGAGCTGTTCTTGCAATAATAAGAACTTGGTATTTTACCAAATAGGGCCATCTTCTGTATACCACAACACAACTGATTAGCTCAAACTCATTAAGGAAAGCAAATCCACAAATTAACTTGTGACAAGTCCACCCCTGCTAATATAAAACTTAGTACATGAGGCTCACACTGAAACTCAGCAATGCATTCTTGCCTTCCTAACCATCTTAAATAAACATGCCCCATTCAAGAAATGTAGAACCAGGAACAGATATAGCCCTTGGTTCTCCCCAGACCTGACTGCCCTTAACCAACACAAAAACATCCTATGGCGTTCTGCATTAGCATCGAACAGCCCCCGTGATATGCAGCTGTTTAGGGAAGCTAGAAACCATTATACACAGGCAGTTAGAAAAGCCAAGGCTAGCTTTTTCAAGCAAACACACTAACTCAAAAAAGTTCTGGGACACTGTAAAGTCCATGGAGAATAAGAACACCTCCTCCCAGCTGCCCACTGCACTGAAGATAGGAAACACTGTCACCACTGATAAATTCACCATAATTGAGAATTTCAATAAGTATTTTTCTACGGCTGGCCATGCTTTCCACCTGGCTACTCCTACCCCGGTCAACAGCACTGCACCCCCAACAGCAACTCGCCCAAGCCTTCCCCATTCCTCCTTCTCCCAAATCCATTCAGCTGATGTTCTGAAAGAGCTGCAAAATCTGGACCCCTACAAATCAGCCGGGCTAGACAATCTGGACCCTTTCTTTCTAAAATGATCTGCCGAAATTGTTGCCACCCCTATTACTAGCCTCTTTAACCTCTCTTTCGTGTCGTCTGAGATTCCCAAAGATTGGAAAGCAGCTGCAGTCATCCCCCTCTTCAAAGGGGGGGGGGGCAGTCTTGACCCAAACTGCTACAGACCTATATCTATCCTACCATGCCTTTCTAAGGTCTTCGAAAGCCAAGTCAACAAACAGATTACCGACCATTTCGAAGCTCACCATACCTTCTCTGCTATGCAGTCTGGTTTCAGAGCTGGTCATGGGTGCACCTCAGCCACGCTCAAGGTCCTAAACGATATCTTAACCGCCATCGATAAGAAACATTACTGTGCAGCCGTATTCATTGATCTGGCCAAGGCTTTCGACTCTGTCGAACACCACATCCTCATCGGCAGACTCAACAGCCTTGGTTTATCAAATGATTGCCTCACCTGGTTCACCAATTACTTCTCTGATAGAGTTCAGTGTCAAATCGGAGGGTCTGCTGTCCGGACCTTTGGCAGTCTCTATGGGGGTGCCACAGTGTTCAATTCTTGGACCGACTCTTCTCTGTATACATCAATGAGGTCGCTCTTGCTGCTGGTGAGTCTCTGATACACCTCTACGCAGACGACACCATTCTGTATACTTCCGGCCCTTCTTTGGACACGGTTAACAACCCTCCAGGCAAGCTTCTCAATGCCATACTCCTTCCGTGGCCTCCAATTGCTCTTAAATTCAAGTAAAACTAAATGCACGCTCTTCAACCGATCGCTACCTGCACCTACCCGCCTGTCCAACATCACTACTCTGGACGGCTCTGACTTAGAATACGTGGACAACTACAAATACTTAGGTGTCTGGTTAGACTGTAAACTCTCCTTCCAGACCCATATCAAACATCTCCAATCCAAAGTTAAATCTAGAATTGGCTTCCTATTTCGCAACAAAGCATCCTTCACTCATGCTGCCAAACATACCCTTGTAAAACTGACCATCCTACCAATCCTCGACTTTGGCGATGTCATTTACAAAATAGCCTCCAATACCCTACTCAACAAATTGGATGCAGTCTATCACAGTGCAATCCGTTTTGTCACCAAAGTCCCATATACTACCCACCATTGCGACCTGTACGCTCTCGTTGGCTGGCCCTCATTTACATTACATTTAAGTCATTTAGCAGACGCTCTTATCCAGAGCGACTTCATACTCGTCGCCAAACCCACTGGCTCCATGTCATCTACAAGACCCTGCTAGGTAAAGTCCCCCCTTATCTCAGCTCGCTGGTCACCATAGCATCTCTCACCTGTAGCACACGCTCCAGCAGGTATATCTCTCTAGTCACCCCCAAAACCAATTCTTTCTTTGGCCGCCTCTCCTTCCAGTTGTCTGCTGCCAATGACTGGAACGAACTACAAAAATCTCTGGAACTGGAAACACTTCTCTCTCACTATAGCTTTAAGCACCAACTGTCAGAGCAGCTCACAGATTACTGCACATAGCCCACCTATAATTTAGCCCAAACAACTACCTCTTTCCCAACTGTATTTTATTTATCTATTTTGCTCCTTTGCATCCCATTATTTTTATTTCTACTTACTTATTTCTGCACATTCTTCCATTGCAAAACTACCATTCCAGTGTTTTACTTGCTATATTGTATTTACTTTGCCACCATGGCCTTTTTTGCCTTTACCTCCCTTCTCACCTCATTTGCTCACATTGTATATATACTTGTTTATACTGTATTATTGACTGTATGTTTGTTTTACTCCATGTGTAACTGTGTCGTTGTATGTGTCGAACTGCTTTGCTTTTTCTTGGCCAGGTCACAATTGTAAATGAGAACTTGTTCTCAACTTGCCTACCTGGTTAAATAAAGGTGAAAAAAAAATGAAAAAAAAAAATTCTTACTAGGCAACCGCATTTTAAACAGCTGAATTAAAATGTTAAAAACAACTGTGGCCACAACAATGGGACTGTCCTCAGATACAATCGTCTCTTGTAAGATGATCTGTCACTATTATTTTACACATTTTGTTTGAATGTTATTGCCTTCAGTTTAAAAACAATAATTCTCCTTCATCCTATTGTTTTACTGTAAAATGTCACAATTTACAATGTGCTTTCAATAAAGTTTTATTTGATTGATTTGTACACAATTAGTGGCGTTCAGTCAAGTTTTGGCAAGAGGGGACCATATCAATCCATAACTTTCAGAGTGATCAGTGTAGTTTCTCAGTTGACCAGAGGGTAGTATGACTTCACATGGGAGGACTGCTCTAGAAAGATGGGGAGAAGTGACTAAATCAAGCATTTAGATGTTTCACAGAAGTTAGTACTTATTTTGAAAGCAGAAAACAATATTGGATTGCTAAAGCACAAGAGAGAACTTAGTTTACTTTTATTGTAAAACCAGTTGACATTATAAAAAAGATTAAATAGTTGTCATGATGCGCCCTTTGCTAAGTGTTCCTATAATAATAATAATATATGCCATTTAGCAGACGCTTTTATCCAAAGCGACTTACAGTCATGTGTGCATACATTCTACGTATGGGTGGTCCCGGGGATTGAACCCACTACCCTGGCGTTACAAGCGCCATGCTCTACCAACTGAGCTACAGAAGGACCACTCCTCCCATTGGTTGCTCAGGTAACATCCCAAATGGCACCCTATTCCCCATTTAGTGCACTACTTTTGACCAGGGTGCATATAGGAAATAGGGTGCCATTTGGGACAAAACTTCTGGCCTCTAGAGGACCTGTGAGCAGAGGTTTGGTTCACATTGAAACCTGCCAAATAGATTATATATTGTACCCCCTGAGAAAAGCCAGCCTTTCCTCAAACCACCAGAAAAAAATAAATACAATACACAAATATTGTAGACAGCATGTCAGTGTTTCCATTTCTGTGTATATTGTTTCCTTGATGTTTGCGGTGGAATCTGCTTGGGTTTAAAACCCCAGTCACACATACCCTAGAGGAGCTGTCTGTCTGACACTGGGCCTCGGCCTTGACTGGTTAGAGTTAAGTCCAGGGTCCGTATTCATAAAATGTCTCAGTGTATGAGGGCTGATCTAGGATCAGTTGCCTTTTAGATCCTAATGAATACAAATATAAATCGACAGTGGGTACCCGTTCCTAGATCAGCACTGCTCTGTTCACAGCTTGAATCCAGAGTGTAGGGCCACCACTCCTCCTGTCAGGTTGTGGTAGCGGACAGAAAATAACCCTGCATCCTCAATCATTTGTTTGAATGTGTCCTGTAGAGGGAGAGAAGAGGAGAGAGAAACAGTTAAGTAAAAACATACAGCAAAACTTAAGTTTACAAACATACACAATATTCAATGTAATTTAGTCAGGCAGTATTTGAAGAAAATACTTTGAGAAATCTATTCAGCACAATTATGGCCACCAAAGGGCCAGACAGAATAGGTGCAGAAGGATGATTAAATCATTCATTCTTACCTGGTCTGGGAACTTCCTGATGCTCTCCACCAGGTACTGATAGGACTTCCAGTCGCCAGCGATCACCTCCCCCAGCACTGGGATCATCTGGAAACTGTAGGCATCGTAGAGCCTGGCCAGCAGGGGGTTGGTGACTTTACTGAACTCCAGACACATGAACCTTCCCCCTGGCTTCAGCACCCGTACAGCCTCCTGTAGAGCCTGGAAATAAGACGGAGGAAAAACATTTCATTTGATCATTTTAGGTAAGTATTGGCCCATAGAAGAGTTTTATATTTGGCTACCTTATCAAGTTTGATTTCTGGTGTACAACGAATGCAAGATGAATTACAAATGTTTATTTCCTTGCCTGCCAGGAGTACACTGAAATTAAGTGGATTGAGAAGGATTACCAGGTCTATGTGGGTGACATTACGGATGCCAAAAGCAATGGTATACACGTCAAACTGGTCATCATCGAAAGGCAGTTCCTCTGCATCTCCTACCACCCAGGACAGACCTGTGGCACACACACACACACACACACACACACACACACACACACACACACACACACACACACACACCAGTCAAGCCAAAAGAAATCATGAGCACTTATTGAGAGCACAGTCCACAGACATGTCTAATGAGGGTAATATGGTGTACTAAAGAAAGGTAGTAAATGGAGGGTAATATGGTGTACTAAAGGAAGGTAGTAAATGGAGGGTAATATGGTGTACTAAAGAAAGGTAGAAAATGGAGGGTAATATGGTGTACTAAAGAAAGGTAGAAAATGGAGGGTAATATGGTGTACTAAAGAAAGGTAGTAAATGGAGGGTAATATGGTACACTAAAGAAAGGTAGTAAATGGAGGGTAATATGGTGTACTAAAGAAAGGTAGTAAATGGAGGGTAATATGGTGTACTAAAGAAAGGTAGTAAATGGAGGGTAATATGGTGTAGTAAAGAAAGGTAGTAAATGGAGGGTAATATGGTGTACTAAAGAAAGGAAGTAAATGGAGGGTGATACTGTGCATATAAATAATATAGATAGTAGCCTGACTAATCAGTGGGTGAGATGATACACCAGATAATGTACAATTCAATAAAACATTTCCAATTAAAATCGCCCTACCACTACTGACGCCCATGCTCTCCGCTTTCTGTTTGCCCACTTTTAGCATCTCCTTGTTGATGTCACAGACTACAGCCCTGGAATCTCTGGCCTCAGTCTCCATTCCCTCCGTGGGGGTCGTGTAGCTGGTTGAGATCTCCTGCCAGGAGGGGGTCTGGTTGGCCCGGGCAGTCCGCTGTGCAACACGCTCCTGCTGAGACCTCACATAGTTCAGGAATCTGAAGGAGATGTCACCTGGAGGTGCAAAGTTGAAGTGATTTATTTGAATTGGCAGAGAAAAATTGAGTTACAAGTGTGTAACCAGTGGGATGTGAACAAAACATGCGCTTACAAGTCTACAGCAGGGCTAGCTCACCACGAGAGTCGAATTCAAAAAGCACCTGTGCTACATAAGGACTACTGTTATGAACACTGAATAAGAAGCCTACCGGTTCCTCCAGCTACGTCCAGTAGGCGTATGCCTGGCTGGGGGTTCATAACGTGGAGTAGCATGTCCTTCCAGAGCCGGTGGACCCCCAGACTCATAGCATCATTCATCACATCATACTTCTGGGCCACGCTCTCAAACACCTTGTAAACTGGAGATACAGGTGAAGGTTTGAACACAGATGAATAGGGGAAACCTACTCTATAACTATACAAATCTCTGGGTTAACATTTTGAAGGAAGAGTCGATATCAGGGACTGGGAATAAAGCCCACATTACGCCAGCATTGGGGCATGCACGGCTAACCGTGGCAAAAGAGTTAGAGGGGGGGGGGGGGCATGTACGAGTTGGGGGGGCATGTAGACTAACTTACCCACGCGGATCGTTGTAGGGCAAGGTTAACAATCGATTTTCAAGCGAGATAACATTAACTAAATTAGAGGTAAAATGGTTTGCCTCTACAGACTTTGAGATACATTTGCAATGAACATACAATCCAAAATCGGGCATTAATGTCCAACTGAACCAACAAGCTAGGCGTATCAATGAATAAATATCTGAGCAGCCTTAACGTAGCTACCTAACGTTAACGTTACCTCTCTCTGCCTTCTCTCCTTCGGACACAGTCTCGAAGCCGAAATGTGTACTTTTGTCCGCGGCACCATCGCTGAAGCATCGACAAGCTGAAAGATTCGAAGGGCAACTTGAACTGACTATTCGAACAGACACACTGCTATTGATAGTTCGAAAAGCATCACGAACTATTCTCCGAGGGAGCAACATAATGGAAGCGGCCATGCTATTTTTCTTCTTCTGTTGGCTTTATGGCGGACTACAACTCAACAAGGTCTATTGCCGCCACCAACTGGACGGGTTGAAAAAACAAGGTAAAAGAAAACCCATACGACCTTAACTCAACCCAAATAAAAATCAGTGCCCAATTGTCATACTTGAGTAAAAGTAAAGATTCCTTAATAGAACACGACTAAAGGAAAAGTGAAAGTCACCCAGTAAAATACTTATTGCGTAAAAGTCTAAGTATTTGGTTTTAAATCTACTTAAGTATCGAAGGTAAAAGTATAAATCGTTTCAAATTGCTTGTATTAAGCAAACCAGACGGCACAATTGTATTTTATTTTTTAAATTTACGGATAGCCAGGGACACATTCCGACACAGACATCATTTACAAACGAAGCATTTATGTTTCGTGAGTCCGCCAGATCAGAGGCAGTAGGGTAGACCAGGGATGGTCTCTTGATAAGTGCGTGAATTGGACCATATTCCTGTCCAGGTAAGCATTCAAAATGTATCAACTACTTTTGGGTGACAGAGAAAATGTAGGAGTAAACATTACATTATTTTATTGTCAAAATATAAATAGTAAAGTAAAGTACAGACACCCTAAAAAACAACTTCAGTGTACTTTAAAGTATTTTTACTTAAGTACTTTACACCACTGATAAAAATAGTACGTTGACAAAACCAAACCATAACTCCACTTCCTTCCTTCAAATCCCATGTCTCGCTTCTCATGCTCTAGGTCCTGAAAGAGTGGTACGGCTTGTGACAATACTCCATGCAACTCCTCCGCCGAGAAATCTTTCCTTTCAGTCCCAAGAACCGCTCCGCCGAATCCACAATAATATCTATTTTCCTGGAATTCCACCTTGGCAGTGCCAACAATCACCATAGCTATAAAGGCCACAAAGTCGACCTTGTTACACTTTAAAATATCTGGGTTCTGTTGGTGAAAGGCAATCCCTGCAGCCTGCAGTTTTTATTTTATTTAACCTTTATTTAACTAGGCAAGTCAGTTAAGAACAAATTCTTATTTACAATGACAGCTTACCCTGGCCAAACCCGGTCAACACTGGGCCAATTGTGTGCTGGGATGCAGTGTACACTGGGATGCAGTTTCTTAAACCACTGCGCCACTCTGGAGCCCAGTGAAGGCCTATCCACCACCACAGACTCTTCAGGAGCACCATTCAAACCCTCAACCCTTTTAACAGACGCTGCATATGAAATGCTCTGGACAGCCCTAACTTTGGCCACCTCATTCTCTTTCATCCTTATCGGGCATTCGAAAGACGTGGCTTCATGGTTCCCACCACAATTGAAACATGTCACATTTTCATCACTTTTAAAACACATCAAATCAAATCAAAAGTATGTATATAGCCCTTCGTACATCAGCTGATATCTTAAAGTGCTGTACAGAAACCCAGCCTAAAACCCAAAATGGCAAGAAATGCAGGTGTAGAAGCACGGCGGCTAGGAAAAACTCCCTAGAAAGGCCAGAACCTAGGAAGAAACCTAGAGAGGAACCAGGCTCTGAGGGGTGGCCAGTCCTCTTCTGGCTGTGCCGGTACATGGCCAAGATGTTGAAACGTTCATAGATGACCAGCAGGGTCAAATAATAATCACAGTGGTTGTAGAGGGTACAACAGGTCAGCACCTCTGCAGTAAATATCAGTTGGTCAGGGTTCCATAGCCGCAGGCAGAACAGTTTAAACTGGAGCAGAAGCACGACCAGGTGGACTAGGGACAGCAAGGAGTCATCAGGACAGGTAGTCCTGAGGCATGGTGTTAGGGCTCAGGTCCTCAGAGAGAAGAGAAAAAGAGAACGAGAGAGAGAGAGAATTAGAGGGAGCATACTTAAATTCACACAGGTCACCGGATAAGACAGGAGAAATACTCCAGATATAACAAACTGACCCTAGCCCCCCGACACAAACTATTGCAGCGTAATTACTGGAGGCTGAGACAGGAGGGGTCAGGAGACACTGTGGCCCCGTCCGACTATACACCCTGACAGGGCCAATCAGGCAGGATATAGCCCCACACAATTTGCCAAAGCACAGCCTCCATAGCACTAGAGGGATATCTTCAACCACCAACTTACTACTCTGAGATAAGTCTGAGTATAGCCCACAAAGATCTTCCCCACGGTTCGAAACCGAGGGGAGGGCGCCAACTAGAGTTCGACCGATTAATCGGAATGGCCGATTAATTAGGGCCGATTTCAAGTTTTCATAACAATTGGAAATCTGTATTTTTGGACACCAATTTGGCCAATTTTTTTTATTTTTTTTATTTTTTTACACCTTTATTTAATCTTTATTTAACTAGGCAAGTCAGTTAAGAACGCATTCTTATTTTCAATGACGGCCTAGGAATGGTGGGTTAACTGCCTTGTTCAGGGGCAGAATGACAGATTTTGACCTTGTCAGCTCAGGGATTCAATCTTGCAACCTTAGAGTTAACTAGTCCAACGCTCTAACCACCTGCCTTTCATTGCACTCCACGAGGAGCCTGCCTGTTACGCGAATGCAGTAAGCCAAGGTAGGTTGCTAGCTAGCATTAAACTTATCTTATAAAAAACAATCAATCAATCATAATCACTAGTTAACTACACATGGTTGATGATATTACTCGTTTATCTAGCGTGTCCTGCATTGCATATAATCGATGCGGTGCGTATCGTTGCTCCAATGTGTGCCTAAATATAAATATCAATGCCTTTCTTAAAATCAATACACAGAATTACACTACTCAAAAAATAAAGGGAACACTTAAACAACACAATGTAACTCCAAGTCAATCACACTTCTGTGAAATCAAACTGTCCACTTAGGAAGCAACACTGATTGACAATAAATTTCACATGCTGTTATGCAAATGGAATAGACAACAGGTGGACATTATAGGCAATTAGCAAGACACCCCCAATAAAGGAGTGGTTCTGCAGGTGGTGACCACAGACCACTTCTCAGTTCCTATGCTTCCTGGTTGATGTTTTGGTCACTTTTGAATGCTGGCGGTGATTTCACTCTAGTGGTAGCATGAGACGGATTCTACAACCCACACAAGTGGCTCAGGTAGTGCAGCTCAACCAGGATGGCACATCAATGCGAGCTGTGGCAAGAAGGTTTCCTGTGTCTTGAGGCGCTACCAAGAGACAGGCCAGTACATCAGGAGACGTGGAAGAGGCCGTAGGAGGGCAACAAACCAGCAGCAGGACCGCTACCTCCGCCTTTGTGCAAGGAGGAGCAGGAGGAGCACTGCCAGAGCCCTGCAAAATGACCTCCAGCAGGCCACAAATGTGCATGTGTCTGCTCAAACGGTCAGAAACAGACTCCATGAGGGTGGTATGAGGGCCTGACGTCCACAGGTGGGGGTTGTGCTTACAGCCCAACACCGTGCAGGATGTTTGGCATTTGTCAGAGAACACCAAGATTGACAAATTCGCCACTTGCGCCCTGTGCTCTTCACAGATGAAAGCAGGTTCACACTGAGCACATGTGACAGATGTGACAGAGTCTGGAGACGCCGTGGAGAACGTTCTGCTGCCTGCAACATCCTCCAGCATGACTGGTTTGGCGGTGGGTCTGTCATGGTGTGGGGTGGCATTTCTTTGGGGGGATGGACAGCCCTCCATGTGCTCGCCAGAGGTAGCCTGACTGCCATTATGTACCGAGATGAGATCCTCAGACCCCTTGTGAGACCATATGCTGGTGCGGTTGGCCCTGGGTTCCTCCTAATGCAAGACAATGCTAGACCTCATGTGGCTGGAGTGTGTCAGCAGTTCCTGCAAGAGGAAGGCATTGATGCTATGGACTGGCCCGCCCGTTCCCCAGACCTGAATCCAATTGAGCACATCTGGGACATCATGTCTCGCTCCATCCACCAACAGACTGTCCAGGAGTTGGCGGATGCTTTAGTCCAGGTCTGGGAGGAGATCCCTCAGGAGACCATCCGCCACCTCATCAGGAGCATGCCCAGGCGTTGTAGGGAGGTCATACAGGCACATGGAGGCCACACACACTACTGAGCCTCATTTTGACTTGTTTTACATCAAAGTTGGATCAGCCTGTAGTGTGGTTTTCCACTTTAATTTTGAGTGTACTCCAAATCCAGACCTCCATGGGTTGATAAGTTTGATTTCCATTGATCATTTTTGTGTGATTTTGTTGTCAGCACATTCAACTATTTAAAGAAAAAAGTATTTCATAAGAATATTTCATTCATTCAGATCTAGGATGTGTTATTTAGTGTTCCCTTTATTTTTTTGAGCAGTGTATATATTTTTAAACCTGCATATTTAGCTAAAAGAAATTGTGTCACTTTTCTTGCGTTCATTGCACGCAGAGTCAGGGTATATGCAACAGTTTGGGCCGCCTGGCTCATTGTGAACTAATTTGCCAGAATTGTACATAATTATGACATAACATTGAAGGTTGTGCAATGTAACAGCAATATTTAGACTTATGGATGCCACCCGTTAGATAAAATACGTAAATGGTTCCGTATTTCACTGAAAGAATAGACGTCTTGTTTTCGAGATGATAGTTTCCGGATTCGACCATATTATGACCCAAGGCTCGTATTTCTGTGTGTTATCATGTTATAACTAAGTCTGATTTGATAGAGCAGTCTGACCGAGCGATGGTAGACACCAGCAGGCTCGTAGGCATTCATTCAAACAGCACTTTTGCGTGTTTGCCAGCAGCTGTTTATAACTTCAAGTCTATCAACTCCCGAGATTAGGCTGGTGTAACCAATGTGAAATGGCTAGCTAGTTAGCCGGGTGCGCGCTGATAGCGTTTCAAACATCACTCGCTCTGAGACTTGGAGTGGTTTTTCTCCTTGCTCTGCATGGGTAACGCTGCTTCGATGGTGGCTGTTGTCGATGTGTTCCTGGTTCGAGCCCAGGTAGGAGCGAGGAGAGGGATGGAAGCTATACTGTTACACTGGCAATACTAAAGCGCCTATGAGAACATCCAATAGTCAAAGGTTTATGAAATACAAATGGTATAGAAATAGTCCTATAATTCCTATAATAACTACAACCTAAAACGTCTTACCTGGGAATATTGAAGACTCATGTTAAAAGGAACCACCAGCTTTCATATGTTCTCATGTTTTGAGCAAGGAACTGAAACGTTAGCTTTCTTCTATGGCACATATTGCACTTTTACTTTCTTCTCCAACACTTTGTTTTTGCATTAGTTAAACCCAATTGAACATGTTTCATTATTTATTTGTTGCTAAATAGATTTTATTGATGTGTTAAATTAAGTTAAAATAAGTGTTCATTCAGTATTGTTGTAATTGTCATTATTACAAATAAATTTTAAAAATCAGCAGATTAATCGGTATGGGCTTTTTTTTGTTCCTCCAATAATCAGTATCGGTGTCGGACCTCTATCGCCAACCCGGACAGGAAGATCACGTCAGAGACTCAACCACTCAAGTGACGCACCTCTCCTAGGGACAGCATGGAAGAGCACCAGTAATAGGGTTAGAGGCAGAGAATCCCAGTGGAGAGAGGGGAACCGGCCAGGCAGAGACAGCAAGGGTGGTTCGTCGCTCCAGTGCCTTTCCGTTCACCTTCACACCCCTGGGCCAGACTACACTCATCCATTGGGCCTACTGAAGAGATGAGTCTTCAATAAATACTTCAAGATCGAGACCGAGTCTGCGTCTCTCACATGGATAGGCAGACCATTCCATAAAAATGGAGCTCTATAGGAGAAAGCCCTGCCTCCAGCTGTTTGCTTAGAAATTCTAGGGACAAAAAGGAGGCCTGTGTCTTGTGACCGTAGCGTACGTGTAGGTATGTACAGCAGGACCAAATCGTAAAGATAGATAGGAGCAAGCCCATATAACGATTTCTAGGTTAGCAGTAAAACCTTGAAATCATCCCTAGCCTTAACAGGAAGCCAGTGTAGAGAGGCTAGCACTGGAGTAATATGATCGATATTTTTGGTTCTAGTCAAGATTCTAGAGCCGTGTTTAGCACTAGCTGAAGTTGATTTAGTTCTTTATCCGGGTAGCCGGAAGGTGGAGCATTGCAGTAGTATAATCTAGAAGTGGCAAAAGCATGGATTCATTTTTCTGGGTCATTTTTGGACAAAAAGTTTCAGATTTTTGCTATGTTACATAGATGGAAAAAATCTGTCCTTGAAACAGAGTTGATATGTTCGTCAAAAGAGAGATCATGGTCCAGAGTAACACCAAGGTCCTATAAAGTTTTATTTGAGACGACTGTACAATCATCAAGATCAATTGTCAGATTCTACAGAAGATCTCTTTGTTTCTTGGGACATAGAACTAGCATCTCTGTTTTGTCCGAGTTTAAAAGTAAAAACATTTGCCACCATCCACTTCCTTATGTCTGAAACACAGGCTTCCAGGGAGGGCCCATTTGGCTGCTTCACCATGTTTCATTGAAATGTACAGCCATGTATTTTCCGCATAGCAGTGAAAGTTATCATTATGTTTCAAAATGACATCACCAAGAGGTAAAATATATAGTGAAAACATTAATGGTCCTAAAACGGAACCTTGAGGAACACCAACATTTACAGTTGATTTGTCAGAGGACAAACCATTCACAGAGACAAGCTGATATTTTTCTGACAGGTAAGATCTAAACCAGGCCAGAACCTGTCCGTGTATACCAATTTGGGTTTCCAATCTCTCCAAAAGAATGTGGTGATCGATGGTGTCAAAAGCAGCACTAAGGTCTAGGAGCACCAGGACAGATGCAGAGCCTTGGTCTGACGCCATTAAAAGGTAATTTACCACCTTCACGAGTGCAGTCTCAGTGCTATGATGGGGTCTAAAACATGACTGAAGCGTTTCGTATACATTGTTAGTCTTCAGGAAGACAGTAAGTTGCTGCGCAACAGCTTTTTCAAACTTTTTTGAGATGAATGGGAGATTTGATATAGGTCAACATTTGTTTAATTTTCTGGTTCAAGGTTTGGCTTTTTCAAGCGAGGCTTTATTACTGCTACTTTTATTGAGTTTGGTACACATCCGGTGGATAGGGAGCCATTTATTATGTTCAACATAGGAGGGCCAAGCACAGGAAGCAGCTCTTTCAGTAGTTTAGTTGGAATAGGGTCCGGTATGCAGCTTGAAGGTTTAGAGGCCATGACTATTTTCATCAATGTGTCAAGAGATATAATATTTTAAAAACTTGAGTATCTCCTTTGATCCTAGGTCCTGGCAGTGTTGTGCAGACTCAGGACAACTGAGCATTGGAGAAATACCCAGATTTAAAGAGGAGTCCATAGTTTGCTTTCTAATGATCATGATCTTTTCGTCAAGGAAGTTAATGAATTTATCACTGCTGAAGTGAAAGCCATCCTCTCTTGGGGAATGCTGCTTTTTAGTTAGCTTTGCGACAGTATCAAAAATAAATGTATTCTCCTCAATTAAGTTGGAAAAATAGGATGATCGAGCAGCAGTGAGGGCTCTTTGATACTGCACGGTACTGTCTTTCCAAGCTAATCGGAAGACATCCAGTTTGGTGTAGCTCCATTTCCGTTCCAATTTTCTGGAAGATTGCTTCAGGGCTCGTGTATTTTCTGGATACCAGGGAGCAAGTTGCTTATGACAAATGTTTTTTGTTTTTAGAACTGCATCTAGGGTATTAAGCAAGGTTAAATTAAGTTCCTCAGTTAGGTGGTTAACCGATTGTTGTACTCTGACGTCCTTGGGTAGGTGGAGGGAGTCTGGAAGGACGGCTTTTGATGATCCTTGGTTTGGGGCTGAGCAGATTATTTGTTGCGATTGCAAACGTAATAAAAAGGTGGTCTGATAGTCCAAGATTATGAGGAACAACATTAAGATCCACAATATTTATTACACGAGACAAAACTAGGTCCAGAGTATGACTGTGGCAGTGAGTAGGTCCGGAGGACAAAACCCACTTAGTCGATGATGGCTCATGAATATATAGTCACCAAAAATGTGAATATTATCTGCCATGACTATAAGGTCCGATAGGAATTCAGGGAACTCAGTGAGGATCGCTGTATATGGCCCAGAAGGCCTGTAAACAGAAGCTATAAAAAGTAATTGAGTAGGTTGCATAGATTTCATGACTAGAAGCTCAAAAGACCAAAAGACAGTCATTTGTTTTTGTCAATTGAAATGTTAGTAACACCTCTGCCTTTGCGGGATGCGCTGGGGATATGGTCTCTAGTGTAACCAGGAGGAGAGGTCTCATTTAACACAGTACATTCATCAGGCTTAAGCCATGTTTCAGTCAGGCCAATCACATCAAGATTATGATCCGTGATTAGTTCATTGACTATAACTCCCTTGGAAGTGAGGGATCTAACATTAACCTCACTCGGGTATGTGGGCTGCTATAGCGTCCCACCTGGCCAACATCCAGTGAGATTGCAGAGCGTCAAATTCAAATAGAGAAATACTCATTATAAAATTTCAGAAAACATACAAGTATTTTACATAGGTTTAAATATTAACTTCCAACCACTGTGCCAGACCACTGTGCCAGATTTCAAAAATGCTTTACGGTGAAAGCATACTTTAAGATTATTTGAGAACATTGCCCAGCGGATAAATCATTACAAACAGTAACCAGCCAAGTAGAAGAGTTACACAAGTAAGAAATATAGATACAATTAATCCCTTACCTTTGATGATCTTCATATGTATGCACTCAGAAGACATTCATTTACTCAATAAATGTTCCTTTTGTTCGATAAAGTCTCTCTTTATATCCAAAAACCTCAGTTTTGTTTGCGCGTTTTCTTCAGTAATCTACAGGCTCAAACGCAGTCACAACAGGCAGACAAAAAAATCCAAATTGTGTCCGTAAAGTTCATAGAAACATGTCAAACGATGTTTATGTCATGTTTTATCATTGATTATCATGTCTTGTCCCTGTGCTTCCCCTTCTATTCGTTTCCCTCTGCTGGTCTTATTAGGTTCTTTCCCTCTTTCTATCCCTCTCTCTCCCCCTCCCTCTCTCCCTCTCTCGCTCTCTCTCTCTATCGTTCCATTCCTGCTCCCAGCTGTTCCTCATTCTCCTAACTACCTCATTTACTCTTTCACACCTGTCCCCTATTTTGCCCTCTGATTAGAGTCCCTATTTCTCCCTCTGTTTTCCGCTTCTGTCCTTGTCGGATCCTTGTTTGATGTTCGCTGTTCTTGTCCTCGTTCCGTCCTGTCATGTTTTTTGCCTTCTTCAGATGCTGCGTGTGAGCAGGTGTCTTGATCAGCTACGGCCTGCGCCTTCCCGAAGCGACCTGCAGTCTGTGGTCGCATCTTCAGTTGATCCCCTCTACTGTCTAGAGGGTTTCTGTATTCCTGTTTTGACTTGGAATAAACTCTGTTTCTGTAAAGTCACTTTTGGGTCCTCATTCACCTGCATAACAGAAGGATCCGACCAAGAATGGACCCAGCGACTACGGATTCTCGCAACACTGCCGCGAGATCCAGGGAACTATGCTCGGCAGACACGAGCAGGAATTGTCTGCTGCTCGTCATGCCGTTGAGACCCTGGCCGCTCAGGTCTCCGACCTCTCAGGACAGTTTCAGAGTCTTCGTCTCGTGCCACCAGCTACTTCCTGGTCTTCCGAGTCTCCGGAACCTAGGGTTAATAACCCACCATGTTACTCTGGGCAGCCCACTGAGTGCCGCTCCTTTCTCACCCAGTGTGATATTGTGTTCTCTCTCCAGCCCAACACATACTCTAGAGAGAGAGCTCGGATCGCCTACGTCATATCACTCCTTACTGGTCGGGCTCGGGAGTGGGGCACAGCTATCTGGGAGGCAAGGGCTGAGTTTACTAACGATTATCAGAACTTTAAAGAGGAGATGATACGGGTTTTTGATCGTTCAGTTTTTGGGAAGGAGGCTTCCAGGGCCCTGGCTTCCCTATGTCAAGGTGATCGATCCATAACGGATTACTCTATAGAGTTTCGCACTCTTGCTGCCTCCAGTGACTGGAATGAGCCGGCGTTGCTCGCTCGTTTTCTGGAGGGACTCCACGCTGAGGTTAAAGATGAGATTCTCTCCCGGGAGGTTCCTTCCAGCGTGGACTCTTTGATTGCACTCGCCATCCGCATAGAACGACGGGTAGATCTTCGTCACCGAGCTCGTGGAAGAGAGCTCGCGTTAACGGTGTTCCCCCTCTCCACATCTCAACCATCTCCTCCCACCGGTTCAGTGACTGAGCCCATGCAGCTGGGAGGTATTCGCATCTCGACTAAGGAGAGGGAACGGAGAATCACCAACAGCCTTTGCCTCTATTGCGGTCCTGCTGGACATTTTGTCATTTCATGTCCAGTTAAAGGCCAGAGCTCATCAGTAAGCGGAGGGCTACTGGTGAGCGCTACTACTCAGGTCTCTCCATCAAGATCCTGTACTACTTTGTCGGTCCATCTACGCTGGACCGGTTCGGCAGCTTCCTGCAGTGCCTTGATAGACTCTGGGGCTGAGGGTTGTTTTATGGACGAAGCATGGGCTCGGAAACATGACATTCCTCTCAGACAGTTAGGGGAGCCCACGCCCATGTTCGCCTTAGATGGTAGTCTTCTCCCCAGTATCAGATGTGATACATTACCTTTAACCCTCACAGTATCTGGTAACCACAGTGAGACCATTTCCTTTTTGATTTTTCGTTCACCTTTTACACCTGTTGTTTTGGGTCATCCCTGGCTAGTATGTCATAATCCTTCTATTAATTGGTCTAGTAATTCTATCCTATCCTGGAACGTTTCTTGTCATGTGAAGTGTTTAATGTCTGCTAACCCTCCTGTTTCTTCTGTCCCCTCTTCTCAGGAGGAACCTGGTGATTTGACAGGAGTACCGGAGGAATATCATGATCTGCGCACGGTCTTCAGTCGGTCCAGAGCCAATTCCCTTCCTCCTCACCGGTCGTATGATTGTTGTATTGATCTCCTTCCGGGGACCACTCCTCCTCGGGGTAGACTCTACTCTCTGTCGGCTCCCGAACGTAAGGCTCTCGAGGATTATCTGTCTGTTTCTCTCGACGCCGGTACCGTGGTCCCTTCTTCCTCTCCCGCCGGAGCGGGGTTTTTTTTTGTTAAGAAGAAGGACGGTACTCTGCGCCCCTGCGTGGATTATCGAGGGCTGAATGACATAACGGTTAAGAATCGTTATCCGCTTCCCCTTATGTCATCAGCCTTCGAGATTCTGCAGGGAGCCAGGTTCTTTACTAAGTTGGACCTTCGTAACGCTTACCATCTCGTGCGCATCAGAGAGGGAGACGAGTGGAAAACGGCGTTTAACACTCCGTTAGGGCATTTTGAATACCGGGTTCTGCCGTTCGGTCTCGCTAATGCTCCAGCTGTCTTTCAGGCATTAGTTAATGATGTACTGAGAGACATGCTGAACATCTTTGTTTTCGTTTACCTTGACGATATCCTGATTTTTTCTCCGTCACTCGAGATTCATGTTCAGCACGTTCGACGTGTACTCCAGCGCCTTTTAGAGAATTGTCTCTACGTGAAGGCTGAGAAGTGCGCCTTTCATGTCTCCTCTGTCACATTTCTCGGTTCTGTTATTTCCGCTGAAGGCATTCAGATGGATCCCGCTAAGGTCCAGGCTGTCAGCGATTGGCCCGTTCCTAAGTCACGTGTCGAGTTGCAGCGCTTTCTCGGTTTCGCTAATTTCTATCGGCGTTTCATTCGTAATTTCGGTCAAGTGGTTACCCCTCTCACAGCTCTTACTTCTGTCAAGATGTGCTTTAAGTGGTCCGGTTCCGCCCAGGGAGCTTTTGATCTCCTCAAGAAGCGTTTTACATCCGCTCCTATCCTTGTTACTCCTGACGTCACTAAACAATTCATTGTCGAGGTTGACGCTTCAGAGGTGGGCGTGGGAGCCATTCTGTCCCAGCGCTTCCATTCTGACGATAAGGTCCATCCTTGCGCTTATTTTTCTCATCGCCTGTCGCCATCGGAACGCAACTATGATGTGGGTAACCGCGAACTGCTCGCCATCCGCTTAGCCCTAGGCGAATGGCGACAGTGGTTGGAGGGGGCGACCGTCCCTTTTGTCGTTTGGACTGACCATAAGAACCTTGAGTACATCCGTTCTGCCAAACGACTCAATGCACGTCAAGCTCGTTGGGCGTTGTTTTTCGCTCGTTTCGAGTTTGTGATTTCTTATCGCCCGGGTAATATGAACACCAAGCCTGATGCCTTATCCCGTCTCTTTAGTTCTTCTGTGGCTTCTACCGACCCCGAGGGGATTCTCCCTGAAGGGCGTGTTGTCAGGTTGACTGTCTGGGGAATTGAGAGACAGGTAAAGCAAGCACTCACTCACACTGCGTCGCCGCGCGCTTGTCCTAGTAACCTTCTTTTCGTTCCTGTCTCTACTCGTCTGGCTGTTCTTCAGTGGGCTCACTCTGCCAAGTTAGCTGGCCACCCCGGCGTTCGGGGTACGCTTGCTTCTATTCGCCAGCGGTTTTGGTGGCCTACTCAGGAGCGTGACACGCGCCGTTTCGTGGCTGCTTGTTCGGACTGCGCGCAGACTAAGTCAGGTAACTCTCCTCCTGCCGGTCGTCTCAGACCGCTTCCCATTCCTTCTCGACCATGGTCTCACATCGCCTTAGACTTTATTACCGGTCTGCCTTCGTCTGCGGGGAAGACTGTGATTCTTACGGTTGTCGATAGGTTCTCTAAGGCGGCACATTTCATTCCTCTCGCTAAGCTTCCTTCCGCTAAGGAGACGGCACAAATCATCATTGAGAATTTGTTCAGAATTCATGGCCTTCCGTTAGACGCCGTTTCAGACAGAGGCCCGCAATTCACGTCACAGTTTTGGAGGGAGTTCTGTCGTTTGATTGGTGCTTCCGTCAGTCTCTCTTCCGGTTTTCATCCCCAGTCTAACGGTCAAGCAGATAGGGCCAATCAGACGATTGGTCGCATATTACGCAGCCTTTCTTTTCGAAACCCTGCGTCTTGGGCAGAACAGCTCCCCTGGGCAGAATACGCTCACAACTCGCTTCCTTCGTCTGCTACCGGGCTATCTCCGTTTCAGAGTAGTCTTGGGTACCAGCCTCCTCTGTTCTCATCCCAGCTCGCCGAGTCCAAAGTTCCCTCCGCTCAGGCTTTTGTCCAACGTTGTGAGCGCACCTGGAGGAGGGTCAGGTCTGCACTTTGCCGTTACAGGGCGCATACTGTGAGAGCCGCCAATAAACGTAGGATTAAGAGTCCTAGGTATTATCGCGGTCAGAGATTGTGGCTTTCCACTCGTAACCTTCCCCTTACGACAGCTTCTCGCAAGTTGACTCCGCGGTTCATTGGTCCGTTCCGTGACTCTCAGGTCGTCAATCCTGTCGCTGTGCGACTGCTTCTTCCGCGACATCTTCGTCGCGTCCACCCTGTCTTCCATGTCTCCTGTGTCAAGCCTTTTCTTCGCGCCCCCCGTTCGTCTCCCCCCCCCCCCCGTCCTTGTCGAGGGTGCTCCTATTTACAAGGTACGGAAGATCATGGACATGCGTTCTTGGGGACGTGGTCACCAGTACTTAGTGGATTGGGAGGGTTACGGTCCTGAGGAGAGGAGTTGGGTTCCATCTCGGGACGTGCTGGACCGTTCGTTGATTGATGATTTCCTCCATTGCCGCCAGGGTTCCTCCTCGAGTGCGCCAGGAGGCGCTCGGTGAGTGGGGGGGGTACTGTCATGTCTTGTCCCTGTGCTTCCCCTTCTATTCGTTTCCCTCTGCTGGTCTTATTAGGTTCTTTCCCTCTTTCAATCCCTCTCTCTCCCCCTCCCTCTCTCCCTCTCTCGCTCTCTCTCTCTATCGTTCCGTTCCTGCTCCCAGCTGTTCCTCATTCTCCTAACTACCTCATTTACTCTTTCACACCTGTCCCCTATTTTGCCCTCTGATTAGAGTCCCTATTTCTCCCTCTGTTTTCCGCTTCTGTCCTTGTCGGATCCTTGTTTGATGTTCGCTGTTCTTGTCCTCGTTCCGTCATGTTTTTTGCCTTCTTCAGATGCTGCGTGTGAGCAGGTGTCTTGATCAGCTACGGCCTGCGCCTTCCCGAAGCGACCTGCAGTCTGTGGTCGCATCTTCAGTTGATCCCCTCAACTGTCTAGAGGGTTTCTGTATTCCTGTTTTGACTTGGAATAAACTCTGTTTCTGTAAAGTCGCTTTTGGGTCCTCATTCACCTGCATAACAGTTTATATTCAATCCTCAGGTTGCTTTTACCCTAAATAATCGCGAATATTTCAACTGGACAATAACGTTGTTAATATAAAATGTAAACAAGAAAGGCACTCTCTCGGTCGCGCGCATGAAAAAGCTCTGTGACATGGCAGGGTCCACTCATTCTGACTGCTCTTACTCCATCATAATTTCAGAATACAAGCCTGAAACCATTTCTAAAGACTGTTGACATCTAGTGGAAGGCATAGGATTTGCAATTTGAGTCCTAAGTCAATGGATACTGTAATGGCATTGAATAGAAAACTACAACAACAAAAAGAATCCTACTTCCTAAATGGATTTTTCTCAGGTTTTCTCCGGACAAATCAGTTCTGTTATACTCACAGACACTATTTTAACAGTTTTGGAAACTTTGCATATCATATATTCTGGGCCCGAGTAGCAGGCAGTTTAATTTGGGCACGCTTTTCATCCAAAATTCCAAAATTTTAAGTAGCCCTATTTTGAGATGTGAGATATCACAATCTCTTTCAATAATGACAAGAATGAAGGAGGTCTTTATTTACCCAGCAGTCTCTCCACCAGTTTGGATATCTCAAATGTATTCTTCAAGATTGGGAATCCGATCAGCTGCTCCTCTTTAACAAACCATACTCTTACAAGATACATTCTCATCACTGTACACTACTTTGCCACATTTTCCATTCTTTTGGACAATATTCCAATCAGCGTCCGCTTCCGCCATCTTTCAGGCCGCCATGGTGAATCTCATGCCGCTTTAAAAGTAACTGGGAACTCGGAAATTGCGTTCAAGACAACTGGGAACTCAAATGTGTACCATATGACAACTGGGAACTCTGGGAACTCTGAGAAAATGAGGTCAAACCATGACTTTGGCGATTTTCAGGTCGGAAAGACAGAGCTCTAGAAAGTTGACAGAGTTTCTGAGTTGGATGACCGTTCAAAATGTTTTTGGGTAGTTCAAGTTGTATACTTGTGGGACATGGATCAAAAGAGGTACTTCATGTGTACGACTTCTCTAAACTGTTTGTGACTATAATGTTTATCCACTGTACTAGTACCTTTACTTCAGTACTACTACTGTATAATAGTATACTTTTCTCTATGTGTATAAACAACAATTCCCCTTTTCATCTCTACTGTTAGATATTATTCTATTTTGATTCTCATTTGAGTTAAATACGTACAATTATATCTCCCTCATTTTGATGCAATTTCAGCACGATTATATAATAAGTAGGTTAGTGCTCAACACCAATGTTTGTTTTATGTTTTATGTTTGATAATTTGCTCCAATTTCACAAAACTGAAAACAAACAGACCTGTAAACACATTGCGCACACACACACACACACACACACACACACACACACACACACACACACACACACACACACACACACACACACACACACACACACACACACACACACACACACACACACACACACACACACACACACACACACACACACACACACACACACACACACACACACACACACACACTCCTATTTGTGGTTTTATCCTACTCCAGTTTCTGACTTCTTCTACCTCTTTATCTTTTAGTGTAGAAAGTGGCAGTTTTCCTGCCTGTTCATCGATTGGGACCAAACCTTTTCTCTTTTCTAGGGTAACCAGACACCTGGGTCCATTGTCTCTATTGTTGTGTTAATTAGAGGCTATGTCTCATGTTCGGTCGGAGAAGCTGGCACCAGTCTGTTCTCATGGCCTCTGCTACAGGGAAGGTGATGGAAGGAACAGGGGACAGGGCCATGTCCCGCATGGCCATCTCATAGGGACCTAGTGGATGGTGGAACCACACTGGCTCTGTGGAGAGAGAAGGAAGAAAAAGTCCTCCTACGTCTCTGTGTTACATATACAGCAAGAGAGAGGGGTAAGTTAGAGTCACAGGACTAGTGTTACAGCCTAACAATAGCTAGGCAGCACCAGTGGACCAGGGGAGTGAAAAGAGCAGTCAGGGTTGATGCAAGGTGAGGTGTCTGTGTGCGTGTGGTAGCAAAATACTATGTTTATCTGTCTCTCTATCTCCTTCCCTTCTTCACAGAGCAAGTCTCTCTCATGATCTCTGTCTCCATGAGAGGTCAGTGGCACAGAGCCCCATGCTATTCTTAGTAGAGTGTGCTGCTGTCTTCATTCTTCCATTCTTCTAAGCCTACAGTTGTAAACTGTTATGGAGCAGAAATTCATGCCACCAGTAGAGGGGGCAAGATGACAGTATTTCAAAGTAATAAACATTCAGGTCAACTCTTCACCACAGTTATTTGTTTTACATATTAGCAGACACTTATCCAGCAATTATGGTTAAGTGCCTTGCTCAAGGGCACATCGGCAGATTTTTCACCTGGTTGGCTCAGGGAATCGAGCCCGCAACCTTTCTGTTACTAGCACAACGTTCTAACTGCTAGGCTACCTGTTGTATGGGTGAGGCTCCACAATGTTAACCCATGGTCATGTTAAACATCATATTTTCCTTCAAAAAATGTAATGATCTGCCTCACTTTAAGTGAATTATCTGTTCTAAATGTGTGTCCTGTCGGATTCAAACTAGATATGCAGTGACAGTGTAAGTCTTGCTTCAAAATTTTTTTTTTCTGTGTGCAATTGTATTTGACAAATTACAAGTCCTGTTGAGTTAAGTTAACTAGAGCCTCTTGCCCTCTTCACTAGTCCAGTTGAAGAAGAAAGATACACATACAGACACAAATGTTTTAGATTATAATATATCCGTTCCTGTTTTTACTTTTTATGCGGTTCCAATTAAATCTCTGATCTCATACTCTTCCAAATCTGCATGTTGCATGACTGACAATGGGTCAAACATGGCACCCCCAATCCCATACCTGGGTTCACCTAGGATTTAAAACCAGGCGTGCATTTGCTTGGTTTTCACTTTTGGGATTTCTCTATTGTTGCAATACAATAGGGTAGCTCAATCAAGTTTAGCGAAATTATTTGAAATGATTTAGAGTAGTATTTGAGGTCTGCTCCGAAGACCCACCGCTCTGTCTCTATTTATCTACAGAGAGATAGCAAGAGAGAGTCTGGCAATCATTTCAGACATACGATAAGGATTAAGCTGCTTTGGAGAAAAACCAGGCTTGAATTACCCTCCGCGCAGTCTTTTCAAGCACTGACTGAAGTGGCCCAAAAGGACTATGGATGCTTTGTGGAGGCACGGTGGATGGTTAGTTCAAGTTGTAGAGTTGTGGGACATGGATAAAAATAGGTGCTTCATGTGTACTACTTCTCAAAACATGTTTGTGACTATAATGTTTATCCACTGTACTAGTACCTTTACTTCGGTACTACTACAGTATAATAGTATACTTTTCTCTATGTGTATAAACAACAATTCCCCTTTTCATCTCTACTGTTAGATATTATTCTATTTTCTCACCTCAAAATCAATCAACGTTTATTTGTCACATGCACAGGATACTACAGGAGTAAACAGTACAGTGAAATGCTTACTTGCAAGCTTTTCCTCAACAATATCAAAGGTAAAAATGTAAACTAAAAGAAGAGCAGTGAATCAATTACTGGGTCACTTCAAATGGAAAAAAAAAACACACTTGAAATAGAAACACACCAGTATCGAATGCTATAAGGTCAGTACCAGTACTATATCAATGTGCAGGGATACTGGTGGTTCACATGTATTCACACTGTACATGTGAATATCCATAATAATGTATTCTGAAAAAGTGTAGGGTAGGTCTTGTGTGCTGGTATGACAGACCGAAGTCAACTAATCACGGCTGGACACAGGAATAAGAAACATGCATACAGAATTTATTTAGCAACCAGGACACATTCACTTAAATAAAACTGCAAAGATACTTAACTTATACAAAACATAGATTATATCCCATTCACATACAAAATAATAATAATTTACTGTATAAATTACAATTTCACTAATTTATTTACAATTTTCATGAAAACAATATTTTGTATTCCCCAAAACCCATTGGTCTCCATATCACACAGAGCTGCTCATCTTGTTATCATGACAAGAGTGCCGAGTAACATTTTGAATGAGTCGCAGAAAGAGAAAACAGTTTCTATTATTATATGGAGGTACCATGGAATTGTCTGGTTGACATGGGAGAAAATGGAGTTGGTATTATTATTCACCAGGCTATCCAAACACGACGCGCACACACACACACACACACACACACACACACACACACACACACACACACACACACACACACACACACACACACACACACACACACACACACACACACACACACACACACACACACACACACACACACACACACACACACACACACACACACACACACACACACAAAGATAGAGCAAGCTCCAAAAGTATTGGGACACGTGTTATTATTTTGGCTCTCTACTCCAGCCCTTTGGATTTGAAATGATACAAATAACTATGAAGTTAAAGTGCAGAGTGTCAGCTTTAATTTGAGGGTATTTTCATCAATATCAGGTGATCAAATATTATACCCCCCCCCCAAATACTAACCTTCACTGTTATTGTAATGGTGAGAGGTTATGTCTTGGGGTCTTGATATTTGTGCATCTGTAACTTTCTCACTCATCATTATTCACGATTCATTCAGGATGATCTGTAATCATGGTAGCATCCACATTAATGTAGAAGTGTTTAGAAGCATATACTAGTCTTATTTACATTTACATTTTACATTTAAGTCATTTAGCAGACGCTCTTATCCAGAGCGACTTACAAATTGGTGCATTCACCTTATGACATCCAGTGGAACAGCCACTTTACAATAGTGCATCTAAATATTTTAAGGGGGGAGGGGGGTGAGAAGGATTACTTTATCCTATCCTAAGTATTCCTTAAAGAGGTGGGGTTTCAGGTGTCTCTGGAAGGTGGTGATTGACTCCGCTGTCCTGGCGTCGTGAGGGAGTTTGTTCCACCATTGGGGAGCCAGAGCAGCGAACAGTTTTGACTGGGCTGAGCGGGAACTGTACTTCCTCAGTGGTAGGGAGACGAGCAGGCCAGAGGTGGATGAACGCAGTGCCCTTATTTGGGTGTAGGGCCTGATCAGAGCCTGGAGGTACTGAGGTGCCGTTCCCCTCACAGCTCCGTAGGCAAGCACCATGGTCTTGTAGCGGATGCGAGCTTCAACTGGAAGCCAGTGGAGAGAGCGGAGGAGCGGGGTGACGTGAGAGAACTTGGGAAGGTTGAACACTAGACGGGCTGCGGCGTTCTGGATGAGTTGTAGGGGTTTAATGGCACAGGCAGGGAGCCCAGCCAACAGCGAGTTGCAGTAATCCAGACGGGAGATGACAAGTGCCTGGATTAGGACCTGCGCCGCTTCCTGTGTGAGGCAGGGTCGTACTCTGCGGATGTTGTAGAGCATGAACCTACAGGAACGTGCCACCGTCTTGATGTTAGTTGAGAACGACAGGGTGTTGTCCAGGATCACGCCAAGGTTCTTAGCGCTCTGGGAGGAGGACACAATGGAGTTGTCAACCGTGATGGCGAGATCATGGAACGGGCAGTCCTTCCCCGGGAGGAAGAGCAGCTCCGTCTTGCCGAAGTTCAGCTTGAGGTGGTGATCCGTCATCCACACTGATATGTCTGCCAGACATGCAGAGATGCGATTCGCCACCTGGTCATCAGAAGGGGGAAAGGAGAAGATTAATTGTGTGTCGTCTGCATAGCAATGATAGGAGAGACCATGTGAGGTTATGACAGAGCCAAGTGACTTGGTGTATAGCGAGAATAGGAGAGGGCCTAGAACAGAGCCCTGGGGGACACCAGTGGTGAGAGCGCGTGGTGAGGAGACAGATTCTCGCCACGCCACCTGGTAGGAGCGACCTGTTAGGTAGGACGCAATCCAAGCGTGGGCCGCGCCAGAGATGCCCAACTCGGAGAGGGTGGAGAGGAGGATCTGATGGTTCACAGTATCGAAGGCAGCCGATAGGTCTAGAAGAGGAGAGAGAGTTAGCTTTAGCGGTGCGGAGCGCCTCCGTGATACAGAGAAGAGCAGTCTCAGTTGAATGACTAGTCTTGAAATCTGACTGATTTGGATCAAGAAGGTCATTCTGAGAGAGATAGCGGGAGAGCTGACCAAGGACGGCACGTTCAAGAGTTTTGGAGAGAAAAGAAAGAAGGGATACTGGTCTGTAGTTGTTAACATCGGAGGGATCGAGTGTAGGTTTTTTCAGAAGGGGTGCAACTCTCGCTCTCTTGAAGACGGAAGGGACGTAGCCAGCGGTCAGGGATAAGTTGATGAGCGAGGTGAGGTAAGGGAGAAGGTCTCCGGAAATGGTCTGGAGAAGAGAGGAGGGGATAGGGTCGAGCGGGCAGGTTGTTGGGCGGCCGGCCGTCACAAGACGCGAGATTTCATCTGGAGAGAGGGGAGAAAGAGGTCAGAGCACAGGGTAGGGCAGTGTGAGCAGAACCAGCAGTGTCGTTTGACTTAGCAAACGAGGATCGGATGTCGTCGACCTTCTTTTCAAAATGGTTGACGAAGTCATCTGCAGAGAGGGAGGAGGGGGGGGGAGGGGGAGGAGGATTCAGGAGGGAGGAGAAGGTGGCAAAGAGCTTCCTAGGGTTAGAGGCAGATGCTTGAAATTTAGAGTGGTAGAAAGTGGTTTTAGCAGCAGAGACAGAGGAGGAAAATGTAGAGAGGAGGGAGCGAAAGGATGCCAGGTCCGTAGGGAGGCGAGTTTTCCTCCATTTCCGCTCGGCTGCCCGGAGCCCTGTTCTGTGAGCTCGCAATGAGTCGTCAAGCCACGGAGCGGGAGGGGAGGACCGAGCCGGCCTGGAAGATAGGGGACATAGAGAGTCAAAGGATGCAGAAAGGGAGGAGAGGAGCGTTGAGGAGGCAGAATCAGGAGATAGGTTGGAGAAGGTTTGAGCAGAGGGAAGAGATGATAGGATGGAAGAGGAGAGAGTAGCGGGGGAGAGAGAGCGAAGGTTGGGACGGCGCGATACCATCCGAGTAGGGGCAGTGTGAGAAGTGTTGGATGAGAGCGAGAGGGAAAAGGATACAAGGTAGTGGTCGGAGACTTGGAGGGGAGTTGCAATGAGGTTAGTGGAAGAACAGCATCTAGTAAAGATGAGGTCGAGCGTATTGCCTGCCTTGTGAGTAGGGGGAAGGTGAGAGGGTGAGGTCAAAAGAGGAGAGGAGTGGAAAGAAGGAGGCAGAGAGGAATGAGTCAAAGGTAGACGTGGGGAGGTTAAAGTCGCCCAGAACTGTGAGAGGTGAGCCGTCCTCAGGAAAGGAGCTTATCAATGCATCAAGCTCATTGATGAACTCTCCGAGGGGTCCTGGAGGGCGATAAATGATAAGGATGTTAAGCTTGAAAGGGCTGGTAACTGTGACAGCATGAAATTCAAAGGAGGCGATAGACAGATGGGTAAGGGGAGAAAGAGAGAATGACCACTTGGGAGAGATAAGGATCCCGATGCCACCACCCCGCTGACCAGAAGCTCTCGGGGTGTGCGAGAACACGTGGGCGGACGAAGAGAGAGCAGTAGGAGTAGCAGTGTTATCTGTGGTGATCCATGTTTCTGTCAGTGCCAAGAAGTCGAGGGACTGGAGGGAGGCATAGGCTGAGATGAACTCTGCCTTGTTGGCCGCAGATCGGCAGTTCCAGAGGCTACCGGAGACCTGGAACTCCACGTGGGTCGTGCGCGCTGGGACCACCAGATTAGGGTGGCAGCGGCCACGCGGTGTGGAGCGTTTGTATGGTCTGTGCAGAGAGGAGAGAACAGGGATAGACAGACACATAGTTGACAGGCTACAGAAGAGGCTACGCTAATGCAAGGAGATTGGAATGACAAGTGGACTACACATCTCGAATGTTCAGAAAGTTAAGCTTACGTAGCAAGAATCTTATTGACTAAAATGATTAAAATGATACAGTACTGCTGAAGTAGGCTAGCTGGCAGTGGCTGCGTTGTTGACTTTGTAGGCTAGCTGGCAGTGGCTGCGTTGTTGACACTACACTAATCAAGTCGTTCCGTTGAGTGTAATAGTTTCTACAGTGCTGCTATTCGGGGGGGCTAGCTGGCTAGCTAGCAGTGTTGATTACGTTACGTTGCGTTAAAAGAACGACAATAGCTGGCTAGCTAACCTAGAAAATCGCTCTAGACTACACAATTATCTTTGATACACAGACGGCTATGTAGCTAGCTATGTAGCTAGCTACGATCAAACAAATCAAACCGTTGTGCTGTAAAGAAATGAAATGAAAAATGTGATACTACCTGTGGAGCGAAGCGGAATGCGACCGGGTTGTTGAGTGCGGAAGTTCTATTCAGTAGACGTTGGCTAGCTGTTGGCTAGCTAGCAGAGTCTCCTACGTTAAGGACGACAAATAGCTGGCTAGCTAACCTCGGTAAATTAAGATAATCACTCTAAGACTACACGCTCTAAACTACACAATTATCTTGGATACGAAGACAGCAAAGACAACTATGTAGCTAGCTAACACTACACTAATCAAGTCGTTCAGTTGAGTGTAATAGTTTCTACAGTGCTGCTATTCGGTAGACGGTGGACGTTTGCTAGCTGGCTAGCTGCTGGGCAGATAGCAGTGTAGACTACGTTAGGACGACGAAATACGAAGTTGCAATAGAAGTGCTGACTGTTTCACTTTGTTGTCCTCTTTCTTTTCCTTTTTCTTCTGTCCTTCTTTTGTCCTTATTTTGTCTTCCTTTCTTCTGTTAACTAGATATTTTTTGTTGTTATTCTTTGTAAGCTAGCTAGCTTTATTTACAATAAAAGTGACTCCAAAATTACATTGATACATTATTTATACATTATTTACCATGAATTTCTATTGGGCACAAAATAATCTGAAACAACAAAAACAAAGAGCAAATGCATCAAATGTGTAGAGTCACAAGCTTGATGTAGTCATTGCATACTATGAATATGGGACCAAATACTTCACTTTAATACACATAAGTGAATTTGTCCCAATACTTTTTGTCCCTTAAAACAGGGGACTATGTAAAAAAAAAGTGCTGTAATTTCTAAATGATTCATGAAAATACCCTCACATTAAAGCTGACAGTCTGCACTTTAACCTCATTTCAAATCCAAAGTGCTGGAGTACAGAGCCAAAACAACAAACAATGTGTCACTGTCCCAAAGGTTTTGGAGCTCACTCTATGTCTTACTATACTTGTGAGGACTTTTTGTAGACCAACAATTGATTCCCATACAAAATCCTATTTTCCCTAATCCCTAACCTTAACCCATAACCCTAAACCTAATTCCTAACCCAAACCTGTAATTCTAACCCTAAACCAAAAATAGCCTTTTTACAAGTGAGGACTTCTCTGAATTTCTTGTTTACTATTCTTGTGAGGACTTCTGGTACTCACAAAAATAGTAAAACGTACACACGCATGCACGCCGCACGCACGCGCACACACGCACGCACGCACGCACGCACGCACACACACACACACACACACACACACACACACACACACACACACACACACACACACACACACACACACACACACACACACACACACACACACACACACACACACACACACACACACACACACACACACACACACACACACACACACACACACACACACACACAGTCTCCCTTTCTCTAAGCACAAACTGCACTGATCATAACTTGTACTGCGATAATTAACATGAGTAACAGATGAGCAGACAGCCAAAATACAACATTAGGTCACCCAGCAGACAAACATCAGAGTTGAGAAGAAGAAAAGTTCAAGGCCCGTTCATTAAGTCACACCTACGATAAATCCTAAACCTTATTCCAATGTGAATCTGGTCAAAAGTAGTGCACTATATATAGTTGGGAATAGGGTGCCATTTGGGACACATCCACTGGTCCCTTTGATGTTTTAAGTAGAAATTGTGCAGCAATATTGAATTTTAAAAGCCTGTTATATTAAATGAAGTGCCCTTTAATATAAACCACATGGACGATTCAATAAATCAGATTTTTGTTGAAATTAATGAAAAAATCTGCGCTTGAAAACAAATCTTCACTTTTTTTTTTCTAAGCCTTTGCATTTTTCCAATACATAGCATCAGCAATCCAGAGTCAATGAAGTATAGAAACTCTGGATTGCTGATGCTATGTATTGGAAAAATGCAAAGGCTTTGAAGCCACCAGTTGGCTATATTGGCACTCCTCAGAAAAGCAGTCCTCCAAAGGAATGAATGGAATTCTACAGTATTTAATTTAAATGTTTCAAAGATAACATTTCATGTATTTAAGTATTTGTGTTGTTTTAGTGGGGACAGTAACATTAGCGCGTTCTAAAAAATGATACTTTAAGGAAAATGTTTTTATTTATTTATTAATTTGGAATTTTTATGTTTAGCAAACATAATTTTATGTCAAATAAAAAATAATAATAAATGTGACAAAAACAAATGTAGACGTTAATAAATGCATTTCCATAGCTTCCAAAATATATATTTTTTTACAAAAGTGTGGGAGTGCCAAAATGGAGAGTATCATCTAGAGTATATACAACTCCGTTACTTTAATGGTACTTTATTGGCACTTACAATAGTAAAACAAAAATACCCCTTGGGGTGGGAAAACATGTTGTTTTATGTCGTTGAACATGTGCTGTTTATGACAATGTTAAAATGAGGTGAAATTAAAGTATTTTTTGTTACACTACCTAAAATGTTATCTATTCATACAATTTTGCATATCAACTTCAACCCTTTTGTTGCAAGTGCTCCCAATGTCAAGTTTGCACTTTGCAAATCTCCTATCATCAGTTTCAAACGGTTTTTGGTTTCGAGAGCAAATAAGAGCCAAACTGGATTTCAGTATTATTTATCTGTCACCATACAAGTAGAGGCACATTTAAGTGCATTGATGTTTGGACCAGATTAATCAGCTTTCACTGGGTTTGAGATTGTTGGGGAAAACAAAGCCATAGAAATAGAATTCTAACATTATTATACATATACAGTATAATGTAATATATATTAACATATATTTCATCGATGGTTCAACCTCTCTTTATGGAATTCCAACATGCTCTATTCAAGGGGCACAATTAATGCACTGTTAACTTACAACGTGTCCTCAATGCTCACAGATACACGCCGGACTGCAACAGTCGTTTGCCTTCCACAGTGGACCGTCAATAGTACTTTCATTCATTCATTCCATATTATTTGTGCTTTAGCTTTAAAGTTGAGAGAGGTTGTTTGGGTCTCGTGAGCCCTCTGAATGTGGGAATGAATCTGCTGCTGAAGACAGGGGGGAAAAAATGTGTTCCAACCTCCGAGCTAAGTAGCAGTTGATGAGTAAGTACAAAAACGACTTTGAAGGATTTTGCCATTGCTTTGCCGAGACACAAAATGACAGAGCAGGACATATGTCATCATCATCATCCCCCACATTGAATTACGCAATATACAACACAATTTACCCCCTCCTTGTAATCAAATGGCAACATAACGATAGCAATATGTTCGGTAATGTCCAAGGAGACTACGCATAAGAGCACACAGAAAGAAAAAGATGCAAAAATGAAGCAAACCTTTTTCCCAAGTCTCGCCCACGCTACAGTAAATCCCATCGACATGGCCTCTCATAGGGTGGGGACCACGAGCAATAGACTCAAAGACAGTGAGAAGGGGGGGGGGGGTGTAGAGGGAAAGAAGCCATAGCAGGCTTCTTTAAGATCCCTAAGGCACTTAAACATAGTTAAACCAGAAAGATAAGAACCACAGCCGAGCGGATGAGAGAGAACCTCTGAGCATTTCAAACACTCTTTTGAACGGCAGTTGTTTAATGAAACCACGTCCCTCATCCACCAGTGGCCATGGAAGAGACTCTTGATACAGTTTCCTCCAGAGACGGCGTGGAAGAGATAGCAGTGTCGGTGGTGGAACTGCTTTAGAACTTTCAAATCCACAAGTATCTCCTGGCATTATACCTAAAGCGGACTTTACCATTGGCTACACGGAGTCGCATTAAGAGAAATCCCAAGCAGCCCTCTCTACAAGTTCCAACACTGGAATGTGAGTTGTAATCTATACCTCGATTACGCTTTCTTTGTCTAATGATTTTTAATTTGAGTGTCATTATTTCTAGACAGCCTACATTTTCTCGTTCTGAACTTCTAACGTGAGCTGTGGGTGTGGCTTTGTGACAATGATCAAGAGCACCTGCTAACCGATTTGACTGCTCCAACAGTTACACATCTGACACCACCAAAACATCAGATATCGCTGTTTAACGCTTGATCTGATTGAATCTAGGCCTTACTCTGACCCCTTGTGATCCAACACCTTGTTCTGTGAGACACCTATGACAGTCACTGATAGGGAATATGCATGGCTCCCTCAGTTGTTCGCAGGTTAGCGAATTTGGAGAGATTGTCAGACATTTTGTGCCCCACCGGCACACAGTTACAATGAAAGGCCTGCATTCTGGAGGAGTCCTATGGAAACTGCTTGCTTTGGCCCCAGCCAACCCTTGTCTCTAGAGGAGGACTGCAATGCTCTCAGACATCCATGGACAATGGAAGTGGAACCCATAGAAGACGAGTTCCCTACAGTAAAACATCCACCTCACACTGTATAGCTGCCCTCCGCTCCTGCCTTGTACACAGCAGACACAGACAGCCCTGTCTGGATCCCCTTTAGGGACTTGGCTCTTGGGCCATTTGGTAGTAGTCACTCAGTGAGTCAGTGAATCAGTCATTAGTGATTATGTTAGCTTTGTAGCTCAGTACCCCATAGAGTCTCATTGGTAGAGGGGCTAGCTTTATAACTAGCTCTGGTACGCTAGGCCCTGGTACATGATGGTGATGATGTTAGTAGACCAGACTGCAGTTCGCTAGTTGCCCACCAGAGGGCTGAGGTCTCCATGGTGGTTCTTTAGCTTCTTCTTGAAGAGGGAGATGGTGGAGGGCCGATAGAAGATGATCCAGGGCTCGGACGCAGCACTCTGCACGCTGCAGCTCTCTGAACCACTGTTGGTCGGGATGTTGGGAGACCTGGAAAGAGACGAGGGATGGGGGGGAGAGAAATAGATATGGCAAGAGAGAACAATAACATTAGGTTACATATTCCACTGGCTGGGGCTCTCACAGTGTCAAAAATATATTAGATACAATAAACTATACTTCGGTTATACTTTTGAGCCATTTGTACAATAAAACTTCATTGTCCATAATTTACATCAAACTGTAAAATGTAATACCTACTTCACTGTAATATGCAGTAGTAGTTTAGCCACCATGGCTATGACTGTCAGAGTCAGGAGAGCAGCTAGGGCGTAGATGGTCCACACTGTCAACACAGAAACACAATTGAAATCAGACAGTTTAGAAGAAAACATACCAGTTAAAAAGCACCCTATGCACTTGAGTAGACTCTCAGACAAGCATGGAGAAACCTGATCGGATAGAGATAAAAGGGATCTATAAACTAAAAACAGTCTGGCACATCTACACCATGTTTGTACAGTACACTGAGTGTACAAAACATTAAGAACACCTTCCTAATATTGAGTTGCACCCCATTTTGACCTCCGAACATCCTCAATTCATTGGGCGTATGGACTCTACAAGGTGTCGAAAGAATTCCTGTCATGTTTTGTCATATATTGTCTTGTCCTTGTGCTTTCCCTTCTGTTCGTTTCCCCCTGCTGGTCTTATTAGGTTCGTTCCCTTTTTCTATCCCTCTCTCTCCCCCTCCCTCTCTCTCTTCTCTCTATCGTTCCGTTCCTGCTCCCAGCTGTTCCTCATTCTCCTAACTCACTCATTTACTCTTTTCACACCTGTCCCCTATTTTGCCCTCTGATTAGAGTCCCTATTTCTCCCCTTGTTTTCCGCTTCTGTCCTTGTCGGATCCTTGTATGATGTTCGCTGTGCTGTGTCCTTGTCTCGCCCTGTCGTGTTTTGTCTCCTTCAGATGCTGCGTGTGAGCAGGTGTCTTAGTCTGCTACGGTCGGTGCCTTCCCGAAGCAACCTGCAGTCAATGGTCGAGTCTCCAGTCTGTCCTCGTTACTACGAGTGGATTTAAGTTTTTTCCTGTTTTGTTTTCTTCTTGATTTTTCCAGGATTATTACTTTTGTCATATACTGGAATAAAGACTCTGTTTTCGTTAAGTCGCTTTTGGGTCCTCATTCACCAGCATAACAGAAGGATCCGACCAAGAATGGACCCAGCGACTACGGATTCTCGTAACACTGCCGTGGAGATCCAGGGAGCTATGCTCGGCAGACACGAGCAGGAATTGTCTGCTGCTCGTCATGCCGTTGAGACCCTGGCCGCTCAGGTTTCCGACCTCTCAGGACAGTTTCAGAGTCTTCATCTCGTGCCACCAGCTACTTCCTGGTCTTCCGAGTCTCCGGAACCTAGGGTTAATAACCCACCATGTTATTCTGGGCAGCCCACTGAGTGCCGTTCCTTTCTCACCCAGTGTGATATTGTGTTCTCTCTCCAACCCAACACATACTCAAGAGAGAGAGCTCGGATTGCTTACGTCATTTCACTCCTTACTGGTCGGGCTCGAGAGTGGGGCACAGCTATCTGGGAGGCAAGGGCTGAGTGTTCTAACAATTATCTGAACTTTAAAGAGGAGATGATACGGGTTTTTGATCGTTCAGTTTTTGGTAGGGAGGCTTCTAGGGCCTTGGCTTCCCTATGTCAAGGTGATCGATCCATAACGGATTACTCTATAGAGTTTCGCACTCTTGCTGCCTCTAGTGACTGGAACGAGCCGGCGCTGCTCGCTCGTTTTCTGGAGGGACTCAACGCTGAGGTTAAGGATGAGATTCTCTCCCGGGAGGTTCCTTCCAGTGTGGACTCTTTGATTGCACTCGCCATCCGCATAGAACGACGGGTAGATCTTCGTCACCGAGCTCGTGGAAGAGAGCTCGCGTTAACGGTGTTCCCCCTCTCCGCATCGCAACCATCTCCTCCCTCCGGCTCAGAGACTGAGCCCATGCAGCTGGGAGGTATTCGCATCTCGACTAAGGAGAGGGAACGGAGGATCACCAACCGCCTTTGCCTCTATTGCGGTTCTGCTGGACATTTTGTCAATTCATGTCCAGTAAAAGCCAGAGCTCATCAGTAAGCGGAGGGCTACTGGTGAGCGCTACTACTCAGGTCTCTCCATCAAGATCCTGTACTACCATGTCGGTCCATCTACGCTGGACCGGTTCGGCTGCTTCATGCAGTGCCTTGATAGACTCTGGGGCTGAGGGTTGTTTTATGAACGAAGCATGGGCTCGGAAACATGACATTCCTCTCAGACAGTTAGGGAAGCCCACGCCCATGTTCGCCTTAGATGGTAGTCTTCTCCCCAGTATCAGATATGAGACACTACCTTTAACCCTCACTGTATCTGGTAACCACAGTGAGACCATTTCCTTTTTGATTTTTCGTTCACCTTTTACACCTGTTGTTTTGGGTCATCCCTGGCTAGTATGTCATAATCCTTCTATTAATTGGTCTAGTAATTCTATCCTATCCTGGAACGTTTCTTGTCATGTGAAGTGTTTAATGTCTGCTATCCCTCCTGTTTCTTCTGTCCCCTCTTCTCAGGAGGAACCTGGTGATTTGACAGGAGTGCCGGAGGAATATCATGATCTGCGCACGGTCTTCAGTCGGTCCAGAGCCAACTCCCTTCCTCCTCACCGGTCGTATGATTGTAGTATTGATCTCCTTCCGGGGACCACTCCCCCTCGGGGTAGACTATGCTCTCTGTCGGCTCCCGAACGTAAGGCTCTCGAGGATTATTTGTCTGTTTCTCTTGACGCCGGCACCGTAGTGCCTTCTTCCTCTCCTGCCGGAGCGGGTTTTTTTTTTGTTAAGAAGAAGGACGGTACTCTGCGCCCCTGCGTGGATTATCGAGGGCTGAATGACATAACGGTTAAGAATCGTTATCCGCTTCCCCTTATGTCGTCAGCCTTCGAGATTCTGCAGGGAGCCAGGTTCTTTACTAAGTTGGACCTTCGTAATGCTTACCATCTAGTGCGCATCAGAGAGGGGGACGAGTGGAAAACGGCGTTTAACACTCCGTTAGGGCATTTTGAGTACCGGGTTCTGCCGTTTGGTCTCGCTAATGCTCCAGCTGTTTTTCAGGCATTAGTTAATGATGTACTGAGAGACATGCTGAACATCTTTGTTTTTGTCTACCTTGACGATATCCTGATTTTTTCACCGTCACTCGAGATTCATGTTCAGCACGTTCGACGTGTACTCCAACGCCTTTTAGAGAATTGTCTCTACGTGAAGGCTGAGAAGTGCGCCTTTCATGTCTCCTCTGTCACATTTCTCGGTTCTGTTATTTCCGCTGAAGGCATTCAGATGGATCCCGCTAAGGTCCAGGCTGTCAGTGATTGGCCCGTTCCAAGGTCACGTGTCGAGTTGCAGCGCTTTCTAGGTTTCGCTAATTTCTATCGGCGTTTCATTCGTAATTTCGGTCAAGTTGCTGCCCCTCTCACAGCTCTTACTTCTGTCAAGACGTGCTTTAAGTGGTCCGGTTCCGCCCAGGGAGCTTTTGATCTCCTCAAGAAGCGTTTTACGTCCGCTCCTATCCTCGTTACTCCTGACGTCACTAAACAATTCATTGTCGAGGTTGACGCTTCAGAGGTGGGCGTGGGAGCCATTCTATCCCAGCGCTTCCAGTCTGACGATAAGGTCCATCCTTGCGCTTATTTTTCTCATCGCCTGTCGCCATCGGAACGCAACTATGATGTGGGTAACCGCGAACTGCTCGCCATCCGCTTAGCCCTAGGCGAATGGCGACAGTGGTTGGAGGGGGTGACCGTTCCTTTTGTCGTTTGGACTGACCATAAGAACCTTGAGTACATCCGTTCTGCCAAACGACTTAATGCACGTCAAGCTCGTTGGGCGTTGTTTTTCGCTCGTTTCGAGTTTGTGATTTCTTATCGCCCGGGTAATAAGAACACCAAGCCTGATGCCTTATCCCGTCTCTTTAGTTCTTCTGTGGCTTCTACCGATCCCGAGGGGATTCTTCCTTATGGGCGTGTTGTCGGGTTGACTGTCTGGGGAATTGAGAGACAGGTTAAGCAAGCACTCACTCACACTGCGTCGCCGCGCGCTTGTCCTAGTAACCTTCTTTTCGTTCCTGTTTCTACTCGTCTGGCTGTTCTTCAGTGGGCTCACTCTGCCAAGTTAGCTGGCCATCCCGTCGTTCGAGGTACACTTGCTTCTATTCGCCAGCGGTTTTGGTGGCCTACTCAGGAGCGTGACACGCGCCGTTTCGTGGCTGCTTGTTCGGACTGCGCGCAGACTAAGTCAGGTAACTCTCCTCCTGCCGGTCGTCTCAGACCGCTTCCCATTCCTTCTCGACCATGGTCTCACATCGCCTTAGACTTCATTACCGGTCTGCCTTCGTCTGCGGGGAAGACTGTGATTCTTACGGTTGTCGATAGGTTCTCTAAGGCGGCACATTTCATTCCCCTCGCTAAGCTTCCTTCCGCTAAGGAGACGGCACAAACCAACATTGAGAATGTGTTCAGAATTCATGGCCTCCCGTTAGACGCCGTTTCAGACAGAGGTCCGCAATTCACGTCACAGTTTTGGAGGGAGTTCTGTCGTTTGATTGGTGCTTCCGTCAGTCTCTCTTCCGGTTTTCATCCCCAGTCTAACGGTCAAGCAGAAAGGGCCAATCAGACGATTGGTCGCATATTACGCAGCCTTTCTTTTAGAAACCCTGCGTCTTGGGCAGAACAGCTCCCCTGGGCAGAATACGCTCACAACTCGCTTCCTTCGTCTGCTACCGGGCTATCTCCGTTTCAGAGTAGTCTGGGTTACCAGCCTCCTCTGTTCTCGTCCCAGCTCGCCGAGTCCAGTTTGTCCAACGTTGTGAGCGCACCTGGAGGAGGGTGAGGTCTGCACTTTGCCGTTACACGGCGCAGACTGTGAGAGCCGCCAATAAACGTAGGATTAAGAGTCCTAGGTATTGTCGCGGCCAGAGAGTGTGGCTTTCCACTCGTAACCTTCCCCTTACGACAGCTTCTCGTAATTTGACTCCGCGGTTCATTGGTCCGTTCCGTGTCTCCCAGGTCGTCAATCCTGTCGCTGTGCGACAGCTTCTTCCGCGACATCTTCGTCGCGTCCATCCTGTCTTCCATGTCTCCTGTGTCAAGCCCTTTCTTCGCGCCCCCGTTCGTCTTCCCTCCCCCCCCGTCCTTGTCGAGGGCGCACCTATTTACAAGGTACGTAGGATCATGGACATGCGTTCTCGGGGACGTGGTCACCAGTACTTAGTGGATTGGGAGGGTTACGGTCCTGAGGAGAGGAGTTGGGTTCCATCTCGGGACGTGCTGGACCGTTCGCTGATTGATGATTTCCTCCGTTGCCGCCAGGATTCCTCCTCGAGTGCGCCAGGAGGCGCTCGGTGAGTGGGGGGGTACTGTCATGTTTTGTCATATATTGTCTTGTCCTTGTGCTTTCCCTTCTGTTCGTTTCCCCCTGCTGGTCTTATTAGGTTCGTTCCCTTTTTCTATCCCTCTCTCTCCCCCTCCCTCTCTCTCTTCTCTCTATCGTTCCGTTCCTGCTCCCAGCTGTTCCTCATTCTCCTAACTCACTCATTTACTCTTTTCACACCTGTCCCCTATTTTGCCCTCTGATTAGAGTCCCTATTTCTCCCCTTGTTTTCCGCTTCTGTCCTTGTCGGATCCTTGTATGATGTTCGCTGTGCTGTGTCCTTGTCTCGCCCTGTCGTGTTTTGTCTCCTTCAGATGCTGCGTGTGAGCAGGTGTCTTAGTCTGCTACGGTCGGTGCCTTCCCGAAGCAACCTGCAGTCAATGGTCGAGTCTCCAGTCTGTCCTCGTTACTACGAGTGGATTTAAGTTTTTTCCTGTTTTGTTTTCTTCTTGATTTTTCCAGGATTATTACTTTTGTCATATACTGGAATAAAGACTCTGTTTTCGTTAAGTCGCTTTTGGGTCCTCATTCACCAGCATAACAATTCCACAGGGAGGCTGGTCCATGTTGACTCCAATGCTTTCCACAGTTGTGTCAAATTGGCTGGATGTCCATTTGGTGGTGGACCATTCTTGATGCACATGGGAAACTGTTGAGAGTAAAAAACCCAGCAGCGTTGCAGTTCTTGACACACTCAAACCGGTGCGCCTGGCACCTACTACCATACCCTGTTCAAAGGCACTTCAATATTTTGTCTTGCCCATTCACCCTCTGAATGGTACATATACACAATAACATGTCTCAATTGTCTCAAGGCATAAAACTCTTTGTTTAAACTGTCGCCTCCCCTTCATCTACACTGATTGAAGTGGATTTAACAGGTGACATCATTAAGGGACCATAGCTTTCACCTGGTCAGTCTATGTCGGGAAAGAGTACACTCAGTGTAAAGCTTGATCTACAGGCACACGTTAGCCTAAAGGCCTTTGTCACAACCGATTCAGATGGTAAAATATTAGTACGTACGTTATTGGTGCACATCTGTTACTTAACAGCAAGCTATAAGGTCAAAGTATAACCTCCCAGTAATTTACTGGGGGACAAAATACCAATGTTTCGGCATCACTGTGCCTTCTTCAGGGTAATGTCATCAATGCTTGAAGCAGGTTATGTAGACAACTAGCGCAACCAATGGAAATAGTGAGGGGTGTTTCGTAATTGCTATCTTGATCAGAATTAATTGAGTGAAACTGTTGAAAGACAATAGCACACAGCATATTGAATATATTATTCCTTTCTTAACATTAGCATTATTATATTATCAATATAAATTGTTTCATTTAATATCACCTATATATTAAAATATTTCCAATTTCATTGGTTCAACCTTAATGCCCAATAAATGACTGGGAGGTTATACATGTGGAGTGTGCGACTCTTTTTGTTTTGATAGCTGACAGTTTATTCATCGTTAGTCAGCACCTCTACACTAAATCATTTTCTCTGGGTGTGCGCCAGCTCATGCTTTTTATTTGAATATATACTGAACAAAAATATGCACGCAACATTTAAAGTGTTGGTCCCATGTCTCATGAGCTGAAAATAAAAGATCCCGGAAATGTTCAATATGCACACAAAGCTTAAACAAATGTGTTTACCTCCATGTTAGTGAGCATTTCTCCTTGCCAAGATAATCCATTCACCTGATAGGTGTGGCATATCAAGAATCTGATTAAACGGCATGATCATTACACAGGTGCACCTTGTGCTGGGGACAATAAAAGGCCACTCTAAAATGTAAAGTTTTGTCACACAACACAATACCACAGATATCTCAAGTTTTGAGGGAGCGTGCAATTGGCATGCCGACTGCAGGAATGTCAAACAAAGCTGTTTTTAATGTTCATTCCTCTACCATAGGCCACCTCCAAAGTCGTTTTAGAGAATTTGGCAGTATGTCCAACCGGCCTCACAACCGCAGACCACGTCAGCCCAGGATCTCCACATCTGGCTTCTTCACCTGCAGTATCATCTGAGAGGGTGCTGAGGAGTATTTCTGTCTGTAATTAAGCTATTTTGTGGGCCTGGCTCTCCAGTGAGTGGCCCTGGCTCCCAAATGGGTGGGCCTATGTCCTCCTAGGCCCACCAATGGCTGCACCCTTGCCCAGTCATGTGAAATCCATAGATTATGGCCTAATGAATGTATTTTAATTGACTGATATCCTAATATGAACTGTAGAAGTTCATATTAGAAGTTGTTGCATGTTGCATTTATATTTTTGTTCACTATATATTCATAAAACAAAACAGGTCTCACACCTTTTTTGGAAAACATATCGTTTTTGACCAATCAAAACCGGTGTGAGACCACAGAGGCAGACAGGTACGCTGTTGGTTACACATGAGAGAAACCCCAGAAAAGTACAATGTTGATTACACATGAGAGAAACCCCAGAAAGATTAAATGTTGGTTACACACGAGAGAAACCCCAGAAAGGTAAAATGTTGGTTACACATGAGAGAAACCCCAGAAAGGTAAAATGTTGGTTACACATGAGAGAAACCCCAGAAAGGTAAAATGTTGGTTACACATAAGAGCAAACCCAGAACAGTAAAAAAACAGTACCAAAGGTACAAAAAAAGAAACAAGTAGTAACTGAGAGACGGAGAGGTAGGACGTTGCAACGTCGGTATCAATAGACGTGAGACATAGTAGAAAGCTCCATTACAAACCCAGAGAAGTAGAAAGATATGATGCTGGTAAGTGATAGATAGAAAACAACAATATTGGTATCTACATACTAGAGGTGTGTCCGTTGGTCCCGTTGGGTCCGGCCCACTGACCTGGCATGCTGTGGTCTGGTTTACCGGGACTGGACGTTATCACATAGAGGATTTGAGAGGAACGTCCGTTATCGCTCCCGTTAGACTTCTCCGTTACGCCGTTAAGCAGAGGCTTCACTGTACTAGTGTCCTCATCTTCCTTCTCATCCTCATCCATAGGCCTGGTGTCCAGGCCTCTCAGCGCTGAAACAAACAACAACAAATCAAATGTTTCCATGGGCCCATTGCAACGAAGATTGGCCTGTAGATTATTGGCAGATGATCTCGTCAAACCATCAATACATGATAACTTCACCAACGCAGCTGATCTCAATTGCAAGCAGCATTGGCCACCGATTTACTGTTCCTCAACGCGGATGTCGGGTTTATCCTTTAGTCCTCATTGCAACCAAAATGAGCACAAAAAAGCCCTCTACTGGGTATTATCATCGGAACAAATTGATCTGGCAATACTACTTGACTAAGGACGATTTATCTATTTGACAATCATTCCGCAGAACTAAAATAAAGTATTTAATGCCCTCGTTTACCACAGCAAATCTACTATGTCAATGTAGCCTACCCTATGCAAATATATGGTGTAGGAATACCTTTTCCTACACCATGTTTCCAATTAATGTTATCCATTAATGATTTTACTTGTCTGAATCGAATATGGTCATTTCTTATCAAGAGGGCAAAAGGAAATATTCCATTTGACATTTGAAACTAAATCGTGATTGCATTGTGTTATGAATCAAATGATATTGTATTCTAATAATAATAATGAGGTTATTTAAAGTTGCACAAATAATATATCATTGTGCTTTTAACTTTTTATGGCTGCAGGGGCAGTATTGAGTAGCTTGGATGAAAAGGTGCCCATTGTAAACGGCCAGCTTCTCAGTCTCAGTTACTAATATATGCATATTATTATTAGTATTGGATAGAAAACACTCTGAAGTTTCTAAAACTGTTTGAATTATGTCTGTGAGTATAACAGAACTCATATAGCAGGCAAAAACCTGAGAAATTCCACTTCCTGTTTTTTTTCTGGGGGTGGAAGATTTTCAACCAAGCTCTCATTGAAATTATAGCAAGATATGGATGAGTTTTCACTTCTAGATGTCAACAGTCAATAGAACTTTGTCTGATGACTCTAATGTGAAGGGGGGTCGAATGACACAGGAAATAGTCACCACTGCCACGAGTTGACCATGCATTCACTATGCGCGTTCACTGGGGAAGGACCTGCGTTCCACCGGTCATCTGGAGTCATTCTAATTCTCCGGTTGGAACGTTATTCAAGATATATGTAAACAACATTCTAAAGATTGATTCAGTACATCGTTTGACATGTTTATACTGACTGTTATGGAACTTTTGGACATTTCATCACGTTATAGTGGATGTGCTTTGTGACTTTGGAATTGTTTACCAAACGCACTAACCAAAGTAGCTAATTGGACATAAATAACGGACATTTTCGAACAAATCAAGCATTTATTTTGGACCTGGGATTCCTAGGACTGCATTCTAATGAAGTTCATCAAAGGTAAGGAAACATTTATCATGTATTTTTTGGTTTCTGTTGACTCCAACATGGCGGCTAATTTGGCTTCTGTTCTGAGCGCCGTCTCAGATTATTGCATGTGTTGCTTTTTCCTTAAACTTTAAAATAAATTTGACACAGCGGTTGCATTAAGGAGAGGTATACCTATAAGTCCATGTGTATAACTTGTATTATCATCTATTTATGATGAGTATTTATGTTGAAACGATGTGGCTATGCAAAATCACTTGATGTTTTTAGAACTAGTGAATCTAATAAGCCAATGTAAACTCAGATTTTTAAAATATAAATATGAACTTTATCAAACAAAACATGCATGTATTGTGTAACATGAAGTCCTATGAGTGTCATCTGATGAAGAGAATTCAAGGTTAGTGATTAATTTAATCTTTATTTCTGCTTTTTGTGAATGCTATATTTCGCTGGAAAATGGCTGTGCTTATTGTGGTTTGGTGGAGATCTAACATAATCGTTTGTAGTGCTTTCGCTGAAAAGCCTATTTGTAATCGGACACTTTGGTGGGATTAACAACAAGATTACCTTTAAAATGATATAAAACACATTTTTGTGATTTGAATTTGGCGCTCTCTATTTTCACTGGTAGTTGTCATATCGATCCCGGTATTGGGATTGCAGCCATATAACCAATCATTTTAATCGCCTGAAAAAACGAACAAACATACCGTTCAAAAGTTTTGGGTCACTTAGAAATGTCCTTATTTTTTGAAAGAAAAGCACATTTTTATGTCCATTAAAATAACATCAAATTGATCAGAAATACGTTGTTAAATTACTACTGTTGCTGATTTATGAAATATCTACATAGGCGGACAGAGGCCCATTATCAGCAACCATCACTCCAATGGCACGTTGTGTTAGCTAATCCCAGTTTATTATTTTAAAAGGCAAATTGATCATTAGAAAATAATTTGCAATTATGTTAGCACAGCTGAAAACTTTTGTTCTGCTTAAAGAAGCAATAAAACGGGCCTTCTTTAGACTAGTTGAGTATCTGGAGCATCAGCATTTATGGGTTCGATTACAGGCTCAAAATGGCCAGAAACAAATAACTTTCTTCTGAAACTCATCAGTCTGTTCTTGTTCTGAGAAATGAAGGCTATTCCATGCGAGAAATTGCCAAGAAACTGAAGATCTCATACAATTCTGTGTACTACTCCCTTCACAGAACAGCGCAAACGGGCTCTAACCAAAATAGAAAGAGTGGGAGGCCCTGGTGCACAACTGAACAAGAGGACAAGTACATTAGAGTGTCTAGTTTCAGAAACAGACGCTAACTGGCAGCTTCATTAAATAGTACCCACAAAACACTGGAGATAGTACCCGCAAAACACTGGCAGCTTCATTAAATAGGACCCGCAAAACACCTGTCTCAACGTCAACAGTGAAGAGGTGACTCCGGGATGCTGGCCTTCTAGGCAGAGTTGCAAAGAAAAATCCACATCTCAGACTGGCTATTAAAAATAAAAGATTAAGATGGGCAAAAGAACACAGACACTGGACAGAGGAACTCTGCCTAGAAGGCCAGCATCCCAGAATCGCCTCTTCACTGTTGACGTTGAGACTGGTGTTTTGCAGGTACTATTTAATAAAGCTGCCAGTGTTTTGCGGGTACAACACTCAATAGTAAACCTTTATATTTTCGTACAGGAATACGGTAATTAGGCCATTAGGCCGACTACGGCATATTGTACTTTATTGAAGAAACAATATCTGAATTGGAAGGAAATCTGGTGTGGAGATTAATTTATTATTTGGAAGTCGTTATCCAAAGAAACAAATATCACTTTAATTTACAATGTGGTAATTCATTAAAAGTTGGTCTTCTATACATGTATTTTCTCAGAAGAGTAGCCTCGATGTAGCCATAATTGGCTGAATTGTCTACAATTAAACGTGTTAACTAAATCATTTTAATTGACATAGGCTACATTTTGAGTCAAATCATTTTATTTTGGTTGCCATATGTAATATTCTTCCTTTTTCCTTATTTGCATTTCGCTGATAGGGTGTTACTTCATTGGGTCGACACAAATAAATATGATTTCCTATACCATTTCCTCTGTCTTGTATCCAGACGGTTTGACACCATAGAAGTGTCAGATCAGCTGTTCTACAAGTTTGATAAAAATACATAAGTGCGACCCTCCACTGAATTTTGAAATCTCAGTGTGGCCCCAGGACCAAAATTATTGCCAACCTCTGAGCTAAGACTTTGTCTAAATTAACAAGGTTCATTTATGAAATTATCAAAACATGTTATGATAATCCCTTATCCCTACCATAAATGGTGGCCTAAATCTTTACTAGGATTAAAGGTTTTTGTCTGACATAACTCAACTTGACTGCGATTTTCCCACATGTTCTCCATTTGATACAACAGAATGCAGTGCTGCCATTGCTTCAAACCTCGGTTCGGCAGGAAATTCCTCAGACGTCATCTGAGAGCGTTTATCCTCATCTGAGAAGGAAATTAACATCGCACCACTCAGCACTGTATGGATGAACTAACATCCAGCTTAACCTCAAGAGAGAATCTCTCTTTCCCCATCCGTTTCTCCTCCCAGCTCAGCGGGGGGGGGGGAAACAATTTACCAATCTGACCTTTTCTTATAACATGTCTCATGATATTGTATATTCATTTCAACAACTTCTGTTTCTGATGTGCAGTCTGAAACAGGGGAAGTCAGAATTGAGACATGACCAGAAGGGAATTGGCTGCAAGTCTGGGGGTCAGACTCTGACCTGAGAATATTGTTTTTAGTAGAACAAAATGAGAAAAGGTTAGGACAGTCTGTGTGTGTGTGTGTGTGTGTGTGTGTGTGTGTGTGTGTGTGTGTGTGTGTGTGTGTGTGTGTGTGTGTGTGTGTGTGTGTGTGTGTGTGTGTGTGTGTGTGTGTGTGTGTGTGTGTGTGTGTGTGTGTGTGTGTGTGTGTGTGTGTGTGTGTGTGTGTGTGTGTGTGTGTGTGTGTGTCTGCGATTGTGTGCGTGCCTCCCAGCCCTGTAAGCTCTTCGCTTTAATGTCAACAATATTAACTAATTCAGAGAGAGTTGTGTTGAGTGCTGATGCCTTAAGGAAATGGAACTGAAACAATAGTGGGGTGTTTACAAGAGTTTGGTCTAAACAGAGAACTGCTATTTATACATAAATACTTCCATTCCATTATGATGAGTGTGTAATATAAGACTGGGTTCAGATTAGGATCCCTAGGAGGTGGTGCACTCTGTGTATACAATGATGTTAAGGATGGGGAGAATGATGTATGAAGGATATATAAAGATATACGATACCAGTGACAAACAAAACATCTCAAGGTTATTTACATAACCCCGGTTCTCTAATATTATGAGTGAGTCGACTCATGTGGGAACGTGCCTGTTTGCAGAAAACTCAAATAACGGAGTTCTCTTTCAATTATTTGTTCAGACGTCTCACATATGAGATGTATGAAACTCCCATAACGTAGGCACGCTCTCCGAACACTAGTTTCCAGACTACCCCTCAGAGACCCCGATACTGAGAACAGTATGCACCAGAGAAGGTGCCGTGACTTCCAGTCGGTAGAACCTCGTGAGGGGAGGCCCGACATGCCGCGTTATACAGATCTCCTGCAAGGAGAAGCCTTTGAACAGAGCCCAAGAGGTAGCCACACTGTACCTCTGGTGGAATGAGCCCTCGGGCCCTCCAGAGGCTGTAAACCCGTGCTATTATAAGCTAGTATAATAGCATCCACTATCCAATGTGACAACCATTGATGAGAGAAGGGGGGTGTACAAGACACAAAGAGCTGGTCGCTCTTGCGTAAAGCTCTCGTTCTATCCAAATACATGTGTATAGCACGCACTGGACACAAACGGTGGAGACGCTCTTCCTCTGCAGAAGAGAAAGGCGGTAGGTGGAAAGCCATAAGCTTCAAGGTGAGACAATTGTAACTGTCGCTGACCTTTTGGCATAAAGGTGGGGTTAGGCAATAAGGTTACCTTGGTAAAACCCGGGACAAATAGTAGGCAGGAATGGTGAACTGACAGTGAATGTTGTTCACTCACTCGCTTTGAGGAAGTAAGGGCTACCAATAAAGAGGTCTTGAGACAGAGATTCTTCATCCCTACATTCTCCAGCATCTCAAAGCCTCAAGCACAGTAGAACGATCCCAAGGCGGGGCTACAGATGTGAGCGGTGCACCCCTTCTTGAAACGGCACTATTTGACAAACTGAGAAAGTGGTTAAGTAGAACTTAACCGTGGAGAAAGCCGTCCCGCTGTCCAGAAGGCCTTGCATGAAGAATAAAACCTCTGACACAAACATTGGTAAGGAATTATTTGTTTTTGGTCACACCACTTCTCAAAGATGCATGTATTTCCGTAAAGTGAGCGTGTAGAAGGGGCTCTGGATTGCCTCAATGGCTCTGAGAGGCAGACTAGTCGTGTCCAGATTTAACCTTTCACGGGCCAAACCCATAGGGCCAGTTTGCCTGGGTCAGGAGATCCGTGCATAATGGGAGTTGCCAGGGCTCGTCATAAAGCAAGAGAATAATCTCTGTTAAACAGAGCTTGCCCGGCCATGTGGGTGCTACCAGGATGAGGGACGAGCCTCGTTGTCTCACTATGGCTAGAGTGGGGAATGTGAGGCGCAGAGAGCGGTGCGCCTTTGGCCAAGGGTGTACCAACTATGGCTGTGGTAGTCATGACATTTTGTCAGCCGGTGATTGTCAAGCAAATAACTTCCGGTCTCATAGTAATTGACCATGAATTAACATAAACACCTTTAGCATCTCCTGGCTTCCACACATCGCTTCCACGCCACTGATGCAGGCATTTGGAACATCTACATTTAAGAAAAGTCTAATAGATCCATGTAACATAGCCTACACAATCACAATAAAGAAACATGATATGAAGAACATGTAGTCTATTTCAGAAGAACAGAGTTTCCTTATGTTAGGCCCTGATCTGGCTATGCCATATGGCTGTGGGCCATTTTAAGGAACATGTGCCTTAAAATGATTGTTGATGATGATGATCCCTGATTGTTGATGTAGGCCGACACTGTCATATTGTCTGTCCTGACAAGGCCGTAACAATACCGAAGGAAGGGTAAAACGTGTTTCTAAAGAGGAACACTGTCAGAAATTCGAGGTAATTGATATGGGCAAGACAGAGTTGTGTGGTCCACACTCAGTTAACTGCCTGGCCCTCATAAACTTCGCCCTAACCCATGAGTGATGCGTCTGTCGTCATCACCTTCCTCCACTTTTAGAGTGGTACCGAATGTGAAGATCGAGGGGCCCCTCCATTTCCAGAAAGATGTGAGGCACTCTGATGTCGAGTGCACAGACGTAGGGATAAAACCCAGCGTTTGAAACTTCTCATCCTCAGTAGGCCATGTGGGACCACTGAGATAGTGGAGTCCATTAACTCCAGTAACCGGAGGCGTATTCAGAACATGGCAGAGTGCCTCCTATTTAATGGGGATAGGCACTGTTGGAATGAGGCGATGCGGCCTTCCGACAGCGTTGGATGATACTGATTCTATATTCTCTGTGTCAGTATAAAACAGCTTTTATCTGATTGATTTGGAAACCCGAGCCCGGAAAGGTGGGTTACCAAGGAGGTAACATCTCACCCCGCTTGCTCCCGGGAAGGGGAGCAGAGCAGGTTATCATCTATGTAGGCGGATACACTCAGCCCCTCGTTTCTGACGGACTTGAGAGCGCCTCCACACACTTGGTGAATGTCCGGGAAGCGCTAGCCCGAACGGGAGAACAAGGTATTCATAGGCTTTGCCTTGGCAATCCTTAGAAACCTTATGTGGATGCTTATCTGGAAGTACGCGGGTCAACTGATGTGACCCAGTCGCCTGGACGAATAGAACGAGACAGCACGTTCGGTGTGAGCAAACGAAGCGCAAAATTCCTCAGATAACTGTAGAGGACCTGTAGGTCCAGAATGGGACAAATCTCTTCCCTTTTTGGTAACCGGAATGTACCAGGAGTAGAAGGCTCAATGTCTCTCTTCCTCTGCTATCGCTCTGATATTCAATTTGAATAGAAGAGAGGAGATTTCCTGCTTTAGTATGCGTGCCAAGTCACGGTTGCATCTGATTCCAGAATGCCATTGAAGGCAAGAGGTCTCATAGCGAACTGCAGTCTGTAGCACTTGGTAACAGTGGATAGGGTCCCAGACTTGACTGTGGATGCATGCTGGTTTTCTACTCTCTCAGCGAGCAGCCCATGGGGAGGCACTCGCCGGTGGCACATTGACGCCCATTGTGCTCCACCCAAGAAGGTACCAGCGCAGAACACCGAGTGTAACTGTCCACTGCACTTCTCTGCTCCCCTAAGTCAGATGCCCCCACTCCCTCCAAGGGAATCCGCTGGGAGCAATCTCAATGCTGTCAAACTAGCATGGTGCTCGGATCCCCTGAGGCAGGGTTAGCTAATCCCAGAACAAAATTTAAAAAACAGCTAACTAGCAGTGTGTTGGCTGCCAGCTAGGCTAGTTAGCACAATGTTAGCTGGGAAAATCGAACCTCTTAACCAAGTGAACGTAGCTATCGTTCGCCAAGTGGGGTACTGAACTAGCTAGTTAGCAGGAGGAAGCTAGTGCTAAGTTAGTCTTGCAACGGAAACAAAGCGTATCTCTCTACCGAGAGAAAGACTAGAAATTCTTCCCTTGCAGGTAGAAAACCTAGGGTAGGATTGTGAACTTGCCTGGTTAGCGAAACCTTGCAGCTAAGCTAGCCAAGTATCTGTAGCTAGCAGGTTCCGGATGCTAGCTACAAAGAGACCTCGAGGAGAAAAAGAGACAAAGCTCATTCTTAGCCGTATAAAACGTTCCTTTTGTTGAAGTTTTTCCTAACACAGAGACAAGAGCTGGCAGAGAATATTGTGACACTCCTGTGATCTGTTAACCTTATAGGAATTGGCCTATATGGATAGGGCTAAATTGAATTGTTTCTTACAGAATACATTTTTTATGCAGAAGCATGGTAGCAACTGAAATGGAAACGTCTGGAGATTATAGGAAAATTATTTGACCAAATTTGAGGACACAACAGTTCACCTGACAGAAGACTGAATCCAAACATTACAATGTTGATTTTAGATTTACTGTACTTTTTGCCATATTTGTTGTTTTAATAAGACTGCTAGCTTAGGTTAACTGTATCGAACTTCAAGCACAGATGGAACATTTGGAAATTAATTTGCTTAAGCATTATCATGCAAACACAGGTATTTTTTATTGTGACAAGCCGTCAGTGAGATTCAAACCTATGATCTTCTGTTTTTGATCCATGGGATTAGTCCACCAGGTTGGAGCTAACAAGCATTTTTTTTTTTTTTTTTTTTTTAAACTCATACAAAGCTGTTCATTTTAGTCTATTCAAACTGACCCCATTTCAAAGGAAACAAGCACTCATTAATTTAATGTGAGGCCAAATATTGGGCTTGGCCAACACACCTGAACACACTTAACAAGATAGTGGATAGTGAGAGTTTTGTTGATGCTGAGAACGGAATGTATGTGTTTTTCAATAACTTTATTAGAACGTTCTTTCAATGTTACTAATGTTTTCTTGTGGTTTTTATGGAACATTTTCTTAATATTCTGAGAATATGACTTCAAATAGAACCACGAGGAAACCTGCAGAAAACGTTATGGTGAAGTACTGAAATTCCCAGAGGAGAACATGTTTCTTAACGTTCTCTGAACTATTTGAGAACATTTGCAATGTCAAACCAGTTGAAGAACATTCCTAGAACATTACCAAAAATGTAATTAAATGTAACCATGTTTGAACTTTTAGGAAACGTTCTGTTAAAGTAATGAAATACAAAAGAAATAACATTATTTTGTCAAGTTCCTTAAATGTGCTGAGAAAGTCCCAATGCTAAGCAACTTATCTGCGCCATTCCCAGAACTTTGTGGGAAGGTTGTATGCAAACTAACCATAGGACAACCACACTCTCACCATGCTTAAAGAAACATCTGCTTCTCAGAATGTTGTGTGCTAGCTGGGCTCCCTCTCTCTCCTCGAGCAACGCCCACTTGCACTGGTACACACACAGATGATGCACAGCACACACAGAAAGACACGCTGAAGGGTAGGCCTAATTCTGATCATGGCTGATATGATAAATAACTTAAAAATCGACATATACTTAAAAAGGAAAACACAAGATAAAAATTCCATAACTTTTCCAGGATTTTCAAGACCGTAAGAACCCTCATTTGACAACTTGGAACAGCGCATCTTGAACATTCAGGCTGGCCCCATTCTCAATCTGCGCATTCTCAAACTCGGAACAGTCTACTGGTAGACATACACTGAACAAAGTGGAATCAGGATCTGAATGCCCACTCTCCATTGCTATTCCATGCAGATCCCGCCTTCATTCCGCTTTGATCAATCTTTTTTTGATTGATCCTGGCTGGTGATAGGCTACTTTGTTTTATAGAGGAGCCGTTACGCAGTTCCTCAAAAACTGGAGGTGCCAGTGCAGTCCTACAGATAGCTCCGGCCCAAGTCAAGCACGGAGTGTTTGGCCTTCACATGGAAATTCAGAGAAACAGATGGTCATTTTGGTGCGCATAGAAAATCATGATGTGTGCATTCAGGTGCGTGTTCTACAGTGAATTTCCTTCACAATAAACAAAACAGGCTCATTCTGTTCAGAACAACACAGGGTATGACGCCATGTCCTCTTTTTACTGTACATCAAACATTGTAAACATTGACACTGTATATTACATGAGTTTTATGATATGGAAATGTGAAGTGTAAATTTGAACTCAAGGCTGTTCTGGAAAGGGAGATAGGCAAAGAATGGCCTTTTGGCGGACGCGCGACCTGACCCGTTTCCAACAGAGGTTTGTGAGTAGGACAAAGACCAAAAACAAAAAGAAGGGAAAAAATCTATACAGTTACATATAGCAATTTAGTTTTTGTTCAATATTATATTGATATTTGATTTGGAAGTATTGATTTGTAAATGTTCTAGCGTTAGCCTGTTGTACCTGTGCCAAAGCTTTTCATCCTATAGTTCTCCATCTTCTTTTTACATAAATAGTGAGCCAAAAATGTTTTCAGCACTTTTATTTCCCTGAATGATCTAAACTAATTTTCTCATGCTCTTTCTTGTCTCTTTGCAGCAGGACATGCAGTGAGCAATATGTTTGAATCATCAAATCGCAATAGAATCGCGGTATCGAATCGCAATACATATAGAATAATGAGAATCGCAATACATGTCGTATCGGCACCTAATTATCATGATAATATCGTATCGTGAGGTCCCTGGCAATTCTCAGCTCTACTAATTTCCTGCAATTCTATGCCATGTTCTTATGCTATCTGAGTGACTCAAACATTATAACAAAATCAATGCGAGCCCAATGACATGAAATGTTTAGAATTTTAAATTCTACCTGACCGTGCAGTTTTTATTTTGGTGATTGTTAGTATTCAAAGATGGCTATTTATATTTTCTACATACATGTTTTTTGTATCTGTTTGTTTGTCATTCAAGTTAACACAGAACATTTTTACCATCCTGAAAAGTATCCCCCCACACTGCCAATGTTTAATATGCTACGACATGCACCTTGTGAATTAGTGTGTGTCTCACGGTGAGTTCCTAGAAAAACAAAACATTTCAATATACGCAACACCAATATCACCTGCGGCTTTGAGGCATTGGCTAGCAAATTATAAGAGAAAGGGTCCACCGCCGGCAGCACTTCCCTGCCTGTCTCCCTTTCTTACCCTCAGGGTGTGGCTGGGCGCATGCATGGGTGTGTGTGTGTGCATGTGCCTGTGTGTCTGTGTTTATGTGTGTGTGCTTTAAGTAGAGCCACAACACATTCGTCTGGTCGATTTAACAGTGTCCAGCCGGCTTGGTTGCTATGCAAAACCCTGCCATGGAACCAGGATAGCAGGATGTCAGCCTGCACCTGTTCATGCAAATTATGGCTCCCGGAGAGAGATGAGTTTGTGGTTCAGTCAAATCACTGCATGGGGCTGAAATAATTCAAGCAAAGCCGAGGGCGATGGAAAAGCTTGTTACAGTATCTCTCATATCTACTATAACAACTTGCTTGGTTTTTGTACAATTGTTGTGACAACCTCAAAACAACCTACACGACATGACCAAAAGTATTTGGACACCTGCTCATCGAACATCTCATTCCAAAATCATGGGCATTAATATGGAGTCGGTCCTCCCTTTGCTGCTATTACAGCCTCCACTCTTCTGGGAAGGCTTTCCACGAGATGTTGGAACATTGCTGCGGGGACTTGCTTCCAATTAGCTATAAGAGCTTTAGTGAGGTCGGGCACCGATGTTGGGTTGATTAGGCCTGGCTCGCAGTCTGCGTTCCAATTCATCCCAAAAGTGTTCAATGGGTTTGAGGTCAGGGCTCAGTGCAAGCCAGTCAAGTTCTTCCACACCAATCTCGACAAACCATTTCTGCATGGACCTCACTTTGTAAACAGGGGCATTGTCATGCTGGAACAGGAAAGGGCCTGCCTCAAACTGTTGCCACAAATTTGGAAGCACAGAATCGTCTAGAATGACTTTGTATGCTGTAGCATTAAAATTTCCCTTCACTGGAACTAAGGGGCCTAGCCTGAACCATGTAAAACAGCCCTAGGACATTTATTCCTCCTCCACCAAACTTTATAGTTGGCACTATGCATTGGGGCAGGTAGTGTTCTCCTGGCCTCCGACAAACCGAGATTCGTCCGTTGAACTGCCAGATGGTGAAGCGTGATTTATCACTCCAGAGAATGCATTTCAACTGCTCCAAAGTTCAATGGCGGCGAGCTTTACACCACTCCAGCCGACACTTTGCATTGCGCATGGTGATCTTAGGCTTGTGTGTGGCTGCTTGGCCATGGAAACCCATGTCATGAAGGTCCTGATGAACAGTTCTTGTGCTGATGTTGCTTCCAGAGGCAGTTTGGAACTCAGTATTGAGGGTTGCAACCGAAGACAGACGCTTTTTACACACTTCAGCACTCGGCGGTGCCGTTCTGTGAGATTGTGTGGCCTACCACTTCGCTGCTGAGCCGTTGTTGCTCCTAGACATTTCCACTTAACAAGAACAGCACTTACAGTTCACCGGGGAGGCTCTAGCAGGGCAGAAATTTGACGAATTGACTTGTTGGAAAGGTGGCATCTTATGATGGTCCCACGTTGAAAGTCACTGAGCTCTTCAGTAAGGCCATTCTTCTGCCAATGTTTGTCTATGGAAATTGCATGGCTGTGTGCTCAATTTTATACACCTGTCAGCACCGGGTGTGGCTGAAATAGTTGAATCCACTAATTTGAAGGGGTGTCCACATACTTCTGTATATATAGTGTATGTGTGGGTGATGTTGGCAACAAGGGTTGGGGACAATACTAATTGACCCCCTCCTGAAGTCCTTACCTACAACATGTCTACAGGTCTCTTAACTTGGTATGTGACAGCTAGCTTGGTGCGCTCTGTATATGTGTGTGTATACTGTATATATCCCATTGCAAACCCACCTTGGTATGTGACAGAGAAGCCCTGTGCTTGGTTGGTGTGGTCTGAGTAGAAGTAGAGGATGACAAAGTCTCCAGTGACGTTGACCAGGTCCTGGGGCGAGTTGCGGCCGTCGAACCGTGCTAACACCTGGGTGGTATAGCCATCCAGCATTTCCACCATGTCTGTCTGGTCCGAAATGTCGAAGAAGGTGAAGTTGAACAGGATCATGGAGGCTCCAGGTACCTAATAATAATGCAAATAGAAAAAAACACATAGTACTTAATAATACATGATACTTACTACTTTCTGAAAGCCAAAGATGCGTTAGGCAATAGGCAACAAACAGAAAGGGTCCAACTGTAGTGCATTATATTACACCCTATCCCCACTATAACACATTACATTTGGACCCCGGTCAAAAGAAGTGCACTGTAAAGTGGATAGGGTGCCATTTGATACGCAACCTAAGAAACCAGACACAATACCTGGACAGTCCAGTAGCAGACCCTCCCTGCCTCGTACTTATCAGGGAAGTCAGGGGAGTAGACCACCCCAGAGGGAGCAGAGTAGTTACCCCCGCACGCCCCAACACGAGCTGGAGGAGAGAAACAGAGAAAGATGATTCAACGAATAACAGTTCAGTTCAGTTTGCATTTGCAACTTTATAAGTCTCTCATACAACTTCACCCTCTTATATAACTAACCCCGTTGACTCCTATGTCTCAAGAGTTGTCACAGAGACCTTTTCATATAGAAACTACATACAACAGACTCTCTCAATGATAGAGAGAGTGGAATGAAGAGTTTTCAACACAGAGAGGAAAAGATGAGACTGGACTGAACAAGGAGTATTTCATCATCGTTGTAATTGTGTGGACTACAGCTGTGAAATCTGCGTCTCATTATATCTAGCAGGTGTGTCTGCCATAAACGATATGCTTGTGTAGCCTATTAGAAAGAGATTTAGCAGGCATTGTTTTGCCAAAAATCAGCATATAATTTTACGACAACAGAGAGAGAGATAGAACATTATGTTCACATGACTCTTCCAAAAAAAGTGAGTTGGTGAGAGTGATGCAATCCTTTCATATTCTGTTCGGTTCTTTCACTTCTTTCCAACGTTGGTTCTGAGAGAACCATTCAATTGTTTGTGGATTGTTCACCATCGCCAGTGTGGTGGAGCTTATGTGTTAAAAAAAATGCAAACTCCCCTTTTTACTGGCTGACCAGTCTAGGGTCATTTTCACTAAAAGCCAAATGGAAGAAAACAGCCCAAAACTGTGAAGGACTACCTGAATATGTCCAATAAGAAACTCTTGTTTTCACACGGGAAATAATGTCTATCATTTGCAGCGATGTGCACTAATGAATACGACCCAGAGCAAATTATCTCCTACTCACTGTCGAAGATGATAACCCATCCATCTCCTCCACAGGGCTGGGTGTGGTCACCAAAACACACATGGTTGCACTCCATACTGGGTGCTTTGCCATGGTGATGCTGGTCCAGGTCGTTACCACAGAAACAGGCGTAACCCGACTCCATCCCAGCTAGCTGCAGAACAGAGAGAGACATGCAAATCAATCAATGATCATCAAATGTTAAGCTCAAATCAAACTTTATTTGTGTAGCACTTGTCTAAAGCTTCACAAGAGGGTAACTTTAAAAAAATGTAGTATAAAACCCTTTGGATGAAGGCAAAGAAATAAACCTTGAGAGGAAACAGAATTTAGAGAGAGCTGAACCTCCTTAAGCCAACTCTGGATGGTAGAGTCAGACAACTTAATCAGAGATACTACTGTATCATAAAATTGTATGTTAATAAGCATACTTTCAGAATGATTCCATAAAAATCCCCAAAATGACTGTTTTTGTGTCCTAAAATAAAGTGATTTATGTGTCTAAAGCCATCAGGCGTTTGATGATAATAATATGGTGTGGTTGGGTTGAGTCCAGTCCAGTGCTTTCAGAGAAACAGAACAGTCACCACTCCTTCATGCGTGCCAAATGGCACCCTATTCCCTATATACATATATATGCCCTATGGGCCCTGGTCAAAAGTGGTGCAACTACATAGGAAATAGGGTGCAATGTTGGATGAATCCCCACACTGTCAGCAGTAATTAATTAGAGGGTGACTAGTTGAGTACGAACTCACATCAAAGACCTCAGTGTAGGGCTCAAATAAACTTGTCTGAAATAGCATCGGACCACTTAACCTTCATCTCTTAGTCAAAACAGAGTAAACATTTCCGAAAGCCATGTTGCGTTGGGCTGTATTAGAATGAGAGACAGAATCACAGAATGCTTCCCAAATGGCACCCTCTTCCCTTAAAAGTGCACTACGTTTGACCAGGGCAAAGTAGTGCACTATAAAGGGAACACTCGGCTGCCATTTGGGACACACTCAGTCAAACCTCTTCAATCATCTTGACCTTTCCTTTCAGAATTCAGATCCAACCCAGTCGTACTCAGTGTGCAGGCAGAACACTGACTAAGAGCGCCATTGTCTCTCATTAAAAGAAGACCATTGTGTCATTTTCTTCCCATAAATGAATTCATATGAAGGTACCGCATCACTTCCCTTCATTCTGAACATTTTCTCATGAAGCTGGAATTTATGTAACTAGACTCCTCCGCCGCTAACCGAACCGACGTGAATGTGTTACATATTTATCAGATGAAAAAGAAAATGTACTTGAGAAAGGAAGACAAACGTGAAGTCCTCTGGTGACAGAGCAGAAAATTGTTTGCAGGGGGCATCTGAATCCCTGAATCACAAGTCACTGGTTGTGTCCCAAATGGCACCCTATTCCTTGTGGGGCCCTGGCCAAAAGTAGTGCACTATATAGGGAATAGGGTGCCATTTGGGACGTATCCACCGACTTACTGTCTGACTGACTTGTGGTTGTTTGTCATAGTGAACTCAGAGAGCATCAATGCAGCGTTTTAAATGTGTATTAGAGACAATGACAATCAGAGGACGGACAGACGTTATGGTCTCAGGCTGTCGACACATAATGTCAGTGCCATCTGCGGAGCGGGACTGGAGGGACACACGCACACACACAGAGGGGGCCGACTGTCACTGCTCATCAGTGCAGACAGCGTCTGAGAGCTGGGTCTGACGCAGGGCCAACCGGACATGTTCACACCGAACATAAACACCTGGCATTGTTTACACTCATGGTCAGTACCCAAGACAATAGAAGGCCATCGAGTCTGTACATTCACAGCTGCCGGCGATGTTTCATCATCTGATGTGTCACTGAATTCATTTGAAATGGGAGGATAGTTATGGTCATAAATATAGAAATACAGTGTCTAGAACAGATGAAACAGGTTGGTGAACCAAATCTTGAAAGGCATCATAGTCCCTATAGTGCATTCCTTTTGGGACACATCCATCTCTGTACTTTCTTACCTTGTATCTCTGTTTGCGGCAAAAGCTGATGCAGTTCTGGATGGTGAGTTTGTTGGAGGTCTCACTGCTCCCTGTCAGGGTGGGAGGGTCTCCACTGTCTTTGAAACAGCCCAGGTTACCTGGCACTGGAGAAAACACAGCGAGGAGAGCAGGGGTTAGCCATGTATTTCATAACGATAGGCACTTCAATATAACAGACACACACTGCATTATGCATTCACTACATTTCCCATGAAGCATTTGCATTGTGCCTCTCAAGAGGCCCTTCTGTACTTCAAATCACACATTGCATTAAACATTCACTATATTTCCCACAGAGGAAGCTGGTGGGAGGAGCTATAGGAGGATGGGGTCATTGTAATGGCTGGAAGGGAATCAATGGAAAGATATCAAACACATCAAACATAAGGAAACTACATGTTTGACTCTGTTCCATCAATTCCATTCCAGCCATTACAATGAGCCCGTCCTCCTATAGCTCCTCCCACTTGCCTCCACTTTTCCCCCATGATGCACCTGTGTGGTGTATTAGTCCTGTTTGAAACAACCAAGAGATCATTTACCATGAGGCTGGGCCATATGCCAGAACAGTGGTCGTGTGGGACTACACGTCCCACAATCCACCTGAGTCTCATAGAACAGGCGTCAACGAAGATATATAACATTGGTCGACAGATACAGGCGTCAACGAAGATATATAACATTGGTCGACAGATACAATCCTGAGGGACCCTTGAATATGCAGGATTAAGCTCTGTACTAGAGCATACACTACACTTCCCATGAACCATCTGTGTCTCATAGAAGAGTGGTCTGAGGGGATCAGCATTTTTTTGTGGATCATATACTACACTTCCCATAAACCACCTGTGTCTCAAACACTAGGTGTCAACCCAAGACACAGAACATTGGCCCTCAGAGTCAGTCCTAGCCAGTCTTAGGTTGTAGTTCTGTAATAGATCATTAGATCATACCGTATGTTTCCTGTAACCTGGTCTGTCATGTGGCTCTGTTGAATAGTGTTGTGTTTTATAAGGTGTGATTAACACTTCTTCTCCAATGGCTTGCCTGGCCCCACATGGCTGGCCTGGCTCCACACGCACAGGCACACTCACAGGCAGGCATGCACACGCACGCACACACAGATGCAGACACACACACTCCGGCGGACTGGGAACGCCATGAAACACGATGAGCTGCGCCAAAAAAAAAAAGCCATCTCCCCAGAATTCTCTGGCTGGCTTCAGTTTGAGATTGTTTTGTTAATTGTCACCAGACAAAAAGTTGGGCTTGGAAGAAATGAGGAGTTGGTGAGGAGTGAGGGAGGAGAGAGGGAGGAGGTGAGGGAGGAGAGGAAGGGTGTCTGAGTCACAGTGAGAGGGGGTTGGAATCTAGAGTATGTCGATATCCGGGCAAGCTGGAAGTATCACTGCCATAGAGGGTAGGTAGCGTGTGCGAAACTGGCTGTGCGTGTTGGTGTGTGCGTATGCGTGTGGGTGTGCATGAGAGGGACAGGAACTGGCAGTAAGAGTGTACTTTCAGGGTTGTCACTGAGATAGCCGAGGAAAACTCAACTCCACAATGTATTTCACGCAATGGAGTTGAGCGGAGACAAGAGTGGGTGGACTGGAGCTCCAACGTCAAATAAAATGTTATGTCCTGTGTAATTGCGTGCTATTCTTTGGGTGCTGAAATCTGTAGTTTTTGATGTAAAAAAATGTATTCTATGTGATGTCGGAGCTGTGAAGTACATTGTGGAGTTGAGTTTTACTTGGCTATCGCTGACGGAGCTGTAGGGCAGTGTTTCCCAACCGGTCCTCAAGTACCCCTAACAGCACACATTTTTGCCCCAGACAAAAACACCTGATTCAACTTGTCAAGGGCTTGGTGATTAGTTGACAAGTAGGATCAGGTGTGCTTGTCAGGGGCCACAACGAAAAATATGTACTGTTAGGGGTACTTGAGGACTGGAGTTAGGAAACACTGCTGTAGGGTGTGTGTGTGTGTGTGTGTGTGTGTGTGTGTGTGTGTGTGTGTGTGTGTGTGTGTGTGTGTGTGTGTGTGTGTGTGTGTGTGTGTGTGTGTGTGTGTGTGTGTGTGTGTGTGTGTGTGTGTGTGTGTGTGTGTGTGTGTGCTTGAGTGTACGTGCATTTATCGCCCTAACTGTGCTAGACAGAGAGAAGTGGGTACAGTGGACGCGTTGATCCAAGAATACCTCATAGTACAACAGCCTGGGGCTCTCTTTAAACATTGACGTGAGAGGAGAGAGAAGGTCTATTGAGACAGAGGTCAAATAGAAGCAGCAGACAGCTACTGCTGCAATATACATGGACTGTGAAAGGACACTTCTGAGGACATAGTCTGGGAGAGAGGAGAGAGGCTGCCGCTATCCAGGGTGTTGGGTTGTAAGAAGTAAAGACAGATGTTCTGTTCTCTGGAAGACAAATAAGAGTATTCTTCACCCTAATCCACCGTGCATTCATTAAACACCGTGTAAGTAATAAAATGCATTATATTCCAGGTAAACCTTCAAGCCTGGACTAATACAAATAGTAAGGATACAGAATCCTTTGTTTCATTATGATTCAAGTTGTATTACTTTTATTCGCATTTCAATGTTTTATGGGTAAAACGTATTAGAGAGAACAAAAGTAAAACACAATATCAAACTCATTTCTATTCCACCCCAAAGCTATTGTCTCAAATTGGAATTTGTGTCATCTAGCCACAAGCTAGAACAATGCCAGAGAGAGAGAGAGAGAGAGAGAGAGAGAGAGAGAGAGAGAGAGAGAGAGAGAGAGAGAGAGAGAGAGAGAGAGAGAGAGAGAGAGAGAGAGAGAGAGAGAGAGAGAGAACAGGGAGGTTTATCGGACTGTCAGGGTTGATTTGAGGGACAACTCAGTGATATGACTGTTTAAAATCAACCTAAGGTGCCAACCAGGCAAATTTTAGGGCAAAATGTATGTGTGTATGTGTGTCATTCAGATGGTGCCTTTGAATGGGGTATGGTACTAGGTGCCAGGCATGCCGGTCAAGAACTGCAATGCTGCTGGGGTTTTCACACTGCAATGCTGCTGGGGTTTCCCTTGTGTATCAAGAATGGTCCACCACCCAAAGGACATTCAGCCAACTTGACACAACTGTGGGAAGTATTAGAGTCAACATGGGTCAGCATCCCTGTGGAACGCTTTCGACACCTTGTAGAGTCCATGCCCCGACGAATTGAGGCTGTTTTGAGGGCAAAAGGGGGTGGAACTCAATATTAGGAAGGTGTTCTTAATGTTTTGTACACTCAGTGTATAACTTTATACAAACAATAGACTAAATTGGTACGAGGTTTCAATACAGATAAACTGTGTCATGTTAGAGAGAGAATGAGTTCAGAGAGTTCTAGAAGAGGCCTGTAGACGTCTAGTTAGAGCACCCACACATTTTAACTGGTGCATGCTGGATGTTTAAGACTTAAAACCTATGCCTATTTCACGTTTTTACCCCGGGGTGTTTTCTACAGACCGAGAGAATGAGAGAATGAGAGAGAGAGAGAGAGAGAGAGAGAGACAGAGAGTGACCTGTGACCTGTTGCCACGAGAAAAGGGCAACCAGTGAAGAACAAACACCATTGTAAATACAACCCATATATTTATTTTATCTTGTGTCCTTTAACTATTTGTACATTGTATATATATATATATATATATATATATATATATATATATATATATATATATATATATATATATATATATATATGGCATTTGTAATGTCTTTACTGTTTTGAAAATTCTGTATGTGTAATGTTTACTGTTAATTTTGGTTGTTTTTCACTTTATATATTCACTTTGTATGTCGTCTACCTCACTTGCTTTGGCAATGTTAACACATGTTTCCCATGCCAATAAAGTCCTTGAATTGAATTGAATTGAATTGAGAGAGAGAGAGAGAGAGAGAGAGAGACACACACAGAGAGAGAGACACACAGAGAGACACACACACACACACACACACACACACACACACACACACACACACACACACACAGAGACACAGAGAGAGAGCGGGAGAGGGAACATATTGTTGATTTGTATACTTCATATACAGTGCTTTGGCAACAGTGGCAACCACAAATTCATGCCAATAGAGCATGTATTGTATTGTATTGTATTATGAGAAAGACAGGGAGAGTTGGAGGGAGCGAGAAAGAGAGAGGAGAGAGTGGACGAAGACCACACACGTGCACTCTCCAGTCCCACTGCCTGCCTCGTCGGTGCCAATGTAAACGTTTTGGCTGACACAATAGCTCATCTATGTAAATAGCAGATGCCACAGATGCGTTGGTGTTTGCATAAGGGCGAAACACGAGCAGGGCGAGGCCTTCTGGGAATCCCAAAAGAGGTTCAAAAGGCCAGTGCTGAACACTCGCTAACCAAGGTCGCTTCCCGAATGGCGCCCTGTCCCCTTTCTAGTCCACTACTTTTGACCAGAACCCTGATTAAAAGTAGTACACTATATAGGAAATCGGGTGCCATTAGGGACATTGTTTCCAAATGCCCCGGACAAGGATAGGACAACGTTGCTACTCTACGCCCTGCTTCTCGCCCACGTTCTCTGACCGCAGTGCGACCACACTGTTGGCCGAAGGGCCACGACGGGGCTCAACAAAGTGCAGAGGAGAGAAAGGAGATGGGAGGCGACGATGGTGACGATGAGAGAGAGAGAGAGAGAGAGAGAGAGAGAGAGAGAGAGAGAGAGAGAGAGAGAGAGAGAGAGAGAGAGAGAGAGAGAGAGAGACGACGACGACGGAGGACAGAGGGAGAGAGAGCAATCCGAGTTTGAGGAGAGGAGCAGTGAAGAGGGAAGGAAAGGTTCCTCTCCTCTATAAATCACCAGGAATATCCCTCCTGTCTGCCTTTCCCTCTTTTTATCCTTTCTTTTCTTCTTTACAGTCATGTCAAAAAAAACTCTAGCTTTACGAGACGGTGAATACCTCTGTCTGGCTCATTTAGTGTGGCAGAGCGCACACACAGTTCAGCACACAGCGGCAGACTGGAGGAATTAGGAGGGAGATTAAGTGGCGAGTTAAAGACAAACATGACAGTAATGTGGATATTTGAAGTCTTGATTAGGTACTTCATACTCTCCAGGGTGAGGCAGGTAGAGGTTGGGACATGAGTTTAAGCAGCCCAGGTATTCACACTAAACCCCGTAAAAGTACGCAGGGCGTGACCCCGAGTTTAGTCTTTAGAGCGGTAAACACCTGGTGTGTACAGTAACACAAAATCGCACGCGGACGCACGCACACACGCAACCCAGTAAACATCTGGTGGTTTGTATAGCAACCTTCCTCCCCTGAGCTAAAGCTAACCCAGGCAGGTAGGTGCCACTTCAATAAGGCTTTCAAACAGCAGGGGATGCTACTACAGCTGTCAATTTGTCTGCCCTTGTCCTGTCATCCCAGCGGCAGCAGCTTCAACTGAAAGGAGGAGCGGCAACTCGTGGATTGTGACTGTGTGTGCGTGTGTGTTTGTGTGCGTGTGTGTGATATAAGCCCTTAAATCACAGCTTTGCTCGCTCAGGAACTTGATGTGACAATGGAAGGCGGCAGAATTTTTCTGCTAACGTCGGCAATTATAGCAGAAATGCCTTAACAGAAGAAAAGGCCCTGAGCAAAGCATTGTTCGTCCGTTACATCTGCTACACAGACGCAAGCCGCACAACCAGTACAAAATCTTTGCTTGTAATAAAATAAATACACACACACACACACACACACTTCAAAGCCGTCAGTGGAATTTGGTTTAACAAGCCGGGGAGATGAGGGAAACAAGGTGTATGAAGGCAGCGGCAGCTATATCAGCCAGGCCAGACTGGAGAGAGGCCTGGGGAGAGCCAAGCAGGGGGAATCACATGAGTAGAGACACACACAGAAACACACAGACCCCGACACAGGAGGACCTGTCTATAGACAGAATCATCACAACTTGCTGCCTCGGCTAGGAAGAGATCGCTTACCACACCCCAGGGTTCATTTGCAGACAAAACAACAACAAAAAAACGGTCTGTCTGCAACAGGATAAGACACCTCTGGAGAAGGAGCAGACACCTAGACCAGAACTAAAAACATCAGTGGGGGGAGGGCCACAGCATGATAACAAACACCACAACATCAAACACACAGGGACCGGCAGCAGGCTTTGGCAACACAGTGCACTTGGCAGCGGTGGCAGGCGAGCAGCTCTGTACGCCTCCAGCCACATTCTCTCTCTGTCTTAGTCTCTCTTCTTTCTCTCTTTCTCTCTCCTCTCCTCTCCCTGTCTCTCCCCGACCAACCGTGTTGTGGTTACAGACATAAATTGCAATTACATCTGGAAAGAGAGAGAGAGAGAGAGAGAGAGAGAGAGAGAGAGAGAGAGAGAGAGAGAGAGAGAGAGAGAGAGAGAGAGAGAGAGAGAGAGAGAGAGAGAGCGAGAGAGAGAGAGAGAGAGAGAGAGAGAGAGAGAGAGAGAGAGAGAGAGGACTTTACATAAATGTAGTCTTAACTCCACGTGCCACGCCGAGAACACACAGCCAGGGATATTTATACATGAGAGATGAGAGGAAAAGAGAAAGAGAGAGGCACAGAAAGAGACAGTGAGAGAGGAGGAAGGCAATAAGAAGGCGATGACTTGTCAAAGGTTAATAAGCCAGCCTTTCTGAAGTCTTTCCAAACTAGCTGCCAAGTGCTAATGACCTGCAGGACTCATTCATGGGGGGGAAAACATATCTGCAGCACACTAGTATTGACTCAACACCTCTCTCTTTATACAGTGCAAATGTCTCCATGGTCAATGTCTCAATGGCCACTCTCTGTGTATCGGCCTAAAGAATGCACAACGTTCCCACTCCGGGAGAACACAAAAGGTCAGCTTAGCAGCAACACACTACGCAACTCCCGATAAGGGTCAGTCTGCCCACACAGATCATAAACGATATCTACGGTCTTCAATGTCATTGTGTGGGCCATGCTAAGAGCGGACAGCGTGGGGTCACTTTAGCTTCTTCGCTGACGCTGTGGGTTCATTTACATCCAACTACGTGATGCCATGAAGAGAGAAGCTCATTAGCACTTCTTGGTGAGGAATGCTGTGATGTCACAAAGGGAGATGGAGATTTTAAAAACACCCCTGTCATAAAAGACTCTTCACTCACAGTCAGGCAATTTAAGATGCTCCTATTGGCTGGATCTCTACCTACCTACACTAATGTGTGTGTGTTTGTGTCTCAGTGCCCTACAGTAACACAGGAAGGTATTTTGGGGCTTGGACAGGATCCCAGAGGCCCATTAATGATGCCACCACCTTACCGACGGGTTGTCAACACCTTAACAACTCTCACACACACATGTACACTAGCACTGACGCGCACGCTCACGCACACACACACCTCACCGCCTGGAACAGACTCATCTGTCTCTCCGGGAATGTTAAGTATCATGCACCAAGGAAATAATACTTATCACTGACTGTGTTTATAAGTTCTTCTCTCTTTCTCTCTCTCTCTTTCACTTTCTGTCTTTACCTCTGTTGATCTCTCTCCATTACTCACACAGGCTCGTTCTCATCTCTATGTCCTTATACATTTCTGTGTTTGTGAGTTTATTTCTCTGTATGTCTATGTAACAGTATAATTTTAAACCGTCCCCTCGCCCATACCCGGGCGCGAACCAGGGACCTTCTGCACACCATCAACAACAGTCACCCACGAAGCATCGTTACCCATCCCTCCACAAAAGCCACGGCCCTTGCAGAGCAAGGGGAACTACTACTTCAAGGTCTCAGAGCAAGTGACGTAACCGATTGAAACGCTATTTAGCGCACACCGCTAACTAAGCTAGCCGTTTCACATCCATTACACTCACCCCCCTTTTGACCTTCCTCCTTTTTTATGAAGAGTTTATTCCCCAAAAACGCTATATCCACCATTATTTTTTTTTGTGTGTGTAAAATATTACTGTTCTCAGATTTTCTATTCATAGATGCTATATATTCATTGTTTAACTGGCATGGAATGCTCGTATCCTGTATATTTGACTGGTATAGGTGGTTGTCTCACATAGCTAGCAGTGTTGTAATACTTGAGTCCAAGACTCTGACTCGCCTTCTCGTGACTTGTATTTGCACGTGGACTGCATAGGCTACTATGATAGGCAGAATATTAGCAGCACTGGCTGCACAGAGCAGCAAGGGTTTTGTTCTCTAGCAGTGGGAAGGATGTGCCACACCTGGCATTTGAAGCCTACATCAGCTGGTGAGCTGCAGGAGAGCATGGTATGAGTGTGGGAGAGCATGGTATGAGTGTAGGAGAGCATGGTATGAGTGTGGGAGAGCATGGTGTGAGTGTGGGAGAGCATGGTATGAGTGTGGGAGAGCATGGTATGAGTGTGGGAGAGCATGGTATGAGTGTGGGAGAGCATGGTATAAGTGTGGGAGAGCATGGTATGAGTGTGGGAGAGCATGGTATGAGTGTGGACAGACAGGCACCGTTCCGGCTTCGCCTCCAATCAAAGGCTACACATCGAGCAATAGACTCTCGTCCTTCCCCGTAACCACCAGCCTACTAGTTAGCTTTGCCTGGTTAAGAAACACAAATTAGTTTACGAAATTGGTAATAATACTAGTATTGAGTTTAATGGTAAAACAACAGTCTAGCTATTTGTCTCTTTCCCCTTGAGTATAGAAAAGTACGCTGTCTTTGTCATCTCGTTCTACCCTGCCACTTTCCCCTGTGCATCACATTGCCAGGTTCTGACAAGTCTCCCAAATATCAGTGGGTGATTACAAAAAAGTAGCCGAGAGCCTAACTTAACATTCATTTATGTAGTAAATAAGTAGTGAAACACAGGTATTGAGTATAACTTGTGAGGTAGTGATTAATAGTACATTTGTGGGTTTTGTTCATGAGGGAGTGGCGATATATTGCCATTTGGTTGCGACTAGAAAAAATTGCACAATAGATTTACATTTTAGCGGATGCTCTTATCCAGAGCAACTTACAGTAGAGAGTGCATACATTTTCATTCTGGTCCCCCGTGGGAATTGAACCGACAACTGTGGTGTTGCAAGCACCATGCACTACCAACTGAGCCACACAGGACAATAAGACATATTATAAATTGAGGGACCCGTGACTCGACCATTGGTGACTTGGACTCGATTTGAACTTCAAATATAGGGACTCGTGACTCGACTTGGACTCAAGTACAGGGAACTTTGTGACTCGACTACAGCACTGCTATCAAACACAACAGAGTCTGGGCTCCTTTAAAACGGGCGTAAAGACCTTTCCCTATCAGGCTTTCTGTTGATAGCTTTGCTCCTTGGTGTCCTTGTCCCTTGTAGCAGCTGTGGTCTTTGTGTCAGTTGCCCTGTTCAGTTGGTTCCATTTTTTGAATGACATTTTAGATGATTCTGTATAATGGAAAGCGCTTTACAAATGTAATAAATAATAATAATACAATGATAACAATAATAATAATGATTATTATCTTAGGATGAATGCCCTTACTGTACGTCGCTCTGTATATGAGCATGCCAAATGACTAACATGTCAAATGTACAGTTGAAGTCGGAAGTATACATACATACAAGTATACATACATCTTAGCCAAATACATTTAAACTCAATTCCTGACATGTATTCCTAGTAAAAATTCCCTGTCTTAGGTCAGTTAGGATCACCACTTTATTTTAAGAATGTGAAATGTCAGAATAATAGTAGAGGGAATGATTTATTTCAGCTTTTATTTCTTTCATCGCATTCCCCGTGGGTCAGAAGTTTGCATACACTCAATTAGTATTAGGTAGCATTGCCTTTAAATTGTTTAACTTGGGTCAAACGTCTTGGGTAGGCTTCCACAAGCTTCCCACAATAGGTTGGGTGAATTTTGGCCCATTCTTCCTGACAGAGGTGATGTAACTGAGTCAGGTTTGTAGGCCTCCTTGCTTGCACATGCTTTTTCAGTTCTGCCCACACATTTTCTATAGGATTGAGGTCAGGGCTTTGTGATGGCCACTCCAATACCTTGACTTTGTTGTCCTTAAGCTATTTTGCCACAACTTTGGAAGTATGCTTGGGGTCATTATCCATTTGGAAGACCAATTTGCCACCAAGCTTTAACTTCCTGACGGATGTCTTGAGATGTTGCTTCAATATATCCACATCATTTTCCCTTCCTCATGCCATCTATTTTGTGATGTGCACCAGTCCCTCTTGCAGCAAAGCACCCCCACAACCTGATGCTGCCACCCCCGTGCTTCACGGTTGGGATGGTGTTCTTCAGCTTGCAAACATCCCCCTTTTTCCTCCAAAAATAACAATGGTCATTATGGCCAAGCAGTTCTATTTGTGTTTCATCAGACCAGAGGACATTTCTCCAAAAAGTATAACCTTTGGCCCCATGTGCAGCTGCAAAACGTAGTCTGGCTTTTTTATGCCGGTTTTGGAGCAGTGGCTTCTTCCTTGCTGAGCGGCCTTTAAGGTTATGTCGATATAGGACTAGTTTTACTGTGGATAGAGATACTTTTGTAGATGTTTCCTCCATCATCTTCACAATGTCCTTTGCTGTTGTTCTGGGATTGATTTTCATTTTTCACACCAAAGTACGTTCATCTCTTGGAGACAGAACGCGTCTCCTTCCTGAACGGTATTTACATTTACATTTAAGTCATTTAGCAGACGCTCTTATCCAGAGCGACTTACAAATTGGTGCATTCACCTTATGACATCCAGTGGAACAACCACTTTACAATAGTGCATCTAAATATTTTAAGGGGGGGGGGGTGAGAAGGATTACTTTATCCTATCCTAGGTATTCCTTAAAGAGGTGGGGTTTCAGGTGTCTCTGGAAGGTGGTGATTGACTCCGCTGTCCTGGCGTCGTGAGGGAGTTTGTTCCACCATTGGGGAGCCAGAGCAGCGAACAGTTTTGACTGAGCTGAGCGGGAACTGTACTTCCTCAGTGGTAGGGAGGCGAGCAGGCCAGAGGTGGATGAACGCAGTGCCCTTATTTGGGTGTAGGGCCTGATCAGAGCCTGGAGGTACTGAGGTGCCGTTCCCCTCACAGCTCCGTAGGCAAGCACCATGGTCTTGTAGCGGATGCGAGCTTCAACTGGAAGCCAGTGGAGAGAGCGGAGGAGCGGGGTGACGTGAGAGAACTTGGGAAGGTTGAACACTAGACGGGCTGCGGCGTTCTGGATGAGTTGTAGGGGTTTAATGGCACAGGCAGGGAGCCCAGCCAACAGCGAGTTGCAGTAATCCAGACGGGAGATGACAAGTGCCTGGATTAGGACCTGCGCCGCTTCCTGTGTGAGGCAGGGTCGTACTCTGCGGATGTTGTAGAGCATGAACCTACAGGAACGGGCCACCGCCTTGATGTTAGTTGAGAACGACAGTTTGTTGTCCAGGATCACGCCAAGGTTCTTAGCGCTCTGGGAGGAGGACACAATGGAGTTGTCAACCGTGATGGCGAGATCATGGAACGGGCAGTCCTTCCCCGGGAGGAAGAGCAGCTCCGTCTTGCCGAAGTTCAGCTTGAGGTGGTGATCCGTCATCCACACTGATATGTCTGCCAGACATGCAGAGATGCGATTCGCCACCTGGTCATCAGAAGGGGGAAAGGAGAAGATTAATTGTGTGTCGTCTGCATAGCAATGATAGGAGAGACCATGTGAGGTTATGACAGAGCCAAGTGACTTGTCATGACTCGGTATGACAGCAGCGTGGTCCCATGGTGTTTATACTTGCATATTATTGTTTGTACAGATGAACTTGGTACCTTCAGGCGTTTGGAAATTGCTCCCAATGATGAATCAGACTTGTGGAGGTCTACATTTTTTTCTGTGGTCTTGGCTGATTTCGTTTGATTTCCCCATTATGTCAAGCAAAGAGGCACTAAGTTTGAAGGTAGGCCTTGAAATGCATCCACAGGTACACCTCCAATTGACTCAAATTATGTCAATTAGCCTATTAGAAGCTTCTAAGCCATGACATAATTTCTGGAATTTCCAAGCTGTTTAAAGGCACAGTCAACTTAGTGTATGTACACGTTGGACTCACTAGAATTGTGAAACAGTGAATTATATGTGAAATAATCTGTCTGTAAACAGTTATTGGAAAAATGAATTGTGTCATGCACAGAGTAGATGTCCTAACCGACTTGCCAAAACTATAGTTTGTTAACAAGACATTTGTGGAGTGGTTGAAAAATTAGTTTTAATGACTCCAACCTAAGTGTATGTAAACTTCCTGACTTCAACTGTATATATATTTTTAAATATTGATGTCACAAATGCATGATTTGTACATTTATTTATACAAAATGTAATTATTTGTTACATTTGACTGTGTATAACCCAGAAGTACTACTTATTTCTTTGAGAGTGAGGCGTTTATATATAATTTAGCAAAAAAAACTTGACTATTTGTCTCTCTGAAATTAAACCACCAAGTGATCGATTTTAAACAAACAGAGTACATGTCTGTCATTGAACAACCATATAATGAAAAAACACACCAATTTATTTCATAATCTATTTAAACAATAAATGACCAGCATTTCTGAAAATAGATATACAGTACCAGTCAAAACATTCAAGGGTTTCTCTTTATTTGAACTATTTTCTACTTTGTAGAATAATAGTGAAGACAAAACTATGAAATAACACATATGAATTCATGTAGTAACCAAAAAAGTGTTAATCAAATCAATATATATTCTAAGTAGACACTCAACCAGCTTCACCTGGAATGCTTTTCCAAACGTCTTGAAGGAGTTCCTACATATTCTGAGCAGTTGTTGGCTGCTTTACCTAACACTCTGCGGTCCAACTCATCCCAAACCATCTCAATTGGGTTGAGGTCGGGTGATTGTGGAGGCCAGGTCATCTGATGCAGCACTTCATCACTCTTCTTCTTGGTCAAATAGCCCTTACACAGCCTGGAGGTGTGTTTTGGGTCATTGTCCTGCTGAAAAACAAATGATAGTCCCACTAAGCGCAAACTAGGTGGGATGCTGTATTGCTGCAGAATGCTGTGGAAGCCATGCTGGTTAAGTGTGCCTTGAATTCTAAATAAACCACCGACAGTGTAATCAACAAAGCACCAGCACATCATTACACCTGCGGAGATCCTCCGTTCTACTTGCAACTCACAAAGAAAGGGCGGTTGGAAACAAAAATCTCAAATGTGGACTCATCAAAGCAAAGGACAGATATCCACCGGTCTTGTCATGTTTTGTCATATATTGTCATGTCTTGTCCTTGTGCTTCCCCTTCTGTTCGTTTCCCCCTGCTGGTCTTATTAGGTTCTTTCCCTCTTTCTATCCCTCTCTCTCCCCCTCCCTCTCTCCCTCTCTCTCTCTCTCTCTCTCTATCGTTCCGTTCCTGCTCCCAGCTGTTCCTCATTCTCCTAACTACCTCATTTACTCTTTCACACCTGTCCCCTATTTTGCCCTCTGATTAGAGTCCCTATTTCTCCCTCTGTTTTCCGCTTCTGTCCTTGTCGGATCATTGTTTGATGTGTGCTGTGCTGTGTTCTTGTTCCGTCGAGTTTTTGCCTTCTTCAGATGCTGCGTGTGAGCAGGTGTCAATGTCAGCTACGGCCGGTGCCTTCCCGAAGCGACCTGCAGTCTGTGGTCGCGTCTCCAGTCATTCCTCTCTACTGACGAGTGGATTTCAGTTTTCCTGTTTTTGCTTTCACCTAGATAATATCCAGGATTATCGCTTTTGTCTAAAACTGGAATAAAGACTCTGTTTTCGTTAAGTCGCATTTGGGTCCTCATTCACCAGCATAACAGAATGATCCGACCAAGAATGGACCCAGCGACTACGGATTCTCTCTACTCTGCCGTCGAGATCCAGGGAGCAATGCTCGGCAGACACGAGCAGGAATTGTCTGCTGCTCGTCATGCCGTTGAGACCCTGGCCGCTCAGGGTTCCGACCTCTCAGGACAGTTTCAGAGTCTTCGTCTCGTGCCACCAGCTACTTCCTGGTCTTCCGAGTCTCCGGAACCTAGGGTTAATAACCCACCATGTTACTCTGGGCAGCCCACTGAGTGCCGCTCCTTTCTCACCCAGTGTGATATTGTGTTCTCTCTCCAGCCCAACACATACTCAAGAGAGAGACCCCGGATCGCCTATGTCATATCACTCCTTACTGGTCGGGCTCGAGAGTGGGGCACAGCTATCTGGGAGGCAAGGGCTGAGTGTACTAACGATTATCAGAACTTTAAAGAGGAGATGATACGGGTTTTTGATCGTTCTGTTTTTGGGAAAGAAGCTTCCTGGACCCTGTCTTCCCTATGTCAAGTTAATCGATCCATAACGGATTACTCTATAGAGTTTCGCACTCTTGCTGCCTCCAGTAACTGGAACGAGCAGGCGTTGCTCGCTCGTTTTCTGGAGGGACTCCACGCTAAGGTTAAGGATGAGATTCTCTCCCGGGAGGTTCCATCCAGCGTGGATTCTTTGATTGAACTCGCTATTCGCATTGAACGACGGGTAGATCTTCGTCACCGAGCTCATAGAAGAGAGCTCGCGTTAACTGTGTCCCCCTCTCCCCGACACTACCATCTTTCCCCACTGACTCAGGTGTTGAGCCCATGCAGCTGGGGGGTATTCGCATCTCGACTAAGGAGAGGGAACGGAGAATCACCAACCGCCTCTGTCTCTATTGCGGTTCCGCTGGTCATTTTGTCATTTCATGTCCAGTTAAAGGCCAGAGCTCATCAGTAAGCGGAGGGCAACTGATAAGCGCTACTACTCTGTCCTCTCCGTCAAGTACCTGTACTACCTTGCCGGTCCATCTACGCTGGACCGGATCGGCAGCTTCCTGCAGTGCATTAATAGACTCTGGGGCGGAGGGCTGTTTTATGGACGAAGCCTGGGCTCGGGAACATGACATTCCTCTCAGACAATTAGGGGAGCCCACGGTCATGTTCGCCTTGGATGGTAGTCCTCTCCCCAGTATATTATGTGAAACACTACCTTTAACCCTCACAGTATCTGGTAACCATAGTGAGACCATTTCTTTTTTGATTTTTTGTTCACCTTTTACACCTGTTGTTTTGGGTCATCCCTGGCTAGTGTGTCATAATCCTTCTTTTGATTGGTCTAGTAATTCTATCCTTTCCTGGAACGTTTCTTGTCATGTGAAATGTTTAATGTCTGCTATTCCTCCTGTTTCTTCTGCTCCCTCTTCACAGGAGGAACCTGGTGATTTGACAGGAGTGCCGGAGGAATATCATGATCTGCGCATGGTCTTCAGTCGGTCCAGAGCCAACTCCCTTCCTCCTCACCGGTCGTATGATTGTTGTACTGATCTCCTCAAGAAGCGTTTTGCATCCGCTCCTATCCTTGTTGCACCTGACGTCACTAAACAGTTCATTGTCGAGGTAGACGCGTCGGGGTGGGCGTGGGAGCCATTCTGTCCCAGCGCTCCTGACGATGGGGTTCACCCTTGCGCGTATTTTTCTCATCGCCTGTCGCCGTCGGAACGTAACTATGATGTGGCTAACCAGTGCCCTTGTTTGGGTGAACTGCTCGCCATCCGTTTAGCCCTAGGCGAATGGCGACAGTGGTTGGAGGGGGCGACCGTTCCTTTTGTCGTTTGGACTGACCAAAAGAACCTTGAGTACATCCGTTCTGCCAAACGACTCAATGCGCGTCATGCTCGTTGGGCGTTGTTTTTCGCTCGTTTCGAATTCGTGATTTCTTATCGCCCGGGTACTAAGAACACCAAGCCTCATGCTTTATCCCGTCTCTTCAGTTCTTCTGCTTTAGCAGCGTCTACCGATCCCGAGGGGATTCTCCCTGAGGGGCGTGTTGTCGGGTTGAATGTCTGGGGAATTGAGAGACAGGTCAAGCAAGCACTCACTCACACTCCGTCGCCGCGCACTTGTCCTAGTAACCTTCTTTTCGTTCCTGTCTCTACTCGTCTGGCTGTTCTTCAGCCCCCTCCCCAATTCATCGGGCCACGGACCAGGCGGGAGGGAGGACCACGCCGGCCCTGAGGAGCGTTTGACATAGAGTCAAGGGATGCAGAGAGGGAGGAAGAGGATAAACCGACACATCAGGAGATAGGTGGGAGAAGTTTGAGCCACGGTAATGGGGCAGTGTGGGAGGTGTTGGATCCCGAGGGGATTCTCCTGAGGGGCGTGGTCGGAGGGCTGTCACTCTGCCAAGTCTTACTTGAGGTGGTGAGTCATCCCACACTGATATGTCTGCCAGACATGCAGAGATGCGGCCACTCTGGCCACCCCGGCGTTCGGGGTACGCTTGCTTCTATTCGCCAGCGGTTTTGGTGGCCTACTCAGGAGCGTGACACGCGCCGTTTCGTGGCTGCTTGTTCGGACTGCGCGCAGAATAAGTCCGGTAACTTTTCTGCTTCTGCTCCTGGTCTTGCTGGGTCTCAGTCTGTCCCCAGCCACCGCATCTCTCCTGGTTCTGCTCCTGCACTTGCTGTGTCTCAGTCTGTCCACAGCCACCGCCTCTCTCCTGTTCCTGGTCTTAGCCTTGCTGTGTCTCAGTCTGTCCCTAGTTGTTACTCTCCTGGCCTGTTTGGTCCTGATTGCTCTAACGCTTACAGTTCTCTTCCCGTGTCTCATTTTTATAAGAGTAATAGCCCTAGATTCCCTCTTCATCGTCTCCCGTTACGGTCCAGAGGAGAGGAGTTGGGTTCTTTCTCGGGACGTGCTGGACCGTTTGTTGATCTATGATTTCCTCCGTTGCCGCCAGGGTTCCTCCTCGAGTGCGCCAGGAGGCGCTCGGTGAGTGGGGGGGGGTACTGTCATGTTTTGTCATATATTGTCATGTCTTGTCCTTGTGCTTCCCCTTCTGTTCGTTTCCCCCTGCTGGTCTTATTAGGTTCTTTCCCTCTTTCTATCCCTCTCTCTCCCCCTCCCTCTCTCCCTCTCTCTCTCTCTCTCTCTATCGTTCCGTTCCTGCTCCCAGCTGTTCCTCATTCTCCTAACTACCTCATTTACTCTTTCACACCTGTCCCCTATTTTGCCCTCTGATTAGAGTCCCTATTTCTCCCTCTGTTTTCCGCTTCTGTCCTTGTCGGATCATTGTTTGATGTGTGCTGTGCTGTGTTCTTGTTCCGTCGAGTTTTTGCCTTCTTCAGATGCTGCGTGTGAGCAGGTGTCAATGTCAGCTACGGCCGGTGCCTTCCCGAAGCGACCTGCAGCCTGTGGTCGCGTCTCCAGTCATTCCTCTCTACTGACGAGTGGATTTCAGTTTTCCTGTTTTTGCTTTCACCTAGATAATATCCAGGATTATCGCTTTTGTCTAAAACTGGAATAAAGACTCTGTTTTCGTTAAGTCGCTTTTGGGTCCTCATTCACCAGCATAACAGGTCTAATGTCCATTGTACTTGTTTCTTGGCCCAAGCAAGTCTCTTCTTCTTCTTAGTGTCCTTTAGTAGTGGTTTCAATTCGACCATTAAAGGCGGCTGATTCACGCAGTCTCCTCTGAACAGTTGAGGTTGAAATGTGTCTGTTTACTTGAACTCTGTGAAGCATTTATTTGGGCTGCAATTTCTGAGGCTGGTAACACTGCAGCAGATGTAACTCTGGGTCTTCCTTTCCTGAGGCGGTCCTCATGAGAGCCAGTTTCATCATAGTGCTTGATGGTTCTTGCGACTGCACTTGAAGAAACTTTTAAAGTTCTTGACATTTTCTAGATTTGACTGAGCTTCATGTCTTAAAGTAATGATGGACTGTTGTTTCTCTTTGCTTATTTGAGCTATTTCTTGCCATAATATGGACTTTGGTCTTTACCAAATAGGGCTATCTTCTGTATGCCACCGCTATCTTGTCACAACACTAACGATTGGCTCAAGAAGGAAAGAAATTCAGCAAATGTACTTTTAACAAGGCACACCTGTTAATTGAAATGCATTTCAGGCGACTACCTCATGAAGCTGGTTGAGACAATGCCAAGAGTGTGCAAAGCTGTCATCAAGGTAAAGGGTGGCTACTTTCAAGAATCTCAAATATAAAATATATTTTGATTTATTTAACACTTTTTTGGTTATTACATGGTTCCATACGTGTTATTTCATAGTTGTGATGTCTACGCTATTATTCTACAATGTAGAAAATAGTTTAAAAAATAAAGAAAAACCCTTGAATGAGTAGGTTTGTCCAAACTTTTGACTGGTACTGTATAGTGTACTGGAATGAAACTCCTCATACTTAGATTAAAACGTATAAAAACAGCTGAGTCTTATTAGGGTCAGGACAGCTCTGTTCTGCTCTGTTTTACTCAAGCATGATTTATGAGCAACAAAATTAAACAGAGAGAATATGCCATAACTCCCATAGGAAAAAAAGAGATGTGGAGACATTCTAGTTAGTGTTATTAAAGAGAGAGGGTGTTTCCTGCTTTATGTCTTTATGTGTGTCTGTGTGTTTTATTCTTGATCCAGGGCTTTAGACATCATAAATCCAGCCTGTTGTAAATGAGGCACTGCAACAAGGCTTTCATAAAACACATACTGTGTGTGTGTGTGTGTGTGTTTGTGCACCATAAAACACAGTGTGGTGAAGGGGGGTTATTGGTGGTTATGGCAGTGAAACAGGTCTCAGTAAGACAATAGGCAGCTGATTTTTAAACAGAATGTTGTTTTTGGCCTTCTTTGCTTTTACTACTCCCCGGGGATGAAGGTGTTACCCCTCTGGTGTAGAAGGGGGAGATTTTGAGGGTCTGTGTATACGCATGTGTGTCTGTATGTGTGTGTGTGTGCAAAGAAAACCCCATATCTCTGTCCAGTGTCCTTTTGCCCGTCTTAATCTTCTATTTTTATTGGCCAGTCTGAGATATGGCCTTTTCTTTGCAACTCGGCCTAGATGGCCAGCATCCTGGAGTCGCCTCGTCACTGTTGACGTTGAGACTGGTGTTTTGCTGGTACTATTTAATGAAGCTGCCAGTTGAGGACCTGTGAGGTGTCTGTTTCTCAAACAAGACACTCTAATGTACTTGTCCTCCTGCTCAGTTGTGCACCGGCGCCTCCCACTCCTTGCTGATAATGGGTCTCTGTACGCTTAGGTAGATATTCCATAAAACATCTGCCGTTTCCAGCTACAATAGTCTTTCACAACATTAACTATGCCTACACGGTATTTCTGATACATTTTATGTTATTTTAATGGACATAAAATTGTATTTTCTCTGAAAAACAAGGACATTTCAACCGTAGTGTAGGTAGGGGTAAAGTGACTAGGAAACAGGATAGATAATAAACAGTAGCAGGAGTGTATGTGATGAGTCAATGCAGATAGTTTGGGTAGCTATTTGGTTAACTTTAAGTGTTCTTATGGCTTGGGGGTAGAAGCTTTTCAGGGTCCTGTTGGTTCCAGTCTTGGTGCATTATTACTGCTTGCCATGCGGTAGCAGAAGAACAGTCTGTGACTTGGGTAGCTGTACTCTTTGACAATGTTTAGGGGCTTCCTCTGACACCGCTTGGTATAGAGGTTCTGGATGGTAGGGAGCTCAGCCCCAGTGATGAACTGGGCCGTACGCACTACCCTCTGTAGCGCCTTGCGGTTGATGCCAAGCAGTTGCCATACGAAGTGGTGATGCAACCAGTCAAGATAGTCTCAATGGTCCAGCTATAGATTTTTGGGAAGATCTGTGGGCCCATGTCAAGTCTTTTCAGCTTCCTGTGGTGGAAGAGGCATTTTCGTGCCTTCTTCACGACTCTGTTGATGTGTGTGGACCATGTTAATTCCTTAGTGATGTGGTCACCGAGGAACTTGAAGCTCTCGACACGCTCTACTAGAGCCCCATCGATGTGGTTGGGGGCATGCTCGGCCCTCTGTTTCCTGTAGGCCACAATCAGCTCACTGCCCTCCTATCTATAGGCGGTCTAATCGCCATCGGTGATCAGGCATACCACTGTCGTTTCGTCAACAAACGTAATGTTGGTGTTGGAGTCGTACTTCGCCACGCAGTCGTGTGTGAACAGGAGGGGACTGAATACGCACCCCTGAGGGGCCCCGTGTTAAGGGTCAGCATGGCGGATGTGTTGTTGCCTACCCTCACCACCTGGGGGAGGCCCATCAGGAAGTCCAGGATCCAGTTGCAGAGGGAGGTGTTCAGTCCCAGTGTCCTGAGCTTAGTGATTTGCTTTAACAGATTGCCTCATCTGTGGATCTGTTGGGGCGGTATGCGTAATTGGAGTGTGTCCAGGGTGTTTGGGATGATGGTGTTGACGTGAGCCATGATCAGCCTTTCAAAGTATTTTATGGCTACAGATGTGAGTGCTACGGGGCGATAGTCATTTAAACAGTTTACCTTGGCGTTCTTAGCCACAGGGACTATGGTGGTCTGCTTGTAAAATGTAGGTATTACAGACTGAGTCAGGGAGAGGTTGAAAATGCCAGCTGGTCAGCGCATGCTCTGAGTATGCGTCCTGTAATCCGCCTGGCCCTGTGTGTGTATGTCTGTGTGTGCTTGCTGCATGTGTATGTCTGTGTGTGTGTGTTCGTGCATCCTATGTGTGTGCATGGTGCACTGTGTGTGTCTGCCTGCCTAATCTGTTTGTGTGTGTGTGTGTGTGTGTGTGTGTGTGTGTGTGTGTGTGTGTGTGTGTGTGTGTGTGTGTGTGTGTGTGTGTGTGTGTGTGTGTGTGTGTGTGTGTGTGTGTGTGTGTGTGTGTGTGTGTGTGTGTGTGTGTGTGTGTGTGTGTGTGTGTGTGTGTGTGTGTGTGTGTTGGCTAGATGTGTTACAACACGACAGAGAGATAGAAGACAGAGGAGATCAATGCGTTTGCCTGAGGGCCCCTAGCAAAAGAAGCTAATTAAAGGAAGAGAACAGAACACAACTCTGTTCTAAATTAATAATTAGAGGGCTTTCTGTGTGCCTGACTGAACCCAGGGAACAAAGGAGAGAACATTTCAAATGGCCGCTGTGCCATGCACACACACGTATACACCATAGACGTTAAAACCAGTGGATAGTAATAGCGCTGATGTCACCCATGTATTCCTATGGACAACTCACAAAAGAAATCGATAATGATTGTGGTGAAAGTAGCTGTAACCGGCAAAGGCTCATTGTCGATGTAGTTGTTTTCATCCTGTCAACATTAATGTCTATGGCATGAGGTTGCGAGACGACTCTTAGCCTGCCGGCCCGTGATTGGTCTGTGTCAGCAGGTGGTCCTGTGTGACGACAAATGTAGTAGTCAGAATTGATCACTATTTAATGAAATGTATCGATTTGTAGCCAACTTTCTTTTTTTTTTTTACTCCATGTGGGGATCGATCATAATAAACACGTTTTAGAGGCCAAAACAGCCATCTAAAAATGTTTTTTTTTTTGTACGTTCTGCCGATCGTAGGCTTTTCTAGAGGACAGACGAATACACAGCACTTGCACGCACGCACACACTGCAGTATGTGTCCTGGGGAGATATAGGCTTCTGTTTCATCGGCGGATCCGATGGAGATGAAAAGCATGGCTTTCCTAAATGTCTGTCTGCCCCTGTGGGGTTCATTCAGAAGCGCTTGAATGATTTATGATTTTAGTAGAATCCCCATTACCCGACGCCAATGGCGACAGCTAGTCTTCCTGCAGTCCGACACATAACAGACCTCAGGAAGGCTAGCTCTTCAATTCATCATTATCCTCTTTCAAAGTGAACAACGTGTCTTTCGTGATTTTAATAACTGTGACAGCAGGTTGCTTTAGCTACCGTTTAGACCACAGGGAAGTTCTCATACGTCCTGGTGTGTGTGTGGGTGTGTGTGTGTGTGTGTTCCAATGTAAACGGCACAGTGGTTTGTGTAGAATAGCATGCGAAAAGACGTCTGTCAAGACAGAGGGTTCAGACTATGTTTAAGAAATTCAGATGATTCTTATCTCCTCAATATTCTTTGATAGGTTCTTCCCATTTGACCCAAGAAGAAGACCATGTGAGCCAGGAGACATCGAGGGTGACATGTCTTTAACAGAAAAAGCAGACAACAGAATGCCATTCTTGACGGTCTCATTCCCATAGGACATCTGGCCCTCTTGGCCTGGACATTCCCTAACTTAAGTCCTTACTGACATTTTGAATGGGACTGTTTGTGTGTGTGACTCAGTACCCTGTAATAGCGGATGTAAAACCCCATTTCCCTCCTCTCAGGTCATACATAAACCGGTCTACGTGCCAGCATAGCACGTGTTCTCTGTCTAGGTTCTGTCTCAACTGAACTATTCTGTGTGGATTGAGTCCTAATTCACAAGAATACATTACTCACAGAGCAGGTTCATTTATCAATGAGGATAATATGGTGGTTCCTCTATATACACTGTTTATATACTACAGTATCCCATACAAGCTATCCCCATATCCCATACAAGCCATCCCCATATCCCATACAAGCTCTCCCATATAAGCTATCCCATATCCCATACAAGCTCTCCCATATAAACTATCCCATATCCCATATAAGCTATCCCATATCCCATACAAGCTCTCCCATATAAACTATCCCATATCCCATATAAGCTATCCCATATCCCATACAAGCTCTCCCATATAAACTATCCCATATCCCATATAAGCTATCCCATATCCCATACAAGCTCTCCCATATAAACTATCCCATATCCCATATAAGCTATCCCATATCCCATACAAGCTCTCCCATATAAACTATCCCATATCCCATATAGGCTATCCCATATCCCATACAAGCTCTCCCATATAAACTATCCCATATCCCATATAAGCTATCCCATATCCCATACAAGCTCTCCCATATAAACTATCCCATATCCCATATAAGCTATCCCATATCCCATACAAGCTCTCCCATATAAACGATCCCATATCCCATATAAGCTATCCCATATCCCATACAAGCTCTCCCATATAAACTATCCCATATCCCATATAAGCTATCCCATATCCCATACAAGCTCTCCCATATAAACTATCCCATATCCCATATAAGCTATCCCATATCCCATACAAGCTCTCCCATATAAACTATCCCATATCCCATACAAGCTCTCCCATATAAACTATCCCAGATCCCATATAAGCTATCCCATATCCCATACAAGCTCTCCCATATAAACTATCCCAGATCCCATATAAGCTATCCCATATCCCATACAAGCTCTCCCATACAAACTATCCCATATCCCATACAAGCTCTCCCATATAAACTATCCCATATCCCATACAAGCTCTCCCATATAAACTATCCCATATCCCATACAAGCTCTCCCATATAAACTATCCCAGATCCCATACAAGCTCTCCCATATAAACTATCCCATATCCCATACAAGCTCTCCCATATAAACTATCCCAGATCCCATATAAGCTATCCCATATCCCATACAAGCTCTCCCATATAAACTATCCCATATCCCATACAAGCTCTCCCATATAAACTATCCCATATCCCATACAAGCTCTCCCATATAAACTATCCCATATCCCATACAAGCTCTCCCATATAAACTATCCCAGATCCCATATAAGCTATCCCATATCCCATACAAGCTCTCCCATATAAACTATCCCAGATCCCATATAAGCTATCCCATATCCCATATAAGCTCTCCCATATAAACTATCCCATATCCCATACAAGCTCTCCCATATAAACTATCCCATATCCCATACAAGCTCTCCCATATAAACTATCCCAGATCCCATATAAGCTATCCCATATCCCATACAAACTCTCCCATATAAACTATCCCATATCCCATATAAGCTATCCCATATCCCATACAAGCTCTCCCATATAAACTATCCCATATCCCATATAAGCTGTCCCATATCCCATACAAGCTCTCCCATATAAACTATCCCATATCCCATATAAGCTATCCCATATCCCATACAAGCTCTCCCATATAAACTATCCCATATCCCATATAAGCTATCCCATATCCCATACAAGCTCTCCCATATAAACTATCCCATATCCCATATAAGCTATAACTATCCCATATAAACTATCCCATATACAAGCTCTCCCATATAAACTATCCCAGATCCCATATAAGCTATCCCATATCCCATACAAGCTCTCCCATATAAACTATCCCAGATCCCATATAAGCTATCCCATATCCCATACAAGCTCTCCCATATAAACTATCCCATATCCCATACAAGCTCTCCCATATAAACTATCCCAGATCCCATATAAGCTATCCCATATCCCATACAAGCTCTCCCATATAAACTATCCCATATCCCATACAAGCTCTCCCATATAAACTATCCCATATCCCATACAAGCTCTCCCATATAAACTATCCCAGATCCCATATAAGCTATCCCATATCCCATACAAGCTCTCCCATATAAACTATCCCAGATCCCATATAAGCTATCCCATATCCCATATAAGCTATTCCATAGGCTATATGCATTTTGTCTGGACTTGGCTTTGCTCTGATGAGTCCTATGTAAGAGGGTCACCATGCTACAGTATTTCTCATCTCTTGTTTCTCCAGACAAAGGTTTGATAACAAGCATCTATTTGTTTCTATTAAAGGCCAGTCTGTATAACTACCTCTCCTTGACATCAATCCATTTAATTCCCTAATGACAATGACCCTATTTAGACTATGTAACAGAGAAAGACAGAAAGGGAGAGAGAGAGAAATACTAATCTACCAAGTGATTCTTTTGTTTTTGTCCCGTTCCTCCGTCCCCTCCACTTCCCCCCTAGGGATACGAAAAGCTTGTTTGTACCTGTGTGCAGGCATTTACCCCCAGGGGTAATGTGGGCGGAGTTGTGTGAGGTCAGGGGTCATTGAGACCCAACAAAGAGTTTACTCATTGGAGAGGGGTTTGGAACAGACAGGTGAGAGGGGCAGCTTATACTGACAGACAGGCGTCAGGGCTGAGACAGAGATTAGTCATACAGACACATTCACACACAGGCATGTACGCACACAGACACACACTTTTGCTCACATGCACATTTGTGTGTGTGTGCGTGTGTGTGAGCGTGCGTGTGAGTGTGCGTGTGTGTGTGTGTGTAAAGGGGTGGAGAGGATGAGGCCACCTACCATAGACTTTCATCTGTCTCTAACAGGAGTGACCATGATGAGAATAACGACCACAATAACACAACTTGAAAGTCTCTCTGGTTTAAACAACAAACCAAGTATGTCTGTGTGTGTTGAAAACATACTGCCTTTTATCTACAGTACAGCAGTATTTTGCCACTACATATTTGGTATTTAGTCAGGATCATTACGAGATGATAATAATGCTTCAAAATACGTTTTCCCCATATTCTCTGTACTAGATGCCCTGGAAAAAACAGACAATCAGATGACCACAGTTGCATTAAATCATCTATCGGTGGGGAGGGGATGCATAAAAAACTCCTTAAGCCACTGAGCCGCCCGCGTCTCACTTTCACCCCCCACAATGGAGCCATTGAGCTGCCAGAACAATGGTCCCTGTGCTCTCCTGGGCCTGGAATGGCTGGTCAGTTACACGACGAGCCTGAATGGAGGGAGAGTTCTCAGTCTCAGGTGTCCTATGTGAACAGTCTTACTCCTACTGAGGGGAGATGATATGACTTTGACTCTCTCCTGAACGGTTTAATTCTCCAGCTCCGGAGTGAAGTTTCCCCTAGCACCTAAATACAGATCTAGGATCAGCTTCCCCTCACCCAATCCTAACCTTAACCATTAGTGGGGGAAACTGACCCCAGATCAGCGTCTAGGGGACACTTCAACCTACACCAACTCTGCAGGTGGAGCAAGATGGCAACTGATTAAAAAAAGTGGGTTGTTTCTACCGACCTTGGTTGAATGCATTGATTGTTGCTCTGGTTAAAGAGAAAATGATTCAAATGTCAAATATATTACCATGTGACACTGACCACATGACACGACCACAGACAAACTCCAGGGACGAGTGATATATTGCAACCAAGGGATCATATATCGCATCATAACCTTTTCCTTTATGGCATAATAAAACAGAACATATATGTAGCGTAATAATAAATCAATGGACCATCTCATAAAAACAGCAGACAGATAGCGTGGCAATGACAGTGTGGAAGTATTTCTGATAACAGAATCAGTGATCACACTCTGAAGTGCACCAGATAGCGTCAGGCTTTACCCCTGTCCCCTCCGAATCAATCACGACTAACACCCTTCAATGACTGAGCAAACATGTACATTAGCATATCCTCTGTCGGATGAAGGCCTCTGCATAGACCGAAATTACTTCACTGTACGAAATGACCTCACTGTACGAAATGACCCCACTGTACGTTTTTGAAACTTGATTTATAATACATATTTCAGGTGCAACAAGAAAAGGCAGCTTTAAGTTTTGCCTCGCTCCTCTAATCAATCACAAATAAGACTTGCCTTTGAACTTACACCAGGTAAGTTTGGATATCCTCTAATGATTTGCTTGACATGTCAACTGCACTAAAGAAAAAATGTATAGCATAGACTTTTAGCATATTGGCTATTCTCCACAGTTCAATTGTCCCTGGGTGGAATCATATGTATGTTTATGAAGTCATGGGATTATACCTTCTTTGAACTGAAAATGTAAACATGTTGTAAAGAACAAATTGTTAGTGTTGAGTGCAGCAGAGAAAACTGAGAGGCTGTATCTGAAGATAGGAATGCACAGTAGTGACACACAGAGCCTGTTTTTCCTGATCATATGGCTGGTTGTTGAGAGATGAGCTCTTCGCCTCACTCACTTCAATGTCTCAAAGTCTCTTTGTTTTTTAGAGAACGCTCAAGGAGTACAGTGTGTGTGTGTGTGTGCGTGCGTGCGTGAGTGCATCTGTGTGTGTGTGTGTGTGTGTGTGTGTGTGTGTGTGTGTGTGTGTGTGTGTGTGTGTGTGTGTGTGTGTGTGTGTGTGTGTGTGTGTGTGTGTGTGTGTGTGTGTGTGTGTGTGTGTGTGTGTGTGTGTGTGTGTGTGTGTGTGTGTGTGTGTGTGTGTGTGTGTGTGTGTGTGTGTGTGTGTGTGTGTGTGTGTGTGTGTGTGTGTGTGTGTGTGTGTGTGCGTGCGTGCGTGCGTGCATGTTTCAGAGAAGGCTCCAGGACTTTAGTTCCCGGAGCCCTCCACCTGACACCGCCAGAAAGCTCTTCGATCTGTGTCATTCTCAGACACATGGAAGAGGGAAAGTGGTGGGGTGACTTCATCAAGTAAATGCACAAATGCTTCATTTGTAAATGATGTCTGCGTTGGAGTGTGCCCCTGGCTATCTGTAAATGTAAAAGAATATCAAGAACATTGTGCCGTTTGGTTTGCTTACTATAAGATTTTTCTTTTAGGTATATTTAAAACCGAATACTTTTAGACTTCTACTCAAGTAGTATTTTACCAGGTGACTTTTACTTGAGTCATTTTCTATTAAAGTACAGCTACTTTACTTATACTCAAGTATAACAATTGGGTACTTTTTCCACCACTGAATATTCTATAACTACAAAATGTTTCTGAAAAACACACCTGCAAAAAGGTGAAAGGTCACAACAGACTCAAGGTAGTGGGACAGGAATGTTTCTGCAACATCCTACTATGAGGATAGTCCTACAGCTTTTTTTTTTTGCCACCAAGGGTTCTATTGGCGCAGGCCTGGCTCAGGGTAGAGTGGGCTTGGCTCTATTGAAAGTTTGGCTGTGGGGGTTTACAGGGATTTATCTGGTACATTCCCCACACCTCATTAACCACTGGTGATCTCTCACAGAACACCATTACACCCCATTCTTCCCTTCCTCCTCTTCCCTAACCCTCCCAGCCAGCCAGCCCCAAGAATGTAGTAGGCAGGAGGGGACAGGGAGAGAGAGAGACTGTGGCCACTACTCCTCTGTGTGACTCAAGCCTACTCCTCTCAGTCTTCAGCTGTCCTCTCAGTCTTCAGCTGTCCTCTCAGCCTCTGGAGGCCAAATGACTAAAGGACCCATCAACCCATCCAACAATGCGTGGGTTGCTGAAAAGGCAGTGTGTGTGCGTGCGTGTGTGTACTTTAGGTGTCTACCTCTCTCTTTCTCGTTCGACTGACCTATTTCACACAAGTGTCCATATATCCATGAGTGTCTGGACCAGAGCGATCCCATGCCCTTTGTGTCAGAGCGGAACAGTCCAACCCTCCCATCCATCCACCCATTCCCCTGGCTGGAGTAAGAGGTAAGCTGATTACTTATCTCAGGGAAATTGAGGCCAGCCTTTGTTGCAGTGCATATGGGTGGCTGGGTCACCATAGTGCTCCCTGCCTCCATGCATATTTTGTCTGTTGTCTTCCGGGCTGGACTGGTGCAGCCAGCCTGTCCTGTAACCTACCCCTGTGCCGTGTGTGTGTTCCACCTCTTCTGCCTGCTTCGAGCATTGCCTATATTGAATGCAGATCTACACACACCCTCCCTGCTCCCCTTTCTGCCCTGGCATTATAGATAGATAGACACACTGTGTTACTGAATAAAGAGACAATTGAGATAAAGAAAGGAAGGGAAGGGCCCTGAGCGAGGCATCTACAATGAAGACAGATGAGAACGTGCCTGTTCTGTCTTGAGGAGACAGTTCTGCCTTAAGGGCATCCAGCGAGAAGAGAGTGCGTTCTAGAACACGAAACCAAGTCGTCTGATCTTACTGTGAAACCACAGTCGCCACATGGTTCTGCCTGCCTTCACCTCCAGCCATTCCCGTTCTCAATGTGTTCTTCTGCATCTAAAAGGCAGCTGCCAAGTGAACGAAAGAACACACTTTCTGTCAGTGTCTTCTCACAAGATCATGACTACTCACAAGGCAGGCAATACGCTTGACCTCACCTTTACTAGAGGCTGTTTGCCTACTAAACTCACTGCAACCCTCCGCCTGGTCTCTGATCATTACTTTGGTTCCTTTTCTTTCTCCCTTTCCTCCAACCCTAGCCCCTTAGCCCCTACCCAAATGGTCATGCGCCATCGCAATCTTTGCTCTCTTCCCTCCTCTCTCTCTGCGGATGACTTTCTCAACAACTTTGAAAAGAAGGTTGACGACATCCACTCCTCATTCACTTAGCCTATTGAGTCTACTCGTCCCACTCACACAGAACTACCCTACACCTCGACCTGAAATCCTGCGACTAGTGAGGTTTGGCCGTCCGACAACCTGCCCGCTCAACCCCATCCCCTCCCTTCTCCAGACCATCACTGGAGACCTTATCCCCTTCCTCACTTCCCTCATCAACTCATCCCTGAACACTGGCTGCATCCCCTCTGACTTCAAAATGGCCGAGACACTCCCCTTCCCAAGAAACCAACACTTGACTTATCTGACGTAAAACTGTAGACCTGCATCCCTTTCTTTTCTTTCCAAAACAATTGAGCGTGCGGTCTCTGATCAACTCTCTCGTTATCTCCCCCAAAATAATACCCTAACCAGTCAGGCTTCAAGACGGGTCACTCAACTGAGACTGTTGTTCTATGTTTCACAGAGGCTCGCCACACTGCCAAAGCTGACTCTCTCTCCTCTGTTCTCATTATCCTAGATCTATCCGCTGCCTTTGCAACTGTGAACCATCAGATCCTCCTCTCCTCCCTCTCAGGGTTGGGTGTCTCAGGCTCTGCACACTCTTGGATTTCATCCTACCTGGCAGCCCGCTCCTACCAGGTGATGTGGAGAGGATATGTGTCTGCACCTCGTACTCTCATTACTGGTGTCCCCCAGGGCTCGGTTCTAGGCCCTCTCCTCTTCTCTCTATACACTAAGTCACTTGGCTCTGTCATATCCTCACATGGTCTCTCATATCATTGCTATGCAGATGACACTCAACTACTTTTCTCCTTCCCCCTTCTGACACCCAGGTGGTGACACACATCTCTGCGTACCTGGCAGATATCTCAGCTTAGACGTCGGCCCACAACATCAAGCTCAACCCGACAAGACTGGGCTGCTCTTCCTACCGGAAAAGGTCTGCCGCTCCATCACGGTTGACAGTGCGGTCCACAGTGTCGCCCTCCCAGAGTGCAAATAACCTTGGTGTGACTCTGGACAAAACCCTGTCGTTCTCTGCAAACATCAAAGCAGTGACTCGCTTCTGCAGCATGCTCTAGAACATCCGTAGAGTACAACCCTACCTCACACAGGAAGCGACACAGGTCCTACTCCAGGCCCTTGTCATCTCCTGTCTGGACTACTGCAACTCGCGGTTGGCTGGGCTCCCGGCTTGTACCATCATACCCCTGCAACTTATCCATAACGCTGCAGCCCGCCTGGTTTTCAATCTTCCGAAGTTCTCCCATGTCAATCCACTACTCCACACACTCCACTGGTTTCCAGCTGAAGCTCGCATCCACTACAAGATGGTGCTTGCCTACGTAACAGCAAGAGGAACTGCCCCTCCCTACCTTCAGGCTATGCTCAAACCCTACACTCCAACCCGAGCACTCCGTTCCGCCACCTCTGGTCTCTTGGCTCTCCCACCCCTACGGGAGGGCAGCTCTCGCTCAGCCCAGTCCAAGCTCATCTCTGTCCTGGCACCCAAATGGTGGAACCAGCTTCCCCCTGAAGATAAAACAGCAGAGTCCCTGCCCATCTTCCTACCTCTTCAAAGAGTATCTTAAATAATCCCCCTGCTCACCTCGACCCCCCCACCCAAAAAATAAATAAATCTAGCTCTGACTTTGCTGATAGCTACTTTATTAATGAAAAGTGTACTTACTATGTCTCACCTAGCTATCTTAAGATGAATGCACTAACTGTAAGACACTCTGGATGAGAGCATCTGCTAAATGACTTTTGTTGGTCTACATGTGGTTTGGTATGTGTTTTTGTGTGGCAGCGTGGCCATTCACTAAGGCTCTGTCTATATCTGCCAGGATTGATCAGTAAGTCGTCCCACTGTGCCCTGTTATCTAGGGTCACGCCAGCTTGGCGGGCAGTGGCTCCACCCTGCAGTGGCTCCACCTCGTTAGTTTTGTGTCCAGGCTGGTCACGTGAGGTCAATGAAATTAGGGAAGAACTCTGCTTGTAGTATTCTTAAGTAGTTGGTTGTGTAGGTCTGAAATAGGCATTGGTACTGTAAGAGTGTGGACCTTCATACGAGGTCAAACAGGCCTGTCAAGATCTATTATGTGACATTTGTTAACACTGGCAGTGTCAAATGACACTTGCTTATATGGTTATATGTTAAGTTATGTTATGTATCCAGTAGGTCTCTGAGGTCCACTGGTACTGGCTTTTTAACTACCTCAAAGCCTAGGAGGCATTGAGAGGCAGCCTTTAGTTACTATGCTCCCAGCCACTGGAATAGCCTCCCAGAGAACGTGAGGGGGGCCGAAACTGTGGACATACACTACCGTTCAAAAGTTTGGGGTCACTTAGAAATGTTCTTGTTTTTGATAGACAAGCACATTTTTTGTCCATTTAAAATAACATCAACTTGATCAGAAATACAGTGTAGACATTGTTAATGTTGTAAATGGCTGATTTAAAAAAAATGGATATCTACATACGTACACAGGCCCATTATCAGCAACCATCACTCCTATATATAATAATAATATAAATAATATATGCCATTTAGCAGACGCTTTTATCCAAAGCGACTTACAGTCATGTGTGCATACATTCTACGTATGGGTGGTCCCGGGAATCGAACCCACTACCCTGGCGTTACAAGCGCCATGCTCTACCAACTGAGCTACAGAAGGACCAGTCCTGTGTTCCAATGGCATGTTGTGTTAGCTAATCCAAGTTGATCATTTTAAAAGGCTAAATGATCATTAGAAAACCATTTTGCAATTATGTTAGCACAGCTGAAAACTGTTGTTCTGATTAAAGAAGCAATAAAACTGGCCTTCTTTAGACTAGTTGAATATCTGGAGCATCAGCATTTGTGGGTTCGATTACAGGCTCAAAATGTCCAGAAACAAAGAACTTTCTTCTGAAACTCAGCAGTCTATTCATGTTCTGAGAAATGAAGGCTATTCCATGCGAGAAATTGCCAAGAAACTGAAGATCTCGTACAACGCTCTGTACTACTCCCTTCATAGAACAGCGCAAACGGTCTCTAACCAGAATAGAAAGAGGAGTGGGAGGCCCCGGTGCACAACAGAGCAAGAGGACAAGTACATTAGAGTGTCTAGTTTCAGAAACAGGCGTCTCACAAGTCCTCAACTGGCAGCTTCATTAAATAGTACCCGCAAAACCCCAGTCTCAAGGTCAACAGTGAAGAGGCGACTCCAGGATGCCGGCCTTCTAGGCAGAGTTGTAAAGAAAAAGCCATATCTCAGACTGGCCAATAAAAAGAAAAGATTAACATGGAAAAAATAACACCGACACTGGACAGATGAGCTCTGCCTAGAAGGCCAGCATTCCTGTTGACGTTGCGACTGGTATCTTAAAACACACCTTTTTAACTTTGTTTTTCCTTTAGGGGCTTTTTTAGTCGTTGAGTTTTTATTATTATATTGTTTTTTATTCGCTTATGTTTGTAAATATTTCAGTTTTTATTTTTTTTATTTTTCCCTGTGAAGCACATTGTGTTACATTCCATGCTGTTTAAATAATGCCTGATTTGATAATGTGGTTTAAGTTAGAAACATAAAGAATGGGAGTGTTTTCAGCCCAGAGCCCTGACAGACATCACAGTCGAGTCTAGTAGCACTGACTGTGTGTTCAGGTCATGTCCAGTCTGTGATTGAGTTGACTGGTTGATGCATTAGGCCCAGTCTCTCCCTCTCGCTCCCTGTCCCTCCCATCAATCAGGTAATACCACAGTGGTTCATTCTCCCAGCCAGTGATAAAGGAAGGGAGGAGGGTGTAACGTATGTGGTGATGAGACTGTTCCAGGCTGGGCTGATGGGATTACACACAGAGAGAGAGACAGACAGCTCTACCAGGTCTGTGCCAAGCCAGTAGAAAACATGCATAGATGCAACAAAGCACACACGCGCACTGCTCTGCTGAGCTGACTGACAGCTAATAGAGATAGTCGGCGCGCTGATATTAATGTAAACACACACACTAACACTGGGATTTTAAAAAAGGATACACACACACACACATGCATAGACATACAGACGTGTTAACATGCACACAAATACTCACAAACATGTATGTATACACACACAAGTCACATGCACACACAGTAACACACCCACATACGGTAAGTAGTGAAACCCACACAGTGTGACTGACTGACTGACAGTTCATATCGAACAGACAGGCCCAGGCATAGCAGGTCTGGTGATGAGAGGCAATTAGGCACATTCTTCAGGATGATAATAAGCTCAGTAAAACCCTGCTGACGACCTATAAACATTTTCATAACTACTGTATCTGTCCGAATGAGAGACCGGGAGATGAACAGATGATCATGCAAATGGTACAGGGCCTCCGGGCTTCAGGTCGGCCAGGGTGTAATACAGGAACACAGGGCGTTGACTCCATGAGTCAGCACACGCACACGCACACACACACGCACACGCACACGCACACACGCACACACACACGCACACACACACACACACACACACACACACACACACACACACACACACACACACACACACACACACACACACACACACACACACACTTACTCTGACAGGTGGAGATGTCACAGTATCTCCAGTAGATTCCTTCTTCGTGGTCAGCGATGTAACACCACGGTTGGACGTCACCATCAGGGTTCCTGGAAGGAGGGATGAAGAGAGAGACGGGAGACGGAGGGGAAATAAGGGGGAGAAAACAGAGATAAAAAGAGGTTACCGACCAAAAAACTGGACACTGAATATTGCGGGAGAGACGATTTTGAGATTGTGTCTGTCTGTGGTGCAAATGATCATCTCCCTACTGCAACACCCCCACTAGGAGCTAGCTAGTCGCTTTGCTGTTTGTTATGTTAGCCTGTCCTCAGTGGCCTGACCATGCATGTCCAGCAGACCCCGGCCTAGACAGTGGGCTCTCAGACAGGCAGACAGTGGCCTAAAGGAACGTTGGGGTCTTTGTTCTGGTTGAGACAGAGAACTGTCCTGGGGCGAGAATGGAGCAGGGTCTTTTGTCTGAAGGGGCCACGGTCATTTGAACCGCCACTCTGCACTTTTAACCCTTCAAACCTGACAGCCTGGCCCCTTTTGGCCCCAGGTGGCACTTTGGCTGTTTTGGTTTCACTGACGGGAAGGGAGGGAAAACATACACACATCCAGACAGGACCTTTGAGCAACTGTTAGTTTCTGTGAACTGTCTATACTGTCTGTGTGCTTTGTTCAATTAATTTTTACTACTTCACTTACCCTTTATAATGGGTTTAATGGAGAGTTTGAAAAGGGTTTATAAGAAGGTTATAAACTGTTAATTACATAATAAATAGCTACATAGACACCATTTGGAGCACATATCCCAGTGTGTGGAATAGGCTTGGGTGGTGTCCAGATTGTTATACCTCAGCACCGACCTTGCGCCATAACGGGATATTTGGTAATACCGGCACTGAACACAAGGGGTGCTATTTTCAAACCCCACTGATCCTCTGTAATCCGAAGGTTAGCAAAGCTAACAAGGTTAGCAAAGCTAACGAGCACATTGCCAACATTTTATGCAGTGTCTGTACAGAACAGATGTCCCAGCTTATAAAGTTATATAAGTGACTCCAAAATGCTACTCACAGTTTGCTGCACGCACAAAACAAATATTACACAGCAAGGCTCTTGATCCAGGAGGGGATTCTCTGCTGTTACCAAGCGAAGCTAGATTTTGGAAGAAGCTAACCACTTAGCTAGATAGCTAATTAGCTACTAAATTAGCAAACCAAATGCACAACCTCACGGCATTTAGCACATTTTAGAAATGTTACTTATAGATATAAGATACCATGCAAATGCTGCACAACAGTGAGTGACTCACAAGACTCCAGTCTCTCGCTGTTGTGTGCTGGTAAACAAACACCAAGTGCCTGGGGACTACCGGTAAATTGTATAATTAAAAATTATGTGACAGGTGAAATGAAGAACGCAATCTTCGTTATCTCTTAGCGCATTGCACAAGTTGACTGCAGGTATTTACCTTAAGTAGCTACAAATATTCAAATGTATAAAATGAACGTCAACGAAATTGTTTCAACGATATTGACGGTAATGAAAAACCATCCCGTGGCTATTTCCAGATACCCAGGTATACAGTATATACTGTACGGTATACCACCAAAGCCTAGTGTGGAGCCTTTTTTTCAATAAGGTGCACAGGGCAAAAAAAAAAAACATCCTAGGTCAATTGAGGAAGGATCTTCTTTAGGAGCATTACTGTTGTCCTTTCCTCAGCTCTGACTGTAATTGCCCGGGACCTATTCTCTTCTTTTCTATTCTCTTTTGACGTTCTTCATTGTAAAAAAGCTCGGGGCCTCAGCTATCCCATTTCAGACCTATTGTGGGGGGGGAATTCTGAAGGGCGTTTCCATTCCTTTTCTTCTCCTATCAAAAACACTTTCCAGGGTCTCTTCCTCTCCTTTCACAGGGCAGA